>NW_028318847.1:321666-643333 GCF_062004578.1 Staurois parvus | reverse complement strand
CTAGGCTTTGTGAGGCCTTTGGCAAAACTTAGACATGAGGCCCCACTCATACCCATAATGGGAAAAATAATTCAAGTGCTAAAAATTAACTGGGGGATGGGTAAGGCAACCATTGGCGGTTCAGGAGTTGGGCTAAATATTTAGGTGTGCTGTAAGCAAATACAGTACATACCAACCACAGGCTGAGATATGAGATGCCAACCACCACACTACTGTGACTCCACTCATCTGCAGCACTGATAACGCTGTCCTGTTGAGCGCCCCTCCTTGTAGGCCCAGCACTGATGATACTGTCCTGTGGATGGGAGGGGTGATGTGTGCGGATGCAATGTCACTCTCATTGGTTGGGGAGCAGAGCTCCAGAAGGGTTACCCAAGAGGGGAGTGTGAATGGGCTCTTAATGCTGCCTTAGCACAGCAGCGTTAAGGTCCCCTGTCCTTTAAAACTGGGGTAATAAGTTAGGCCAGTGTGTCTCAATCTTTATACCTTTGAGGAACCCTGGCGAAAAGTTGGAGATCTTGGGGAATCCCTGAAATAATGTTCACATCTACAGCTCACGAAATATTGATATGATCAGCGAGTTGTTGATAATAACAATTATTTTTAGAAATATCATTAAATAAAAGAATATTAAATTGTACAAATTTAATTTGTGAAACTCGTGCTTTCTTTTTCTGCAGAGATGCTCCATTCTGGGTCCAAATTATTATTATTTTTTTAATATACAGTATTTATAAAGCGCCAATGGTTCGCTCAGCGCTGTACATTACAAAGGGGGACAAAACATGTGACAAAACAATACCAATACAATGCAAAACATGAGGGGATCGAGGGCCCTGCTCTTTTGAGCTTACAATCTAGGAGGGAGGGGATAGTGGTACAGGAGGAGATAGCTGTGGGGGATGGGGTGGTAGGAAGAGTGGAGGAGGTCGGCAGGTTAGCAGGGGGTGGGGTAGACTTCCCTGAAGAGATGGGTTTTCAGGGTGCACCTAAAGCAGAGGAGAGTAAGTGATAATCTAATGGGTTGGGGCAGGGAGTTCCAGAGGATGGGTGACACCCTGGAGAAGTCCTGGAGGCGGGCATGGGAGGAGGAGACCAGGGAACTAGAGAGAAGTAGGTCTTGTGAGGAGCGGAGTGTGCGTGCTGGGCGGTACTTGGATATTAGGTCAGTGATGTAGTACAGGGCAGTATGGTGGACAGCTTTGTACGTCAGTGTTAGGATTTTGAATTTGATCCATTGCGCAATCAGAAGCCAGTGGAGGGATTGGCAGAGGGGGGTGCCGGAGATGGAGCGGTTGGAAAGGTGAATGAGTCTGGCAGCCGTATTCAGGATCGACTGAAGTGGGGATAGCCAGCGGCGAGGCAGGCCAGTGAGGAGGGAGTTGCAGTAGTCGAGTCGTGATATAATGAGGGAGTGGATGAGCTGTTTAGTGGTTTGTGGGGTTAGGAACGTGCGTATTTTGGCGATGTTGCGGAGATGGAGTCTGCACGAGTTTGTTAAAGATTGGACTTGGGGCTGGAAGGATAGGTTGGAGACCAGAATGACACCAAGTACTCTGGCCTGCGGGGCGGGTTTGATGGTGGCGTTGTTGGATGTGACGGAGAAGTCAATGGGGGGTGGTGTCCGGGCTGGGGGGAAGACAAGAAACTCGGTTTTGGAGAGGTTCAGTTTAAGGAAGTGGAGCGACATCCAGTCTGATATGTCGCTCAGTAGGTGTGTGATTCGGGCGGAGACCGAGGGGGTGAGGTGGGGGGTTGAGAGATAGATTTGTGTGTAGTCGGCATAGAGGTGGTAGTTGAAGCCGTGAGAGTGTATGAGTTGGCCAAGGGAGGAGGTGTAGATGGAGAAGAGAAGGGGCCCGAGGACAGAGCCTTGAGGGACCCCAACAGAGATGGGGAGTGAGGGGGAGGTGGTAGCATTATAGGTAACACTGAAAGAGCGTTGTGACAGGTAGGATGAGAGCCAGGAGAGAACAGAATCTCTGAGGCAGAGGGAGTGTAGTTTTTTGAGGAGGAGGGAGTTGTCGACTGTGTCGAAGGCCGCTGAGAGCTCAAGGAGTAGGAGCACTGAATAGTGGCCATTAGCTTTGGCGATTAGCAGGTCGTTGGAGAGTTTGAGTAAGGCAGTTTCGGTGGAGTGTAGGGGACGGAAGCCAGACTGTAGGGGATCGAGGAGGTTGTGGTCGTTGAGGTGAGAGCTTAGGCGGGTGTAGACTAGGCGCTCGAGGAGTTTAGATGTAAATGGGAGCAGGGAGATGGGTCTGAGGTTGTTCGGGTCATTGGGGTCCAGGGAGGGCTTTTTAAGTATGGGGGTGATGTGTGCATGTTTCAGAGGGGAGGGGAAAGTGCTGGAGGAGAGGGAGAGATTAAAGATGTGGGTAAGGGGGCATAGGATGGAGGGGGAGGGAGGTCGTAGGAGTTGTGAGGGGATAGGGTCGAGGGGGCAGGTGGTGAGGCGGGCATCAGAGAGGATCTTGGAGACTTCCTCGATGGTAGTAAGGTCAAAGATGCGGAGTGTTGGGGGGGCTTCAGTATGAAGAATGTATGGTGGGGTGGAAGTGGAGGTCAGAGCAGTGGTGGGGCCGTGGAAGAGGGGTGATGAGGGGGTAGTTGAGTGAGGGGGAACGGGATTGGAGGGAGTTTGAGCAGCGACGAAGTCCCTGCGGCTTATGTCGAGGGAGAGGGGGGATGAGGGGGTAGCTGTGTGAGAGGGGACGGGTTGAGAGGGTGTGTGAGTTGCTGCGATGTCCTTGCGAATTGTGTCAATCTTGTTTTTGAAGTGATTGGCAATCTCAAGGGCAATGAGTGAGGTGCTGGGTGGAGGTGGGGGTGGCGAGAGTAGAGAGTTGAAGGTGGAGAAGAGTCGGCAAGGATTGGAGGAGAGGGCCTTGATGAGGGTCAGGAAGTAGGCTTGTTTGGCTGCGTGGAGGGAGGAGGTGTAGGTGTGGAAGGCAGAATTGTAGTGGGTGAAGGCTTGTTGGGATTTGGTTTTGCGCCATAGTAGCTCCAGGGCACGACTGTGTCGTTTGAGGGTTTTGGTGTGATCAGTCTGCCAGGGCTGGAGTGGTTGGGGTCTGATGTTGCGTGTGAATAAAGGCACTAGTGAGTCGAGGGCTGTTGACAGCGCGTTGTTGTAGGCAGTCATAGCCAAGTCAGGGCAAGACAGGGGGAGGATGCTGTCGTGGAGTTGATCAGCTGCAGAGTGGAGGGGGGCAGGGTTAAGGTTGCAGAGGTTACGGCTGGTAGTAGTGTGACATTTGGAGAGGTAGGCGTTGGAGGAGGAGATAGAGAAGGTAATCAGGTTGTGGTCAGAGAGAGGGAAGGGGGTGTTAGTGAGGTTGTGGGGAGCGCAGCAGTTGGAGAAGACGAGATCAAGGATATTACCGTTGGAGTGGGTGGTGGATTGTATGCACTGTGCAAGTGCAAAGGAGGAGGTTAAGTGGAGGAGATGGGATGTGTCTGGGTTGTTGAGGTTGACAGGGATGTTGAAATCCCCAAGGATGATGGTGGGTAGCTCAGAGGAGAGGAAGAAGGGTAGCCAGGAGGAAAAGTCATCCAGGAAGCGGGATATGGATCCAGGAGGCCAGTATATCACAGCAATCTTCAGGGGGGTTGGGGAGAATAGTCGGACGTAGTGGGCCTTGAAGGAGGAGAAGGATAGGGAGGGGGGTTTGGGAGGACTCGGAAGGTGCTCTGTGGTGACAGGAGCAGACCAACCCCACCACCTTTACGACCGTTAGGCCTGGGTGAATGGGTCCAGGTGAGACCTCCGTAGGAGAGTGCAGCAGGGGAGGTAGAGTCAGTGGGCTAGATCCAGGTTTCCGTGATCGCTAGGAGGTTGAGGGAGCGGGAAACAAAGAGGTCGTGGATGGCGGTAAGCTTGTTGCACACCGATCGGGCGTTCAGGAGTGCACATGAAAACGGGGGTGAGATTTTAGGGAGCAGGGGGACAGATACTAAGTTACGGGGGTTGCGGCAGGACGTGGAGGCGGGATGGTGTTGTGCGGGTGAGGGAGGTGGTGGAGGGCCAGGATTTGGGGAGATGTCCCCCGCAGTTAGGAGGAGGAGAAGGTTGAGAAAGGTGGCATGGGAGCGGGATGTGCAGGAGCGTGAGAAACTACTAGTGGAGGTGTTCGGGTCAGTGGGAGAGTGGAGTAATAGGAGGAGGTGGTGGGTGCCGTAGAGGGGCGAAGGAAGTAGTGAGGACACAATATACAAATGTTTGGGAGGAGAAGAGGGATATAGTGAATGGATTTTGGGAACGGAGGAGAGGAAAATGAGGAGGAGTGGAAGAGGCATTTTGGGGAGGTGATGAGAGCAGTAGTAGGGAGATGATAGCAATAATGGGGAGATGTACAAGTTTTGGGGTGGAGCAGATGGGTAAAGAAATGAGATTTCGGAACAGAGGATAGTAATATGATAAGGAGAAGAGGGGACGTATTATATAAAGGTACACGGAGTGGGACTCAGGCATGTAAGAGATGTTTCCCAGGGTGATTGCTTGCAGTCTATCCAGCGTGCAGTAGTTTCTTGCTGTTGTTGTGTCTTCCTGCTGCTTAAGTTCTCCTGCTTTAGTTCAACTGCTGTGTTTAACTGCTTCGCACTCCTTCAAAGCAGCACTCGATCAAAAGCAGCACCCCCATCAGAGACTGTGCCCCCCATCAGTGATTGGGGTAAACAGTGTGTGGGAGGGCAGTAGGGCAGGGTACAGGGGCTCAGGAGGGTACACTGCATGAAGGGTAAACAGTGTACATTATGTGGATACAATGCACATTATGTGGGAGCAGGGCACATTACATGGGGACAGGGCACAAGGTGAATTACTTGGAACAGGGCACATTACATGGGGCAGAGTATAGGGCATATTACACGGGATAGTGCACAAAGCACATTACATGGAACAGTACACAGAGCACATTACATGGGACAGAGCGCAAGGCGCATTGCTTAGGATAGGGCGCATTACTTGGGACAGGGCACATTACTTGGGACAGGGCACATTACTTGGGACAGGGCACATTACATGGGACAGGGCACATTACATGGGACAGGGCACATTGTATGGGACAGACTGTTGGACACAGTGTGGGGGACACAGCTGAGCACACTACTGTATGGGCTTCTTTCTTCTTCTATCTGGCTTCAGAGGCAGATTTCAATAGTCCACCAGTAGCATGCTGTTCCCTGCAGGCCCCTCCTCCCCTTCTCCTATCCTGTCCATCCCAGATGATATCACATATAAGCACCCAGGATGGACAGGAGGTGAGGAGGGGCTGGTGGGGAACAGTGCACTACTGCCAATAGTATTCCCTGCACTTGTGTCCATGAGATCTACCTGTCAGCTGCTTGCGACTGGAAGGTAGATTGCAGTGGAAACCCAGTTGAGCAACACTGCGTTAGGAAAATTAGGCCCCTGTGAGCACGAGGCATTAGGCGACCACCTAATTTGCCTAATTAAAGAGCCGCCTCTGACTTTCATATAGAAGCAAACTGGAGGGCAGTGAAATACAATACATTCATGTCAACCTGTCAGAGTATAGCTTCTTTCAGATCTATATGTTTTAAATGAAACCTGTAGTGAGTAGCTATGTGGGTTTAGGGAGTAGGGGGGGAGGGACACAGTGGGGAGAAGGAAAGAACACACTACTCAGACTTGGAGCCCACACTTTGTCATACTTCCAAGGACAACCCTGATTAATATACGCGAGTTAATACATGGGTAGAGCAGCTTCCACCCGTGCCTCCGAGGCCAATAACTCCAAAGGGGCTGGGAAGTTCATTTAAACAATATCTCTTTTTTAATGTAAAATAGTAGGTAAAATATGAGAAGTTTAGCTTGGTGTAACTATTGGTCATCCTCATGAATACCCAACAGGACCAACTCTGGTGAGAGAGGTAGTGACAAATCCAAACGGAGATTGATCTCAGCTAAAATCGCAGACCAATAAGCCATAATCAAGGGGCATGGCCAAAACATATGAAAAAAGAACCCTGCAGAGTACAGGGGGGAGGAGCCTGGACATGGCACTGGTCGGGAGATCGAGGTGAGATCTCACGACACCCAGCTACTCCAGCGTCCCGCCAAGTAAGCACCGAGATTGAGGACGGCAGAGGGGACTCACCTGCTGTGGCTCCAGGCTGTCTGGTCTGTCTCCCGCAGACCTCGGTGAAAGGGGGATACGGCTGGGCTGGCAGATCCGTAGGAGCAAGAGGAAGTGGTGAGTCCAGGAAGCCGGAGCCTGGAGGAAGTCGGGCGGACACGTGCCCAGCTGCAGAGGAGTGTTGGAAGGAGAGAGATGCCAGCCGGCATACAGGAGCACATACAGTGAGGAACAGAAGTATTTGAACACCCTGTGATTTTGCAAGTTCTCCCACTTAGAAATCATGGAGGGGTCTGAAATCTACATTGTAGGTGCATTACCACTCTTGAGATACAATTAAAAAAAAAAAACTCAGGAAATCACATTGTATGATTTTTAAAGAATGTATTTGTCTTGCACTGCTGAACATAAGTATTTGAACACCTGAGAAAATCAGTGTTAATATTTGGTACAGAAGCCTTTGTTTGCAATTACAGAGGTCAAATGTTTCCTGTAGTTCTTGACCAGGTTTGCACACACTGCAACAGGGATTTTGGCCCACTCCTCCACACAGATCTCCTCTAGATCTGTCAGGTTTCGGGGCTGTCGCTGAGCAACACGGAGTTTCAGCTCCCTCCAAAGATGTTCTAATGGATTTAGGTCTGGAGACTGGCTAGGCAACTCCAGAACCTTGATATGCTTCTTACGGAGCCACTCCTTGGTTATCCTGGCTGTGTGCTTCAGGTCGTTGTCATGTTGGAAGACCCAGCCACGACCCATCTTCAATGCTCTGACTTAGGGAAGGAGGTTGTTGCTCAAAATCTCACAATAAATGGCCCCATTCATCCTCTCCTTAATACAGTGCAATCGTCCTGTCCCCTTCGCAGAAAAGCACCCTCAAAGCATGATGTTACCACCCCCATGCTTCACAGTAGGGATGGTGTTCTTGGGATGCAACTCATCCTTCTTTTTCCTCCAAACACGAGTGAAGTTTAGACCAAAAAGTTCTATTTTGGTCTCATCTGACCACATGACTTTCTCCCATGCCTCCTCTGGATCATCCAGATGGTCATTGGCAAACTTCAGACGGGCCTGGACATGTGATGACTTGAGCAGGGGAACCTTCCGAGCAATGCATGATGTGAAACTATAACAGCGTAGTGTTCTACCGACAGTGACCTTTGAAACTGTGGTCCCAGCTCTCTTCATGTCATTGACCAGATCCTCCCTTGTAGTTCTGGGCTGATTCCTCACCTTTCTTATCATCAGTGATACCCCACGAGGTGAGATCTTGCATGGAGCCCCAGTCCGAGGGAGACTGACAGTTATCTTTAGCCTTTTCCATTTTCTAACAATTGCTCCAACAGTTGATCTATTTTCACCAAGCTGCTTGGCAATTGTCCCGTAGCCCTTTCCAGCCTTGTGGAGGTCCAAGACCGCGGTGTCACTGAGAGCCCCGGGTCCCGTTCTAACGATCGGGACCCGGGACTCCCGATTCCGGGTCACGTGATCGCTGTGATCACTCACTGTGCAGCCTGGCCCCCTTGTTTTCTCTCTCTCTATGAATGGAGAAGAGAGATACATTGTATCTCTCGAACTCCTGACATAGAGAGATAAAAAAAAAGTTTGTAAAAAAAAAAAAAAAAAGATAAATATTAAAAAATAAAAGAAAAAATAAAGAAAAATACCTAGATCAAGGTTTGATCTAGTTCAGTACCAGGGTTAGTGTTTGGGTCAAGGTCAGGGTCAAAGGTCAGGGTCAAAGGTCAGGATTTAAAAAAAAAATTGGTATCAGTGTCAGTTAGTGTTAATGTCAATGTCAGTGACAGTGTGTTTTATATTAAAAAAAAAGACAAAAACAAAATGCGCACTGTTGTTTCTGGACTGTACTACGGGTACAGACAACAAATAACATACACATATATGGTATCGCTGCGATCGTCAAGAACTGGAGAATGTATTTTGGGTTGTTCTTTGGTGGTAGGTTATGGTCGTAACAAGAAACACACAGTTACATTTAAAAAAATGATTTTTTTTACTATTTTGGCCCAGTTTTCCTTTAATAATAAAAAAAAATTAGGAGCTATCCATGACCATTTACCACCAAATGAAAGCCCAATTTGTGCTGAAAAAAACAAGGTATAATCCACCTGGATGTACAAAGTAGTTGTGACGATATGTACGGTTTTACTAACACGTCAACGTTGCAGAATTGTGCTTAGGCATTTAGATTTGTTTTACCCTTAGGCGTGAAGGGGTTAAAGAGCTCAGACAGGTGCTACTAAGTTAGATTAATGAGTGGAGTAGAGGTGGACTTTTTAAAGGCAAAGTAACAGGTCTTTGAGAGTCAGAAATCTTGCTGTTTCTTAGGTGTTCAAATACTTATGTTCAGCAGTGCAAGACAAATAAATTCTTTAAAAATCATACAATGTGATTTCCTGAATTTTTTTTTTAATTCTGTCTCTCAGAGTGGGAATGCACCTACAATGTGAATTTCAGACCCCTCTATGAATTCTAAGTGGGAGAACTTGCAAAATCGCAGGGTGTTCAAATACTTCTGTTCCTCACTGTACCGCCTCGGTCCTCCCTGTCTCCCTCACCCCCCTAAAGTGGAAAGCGTTCCATATACGATATATCAGAACCAAAAGAACCCCAATTCCGAACTGAACCTAAGGGCTTCATCTTTCTGCAACCCCCTTTGCGGTAGAACAGCCGGACGCCACCCCACCCCCCTCTTCGAAGTGAAGGAGGAAGGATTATATGGATGAGTGAGAGTGGCAGAAGGTTTCTAAATGTGAAATAATTGAAATAATTTAACTAGTTAATCTGTGTTGAAAACAAATGTTGATGGACTCGATTATGGAGGTTGCAGATAGGGGGTCATTTTGGTGACTAATATAATCGATTGAAGGTTAAACAAAAGAGAGATGTTTTGAAAAGATCTTGAATTCCTGAGGGGGGAAGAAGGGGACGGAGGAGAGGAGGACATAGGAGAGGAGGTGAAGAGGAGAGGAGGTGAAGAGGAGGAGAAGGAAAAATATAAGGTTGGAGAAGTGGATATCTGGATATCAGAGTACCCAAATTATCAGATATAAATGAAAAATGAAAAATAAAGCAACAAAAGGAGGGGGGTCAAAGGCCCTGCAATCAAGTTCAAATAAAAAATGTATTCCCGTGCAGGAAAAACGGACTCCTGAGAGGCAAAATGGAACAAATGAAAAATGTTTGTTGGAAAATAGTATTGGAGAAAGATCCAGATTATCTTTGGGATTATCTAATATTAGTCAAAATCTAGAAGAAGCAGACGCTGAGAAAACAGGTCCGCAGGAGAACTTAGAAGAGCAGGAAACACATCTGCCAACTAAATCAGAAATTGCAGGAATGTTTAAAGGTTTGGAAAAATCTATAAAAAAGGAAATGGCAAAATTACATAAAGATCTGGGGCAGGTGCTATCTAGAGTAGAAGAGATGGAAGAAAAAATAAACAATCATGCCTAAGTCATACAGTCCATAGGTAAACAAATGGTGGAAATGAAAAAAGAACACAGAAATCTGCTTTATAAATCTGAAGATCAGGAAAATAGGCTCAGAAGAAATAACCTAAGGATAAGAGGTTATCCAGAGATCTCCCAAGGAGAAGACTTAAGGGAAACAATGGAGAAAATGTTAGACAGAATAATGGATAGAACTGCAGCTGAACCGTATAAAATAGATGAGGTGTACAGAATTGTGAGATTCCAACAAGAAGGTGGAAAAGGTAACCCGAGAGATGTCATAGTTCAATTCCATTACTACTGTGATAAAGAAGAGAGATGGAAGAGGATGAAAGGAAGAACGGCTATAAAATATGGTGAAATATACAGTTTTTCGCGGATCTTGCTGCAGAGACGTTGTCACAAAAAATATCTTTGAAGCCATTAGAAGAACAAATGAGGAAGCAGAACGTTCAATATAGCTGGGGGTTCCCAGCATGTTTAATTAGTTGGAGAAATGGTTTCCTAAGGTTTCCTGATGAATTGAGGGACTTCTGTGAGAGACTGGAGTTGCAATATATAGATATCCCTGGATGGAGTGTGGAGGAGGAAGAAAGTGGGAATGTAGAAAGTGGAGAGTGCCAGGGGGTCCGGAAGAGAACTTTAAACCTGAGGGGATGGGGGGGAGGGAGAGAGAAGGGTGTCAAGGGGGGTTCCCCCCCTTGTGTGTGTGTTTTGTTTTGTTTTTTTTCTTCTCTCTCCCCCCCTACTGCCCTCCTCCTCTATTTCCTCTTTTTTCCTAGGAAGATGTTGTCTGCATTTCTTCTCTTCTTTTTATGTTTAGAGAATTTTTTTTTCCCTCTGTCAAGAGAACCAGAGAGCACACAGAGACAGATTGCATGAAATGAATGTGGGCGTTTATTGGGGAGGCTTTTGGGGCACAGACAACAGTTCTTTTAGTCCACAGATCCACACCAGACACAGCAACACACTAACGTTCTCTGAAAGGCAATATGGAACAACAGGGGTATGGTAATCCACAGATTTCAGTCTTTTGGTCAGCACGGGGTTACTTACTGGATGCGGGGAGCCGGACACAGAGGGTTACAGTCCACACAGGCAGCTCCAGGCAGGGAAGGGTTAAGTCCGTCTGGCTCACAGGCAACGGGCAACAAAGAGTTAAATCCAGCCAGTGAAGATGTCCAGCTCACAGGGAACAAGAGGTAAGTCGAGCCAGGGAAGAGGTTCCAGGCAGCAGGGAGTTCACTCCACACAGGAGAGGATCCAGCAGCAGATGGGCAGTCCAGTCAGCCAGGGACATGAGGAGGGGGATGGGGGATGGTCGTATGAGAGAAGCTGGTGCTCAGCACAGCCTTCTCTCACACACACGGAGCCAGGAGAACACGAGGGGGGTTTTCCTTGCTCTCTCTTAAGTAGGGAGCTGGGCGCCTTGCTGCTGCAGTGGTAACCCGATACTTCCTGTTGGATTACCATGCTTGTGGATTCCCTCAGTAGGGGGCCAGACTGCCAGGGACAGGGGGTGAGGGGCTGCTGAGGGCTGCCTGTGTCAGGGACACGGAAGACTAGAAGTCCCAGCATGGACGGGACAGAAGAGTGAGGGGCTGCTGAGGAGTGGGGGGTGGCAGGCAGCAAGCCTAGAGGATGGGGGAGGAAGGACCAGCCCCATGACACCCTCTTCTTTCAAACATTCCTCCTTCTGGTTAAGCTGACGAGACGCTGGGGGAGTGTAAATCGGATGAGGCGGACATGCTCAGAGCTTCACCCTAAAGTGGAATCAAAGGTGGGACTTATACCACAAATGATTCATAGGCTAATTATTTGCCTAAAAGGGAGGGGGGTTGTGAGGGTGTGGGGGGGGGGGGTATGGGCGGAGGGTATGAGGGAAGGGTAGGTAGTTTTAGACTCTGCAAAATAGTAAGAAATATATCTGTCTGGAGAAAACCTAGAAAAAGAAAGAGAAGATACAGGGAAGAGGGAGATGGGAGGAGAAGAAAGGAAGAATGGAAGAGATTAATTTTATGACTTATAATGTTAAAGGTTTAAATAGTTTTGGGAAGAAATTTAGGATTTTTAAGGAAATTCAGCACAGATTCTCTTCAGTGTTTTTTTTTTACAGGAGACACATTTAGAACAAGAAGCAAATGTGAAACTAAATTCCAGATATTATCCAATATGGTATTATGCAGATTCCCCAATTAAACGAGCCAAAGGAGTGGCAATAGGTTTCGCAAAAAATATCAGGTTTAATTTGGAAGACAGTGTGGTAGACCCGGAAGGGAGATATTTGTTCCTGAAGGGGAAATTACAAGATTGGGAATGTACTCTAGCAAATATCTATTGCCCAAATAAGAAACCGGAGGAGTTCCTAAAGAATACGCTGAGGAAATTAATGGATTTCAAGAAAAGTGGTTTAATTGTGGCGGGAGATTTTAATCTTTGTATGAACACTCAGATAGACACGACGTCTCGTGTGCAGAGGGATGAGAGTAGGTCTCTTAGATTTTTAAAGAATATGCTATATCAATGTCAACTTGTGGATATATGGAGAATTAAGCATATGAAGGACAAAGACTATTTATTCTCATGCACATGAGACGTACTCAAGATTGGATTATATACTGTTGGACCATCTACTTTTTGAGTCTCTGGTTCAAGTAAAAATAGGAGGAGATATCAATATCGGATCATGCTCCGGTCACAATGAAATTACTTTGGGGAAATGAGATGAATAGGAGGAAATTGTGGAGCTTAAACGAGACACTTCTGCAGGATCAAAAGACAGATCAAAAGATTAAAAAGAGAGCAATTTTTTAAGAAAAATGATTCTGAGGAAGTGTCTGTGGCAATGGTGTGGGAGACTCATGAAGCTTATATCAGAGGTATCCTCATAGCGATTGGAGCAAAAAGAAGAGAGAAAGGAGAGAAAAAAATAAATAAGCTTCTGAAGGAAATCTGGGAGTTAGAGCAGAAACATAAAAATAGAGTAACAAAAGAGATTATGCAGAGGGTTATGAATAAAAGAGAGGAATTAAATAATTTTCTGGAAGAAGATAAGAGAAGAATGTTTAATAAAATGGTATGTGAGAGATATAGATGGGGAGATAGACCAGGAAAATATTTAATGAGGGCTCAGAGGAAAAAGAAGTCCAGGAACTATATAGAGAAAATAAGGGACAACAAAGGTGAATTAGTGTATTCAACTAAAGATATAGCTAAATTGTTTAAAGAATATTATAATAAGCTATATAACATCATTCCCCATAGTAAAGAGGAGGCAGGAAAAATAGAAAAAAGATGGACATATTTAAAAAAAGCGGGACTACCGAAATTAGAGGAGGGACAATTAAAATCTCTGGAATCAACAATACCGCAGGAAGAAATATACTTAGCATTAAAAAGTACTTTAGCAGGGAAAAGTCCTGGACCTGATGAGTATACTGTGAGATATAAAAAATATAAGGAATTATTAGTACCCAAATTGAGGACATATATGAATACATTGGGAGGAGAGATGGAAATGAGGAGGGAATCTTTACAAGCCTATGTAGTTCTTATACATAAGGAAGGTAAGGATGACACTCAATGTGCAAGCTATAGACTGATTTCCTTGTTGAACACAGATACTGTCAGGACGCGGGTGTTCTGCAGCATCGCGCCGGGCGGCTCATGCACAGAACACCAGTCCTCACTAGCCGACGAGCGACGGGACCTGGGCGTGCACGGCGGCGGTTTTCGCGCATGCGCACTCGCGATCGCGGACATGCGCCTGGCACCAATGACAGCGCAGGGCGGGCTATTTAAATGAGGAACTAAGGTATGTCAATTTCTGTTTGGTCTTACCTGCTCTGTTCCTGATATTGTGTTCCTGTGTATTCTGTTGCTGACCTCTGCTTGTACCTGACCCTGCTTATTCTCCTGATTAACCCCTTGCTTGCCTGACGATTCTTCTGCCTGATCCTTGGTACCACGCTGCCCTCAACCTGCTGAACCTGGCTTGTGACCCCGACCATTCTCTGCTCGCTCCTCTTGTACCTTGCTGCCCGCACGATGCCGACCCGGCCTGCCTGACTACGATTACTTCACCCGACGATCCATCCATCCATCCCGCACGGATCACACACTGTTAGTAAGTCTGCCTGCCTCTTCCCATCAGACTCTGTTTCCGCACTCCCCTGCCAGTGCCCTCTAACACCGCCGGACGCACTCAGGGGTCGCGACCTGGTTCCAGTCTGCACCAAGTCCATCCCCACCATCAGAGGCCCTGGTGAGTAGTAGGCTGGGACTTAGACCTCGCGCCCTGAGGAAATCCGTACTGTGGGCTGCTAGAGACACTGCCAGGCGGCTCATAACAGATACTAAACTATATACAAAAGTTCTGGCAAATAGGTTAAAAGACTTGATGCCGGAATGAGTACATATGGATCAGGTAGGTTTTGTCCCAGGAAGAGAGGGTAGAGACAATGGATTAAGATCTTTGTTTCTCATACAAAAAAGTAGGAAAGAGAAAATCCCGACAGTGGTCCTCTCGATAGATGCAGAAAAGGCATTTGACAGAGTGGATTGGGGTTATATGTTGGATACGCTGGAAATAATGGGGATGGGACCCAGAATAAGAGAATGGATAAGAAAATTATATAGTCAACTCTCTGCAGCAGTCGTGGTTAATGGGAAATGTGGGAAACCCAAGGATAACATTACCAAACTTAATGAAATCATTGAGGGAATATGGAGAGATGTCAAACTTAAAAATTAACCCAACTAAAACGGAGATTTTAAAATAAATCTTTTAAACAGCGAGTAAAATATACTACAGTAGGAATTTCCCTTTGTATGGAGAGAAAAAGAATTAAAGTATTTAGGTATAAAATTAATTGTATCTTATAAGAATTTATGTGGATTAAACTATATCCCATTATTAAATGAGATTAAGGATGAACTAAGAAAACTAGGTGGGGGACCTCTGTCATGGATAGGTCGCATAAATATGATAAAAATGCTGATTGTTCCAAAAATTCTATATAGATTTCAAATGATACCAATCAAAATACCAGAAGCATATTTTAGAATAATTTAAAAAATGTTAAGATTTATTTGGAGGAAAAAAAAAAACCTAGAATAAGTTACGAAATCTTAAGTAGGAATAAAGAGAAAGGTGGACTGGGAGTTCCAGATTTAAAAAGGTACTATAACTCGGTAATGCTGACAAGAATTTTCAATTGGACACATAATTCACATGGGAAAAGTTGGGTAAAAATAGAAAACACACTAAGTAACACAAACCTTAGTAGAGTCACAACCCTTAGTAGAGTCACAAACCTTAGTAGAGTTATATGGTTACCCCCCACAATTCCGAGGATTAGCAGATAGCAAACGTTTTTTCACACTAAATGTGTTAAGAGTATGGGATGTTTTACATCAGGGGTCCTCAAACTACGGCCCGCGGGCCACATGCGGCCCGCCGAGGACATTTATCCGGCCCCCCAGGCAGGGGCGTATCTGCTGCGAGGCAAGGGACTAGGGTTTGGCAGGTCGGGAGAGCTCGGCAGGGCTCGGGCGGGAGGCAGGAGGGCGGGATCAGCAATTCTAGAACAGGGGGAGGTGGGCTCGGCTTATGAACCCGCACCACTCAGCTGGCCTCTCTGCAGCCAGCTGGCCATCTATTCTGATCAGTGCATGCAACCGTCACGGCCGGAGGGCGGAGCCTAGAGCTGACCATGAAGAGGGGGAGCAATAAAGGAGACTCCATCGCTGCATGTCGGGTATTACGGCCACGGACCCTAGATAAGTGCAATAGATGATCAATCTCCTCCCTCTCTCTTTCCCCCCTCTCCCTTCTCTCTCTCCCCCCTTCCCCTCTCTCTCCCCCTCCCCTCTCTCCCCCCTCCCCTCTCTCCCCCCCTCCCCTCTCTCCCCCCTCCCTCCCTCCTCTCACTCCCCCCTCCTCTCTCTCCCCTCCCCCTCCTCTTTCTCTCTCCTCCACCCCCCTCTCTCTCCCCCTCCCCCTCTCCCCCCCTCCTCTCTTTCTCACTCCCCCCTCCTCTCTCTCTCCCCTCCTTATCTCTCCCCCCCCCCTTTACATTATACACAGATCTGACCCAACAAGGTGTCCTGCATTTACCGTATATTTCGCTCCATAAGACCCACTTGGGGGGAAATGTCTGTGCGTCTTATAGAGTGGCCGGCCCAGTATTCCTGCCGCCATTGTATGTCCACAGTCTCTGGTCATCTCATGTACTATGTCCGCAGTCTCTGGTCATCTCCTGTACTGTGTCCACATTTGTTCATAGTTTTTTTTTTTAAACTATAGTCCGGCCCTCCAACGGTCTGAGGGACAGTGAACTGGCCCCCTGTTTAAAAAGTTTGAGGACCCCTGTTTTACGTAAACAAAAAGGGTGGGAATATAATTCACTTTTAATGCCCTTATGATCCACAGATTATTTTCCTCTGGGTAAAGAAAGTGTTGCTGGGAAGTGGATAAAGAAGGAAGATGTACGGTTGAGAGATGTAATGATGAGGGAGGAAATAGGTTCACGTAAGGATTTGGAAAAAAAGACGGAAATATTTACGTGAATTGATAAGTGGAGTTATTTTCAGTTGAAACACTTTATAGGGAAGGTTACAAGGCCATTGAGAACAAGAGAGGATTGGAACCCTTTTGAGCACTTGTCAGACACAAGGGGAGACGGGAAACACAGGATATCAAAAATATATAAGATTCTCACTGGAATATTCACAAATACAAGTCCACCATTTATAGAGACGTGGGAAAGGGATATAGGATTAATGATGGATAAGGAAAAGCAAAAGAAAATATATAGTTTAATACATGAAAATGTAAATATGAAGGAGGTTGAGATGAATTATAAATGTTTGGCAAGATGGTATATCACAAAAAGTGTAGCACACAGATTGAATGGAGATAACTCACCTTTATGTTGGCGTGGATGTGGGGATAGAGGTACAATGTATCACATTTGGTGGGAGTATCCTAAAATTTAAGAGTATTGGGGGCAAATAGTAGACATGAATCGGAAAATAACGGAGGTTGATATCTCAAAAGACCCAGAGACTTTCAGTTAAGACTACTAAGCTTTCAGTTAAGAAATATAAAAAATATGGTTTATTGTGTTATCTTAATGCAGCGAAGGGATTGATACCCAAGTTTTGGAAGAAACAGGAGGTACCAAAAATAAAGGATTGGATAAATAGGGTGGACCAGATTTATAGATTGGAAGAACTTTACCACTTCAGTGAAGATAAGAAGAGAGTTTTCGTGCCAAGTGGAAAAGGTGGGAGGATTTTAAGGAGTCAGAATTGATCCTAGAGTATATGGGAGTGTAATAGAGAAATAATGTGGATATGTTTCTGAACTGGGATCTCCAGAGGGAGTGGGAAAGATGCAGAGCGGACGTGTTGGGGGGTTGGAGGGAGGGGGGGTAGGTGGTGGGGGGGAGGGAAAATGATAAGGACTTTTGGTTAAACAATCAGATATTATGACAATCAAATCCGTGGTAGTTTTATGTGTTTATTTGTTTATGGTTTGTTTGTATAAATTTGATATTTTGAAAATGTAATAAAATATTTAAATAACAAAAAAAGAACCCTGGTTGTACACAACAGCGAAACAGGGTCCCAAGCAGGGTAAATTGCGTGAAGCCTCTGAGGGGTGTAATAAACTCTATGGAGGAATTTGACCTGCATCAGTTTATCCCTAGAAGAGATGGCCAGTTTAGGGCCCCTTTCCAAGCAATCCTCCCAATTCTCCTTATCCAAGGTCGGAATATTAGCCCACCACCGGTCCCACATAAGCTCAATTTTGGGAGAATTAACATTAAGAAGCTCCCCGTACAGAGCCGAGAGGGCCTTCACCAAATCTGAAGTCATCAGCTACTCAACAGGGTCAGTCTGGAGGAGGAGAAGTGCCCAGCCGAACTGAGCCCTCACAGCATGTCTCAGTTGCAGGTATCTAAAAAACATATGCAGTTGTAGTCCAAAAGTAATGGAGAGGTGGGAGGTTAATACGGCCATGTAAATTC
This sequence comes from Staurois parvus, assembly GCF_062004578.1. Taxonomy (NCBI): domain Eukaryota; kingdom Metazoa; phylum Chordata; class Amphibia; order Anura; family Ranidae; genus Staurois; species Staurois parvus. Next base: position 625,723 of record NW_028318847.1, on the reverse strand, counting down.
AAGGAAAGGTCTACCCAAGCAGAGCACTGCGCTTTGAGGGACAAAAGGAGAAGATTAAGGTTACAGGCCAAATACCCAGAAAGATCCCTAGTCACCTGGATGCCAAGGTACTGAAATTCATCTACCCAACGCAATGATGAAGGGCACGCAAATTCAGAGGCGTGGGCATCAAGGGGGAAAATAAGTGATTTAGACCAATTGATCCTGATACCAGAGAAGGACCCATACAGATCAAATATAAAAAATATATATTTTTTAAATATATTCTTCAGTTTTTTTAACATCTAAAAAAGTCATCTCGACATATATTTTTACATATACTTGTAAATGCATTCGAAAAATGTAGATTTCTATTTTAACCACTTGCCGTCCGCCTGCTGTTTATAAACGGCAGGGCGGTGGCACTCCAGGGGCGGGTTGCCGTTCAGAAACGGCACCTGCCTTTTCTAGCTGTGCGCGCTCCCTGGGAGCGCGCAGCACCGCGATCCGGTGCCCGCTGTGTCCTCCGGACACAGTGAAACACCGATCGTCGGACGGGACCTCTGTATGAGGTCCCGATCATGTGATCACTGATTGGCCAATCAGTGATCACATGCAAAGTAGTAAGCAAGATGTCACTTGTGACATCATTGCTTACTACATGTGAAATCTGTGAATGATCACAGAGGTCACATGGTACAAGGCTATTCACAACAGCCTTGTACCATGTGACAAGCTGTGACTAATCACAGCTCACTCAGTACTTCTCAATGATTGCAAGAATGCAGACAGAGAGAAAGAGAAATGATTGCTTTTACATCCTATATGGGTGTAAAAGCAATCAGTGTAAAAAAAAAAAAAAAAATCATCATCACCCCCCACAAGTAGTACAGTGTCACCATGGTGACACTGTACTGCTAGGGTGACAGTATGTAAAAAAATAAAAGTAAAAAAAAAATAATATAAAAAAATAAAATAAAAATGTAAAAATAAATGTTTAAAAATTTTAATTTTTGGTTATAAACTAATTTGGATTTTTTTTTTTAATAAAAAAATAACGGAATAAATTTTGGCCAAGATTTATGATGAAATATTATTTATTTGCAAAATTTTATATAAAAACCCACTTTTTTTCAAAATTTTTGGACTTTTTAATTTACATAGTAAAAAAAATAAAAATCCCAGTGGTGAATAAATACCACCAAAATAAAGCTTTATCTGTCTCAAAAAAATGGCAAAAAATTCATATGGGTACAGTGTTGCATGACCACGCAATTATCATTCAAAGTGTGATAGAGCTGAACGCTGAAAATTGCCCTGGGCAGGAAGGGGGTAAAAGTGTCCGGACAGGAAGTGATTAAAGACATAGTATATTTGAAATGTATTTTTAAAAATATTTTTCATATATTTTGTAATAAAAACGCATTTCACAATGCAGTGTGTGTGTGTATGTATGTATGTATGTATGTATATATATATATATATATTTTATTTTATTTTTTGTTTGTTTGTTATTGGAATATATTTTGAATATGGCCAATATTGTAGCTTTTCAAATATATGGCAATATATTTGGGAAGAATATTTTTAAAATATATTTCAAATATATTTTCTTCCATATGGGAAATCAGAAGAAGTCCAGGTCGTCGCGTTTAGCCCATCCAGATCCGGGCAAGGGACCATGTTAAAATCACCCAACAGCAGCACATTATTCGTATCATAAGTTACAGCCAGTTGCTTAATAGTATTCAAAACCTGAACAGAGGCTTGAGGGGGTAAATATAGTCCCACCAGTGCCAGCTCCCTGTCATAGATTTGGGTATGCACTATAACAAACCTGCCATCCGGGTCAGTGTGAATGTCAAGTACCAGAAACGGAAGAGATTTACGAATGAGGATACTCACCCCATGAGCATAATTAGAATAGGTGGCATGGTAGTGCACACCCACTCAAAGTCTCCTGAGACACATAATTTTAGACCCCAATTGGTGGGTTTCTTGCAATATACAGACATGGGGGCTGAACTTCTGGAGAAACCTAAAAACTAAGGACCTCTTAATGGCAGAGTTAAGACCTCTGACATTCCAGGAGACAATCACTTGAGAGATCTAGAAGGTCGTGAGTAATAGGAGTAAACCAAGATGAGTTCCGCACCTCCACATCGCTGGACCTTGATGGCAGGCTGTACAAAGGAAAAACACTGGGCAGAAAAACAGGCTGGAGACAAAAACGTAAACAGGGCAAAGATCAGGGAAACAGCTGGCAAGGCAAAGGTCAGGGGTCACTTCGGACAAAGCAGAACTCCTTTTCACATCTGTCACGTACCTAATAGAAGTCTGAATTGAGGAGGTCAGCCTCTCTTGTATCTCCAACCCAGGCCCCACTGAAGGTGAAACAGATGGTGCCGAAGGACAGGAGGAACACGAGTGCCTGTGGATATTGATTGTGGAACTTGCTGCTGGTGATGTAACCTCGGTAAATCAGACGGGGCATCCAGTCAGGAACAGAGGAGATGCCGGAACGGCCAGCTGAGGTTAAGGAAGCACACCACTGGAACTGCAAGATCTGGGTACGTGGCTTGCCAGAACTTCTGATAAGCGTGAGGCCGGAACACACCGTGACAACCGGAGCTGATGTAATGACAGCCAGGACAGGCACTCGGCAGGACTGTAGAGCCAAAACTGGAGCCGGAAGCGTAGTCAGAGTAATAGCCAGGGCCAGGAACGAGCAGGCGATGAGGTACCGAAACATCAGACAGGGACGAGGGACCAAGAGCAGGTCAATGGCAAGTCGGGTCAGTAACTGATACACACAGTATACAGCAGGAAACAGGAAGTTAGCTGAAGACCAGTCAGCACTGACAGAGAGTAAGAGCCTCCTTTAAATTGTCTGGTGCCAGAAACAGTGGGCACGCTCCCGCGTGTGTGCACCCGTGTGCATGCATTTTTGCGTGCATGCGCGAGCCTATGCTCATTTCTATTAGCCAGTTGCCATACAGGAATTCCCTTACAACATCCCTGCACTTCACACAGGCTGGGCACAGGCAGCAAATCTTTTCCTCGCCACACATTACACATAGCTGAGATTGGATTCCCTTACACACAACCTTGATCTGCACAGTGTGTAGCTGGCTTCTGCAGCTGCGCTACCATACTGACCATGGAATTTCACAGGTCAGAACTGCAACATAGTAGCCAGCCACACACTGTACAAATTGTGGTTGTATGTAAGGGAATCTGATCTCAGCTATGTGCTGTGTGGGGAGCAGGAGCTCTGCTGCCTTTGCCCAGGTTGTGTGCAGTGCAGAGATAGGAGAAGGAGTTCAGCATAGTTGCCAACATTTTAATAACATTTCCATCACCTTTTTTTCGCTATGTGCCCAGAAAGCCACTGTAGATGAAGAATGTACTTAAATTAGGGATGAGGCATTCATTTAAGACAGGTGTGGTTTTGAAAGCAGCATATCATTAATCTAATGTCATACTTTAATCACAAATACTGTATATAAGAGAGATGTGGTTATGCTAGTTCAGCATAGTGGCAGATTGGGGCAGTATAATGGCAGGCTAGGGCAGTATAGTGGCAGTAAAGTGGCAGGTTAGAGCAGGGTAGTGGAAGATTAGGGCAGTATAGTGGCAGACTAGAGAAGTATAGTGGCAAGTTAGGGCAGTATAGAGGCAGGTCAAAGCAGTATAGTGGCAGGCTAGGGCAGTTTAATGGCAGTATAGTGAAAGGTTAGGGCAGTATACTGGCAAACTGGGGCAGTATAGTGGCAGGCTGGGGCAGTATAGTGGCAGGCTAATACAGTATAATGGTAAATTGAGGCAGTATAGGGCCAGGCTAATGCAGTATAATGGCAAATTGGGGCAGTATAGTGGCAGGCTAGGGCAGTGTAGTGGAAGGCTGGGCAAGTGCAGTAGAAGGCTGGGCCAGTGTAGTGGCAGGTTGGGGCAGTGAAGTGGCAGGCGGGGCCAGTGTAGTGGCAGGCTGGGGTAGTGTGGTGGCATGCTGGGCCAGTGTGCTGGCAGGCTGAGGCAGTGCGGTGGCAGGCTGGGGCAGCGCAGTGGAAGGCTGGGCCAGTGTAGTGGCAGGCTGGGGCAGTGTAGTGGCATGCTGGGGCAGTGTAGTGGCATGCTGGGGCAGTGTGGTGGCAGGCTGGGGCAATGTGGTGGCAGGGTGGGGCAGTGTAGTGGCAGGCTGGAGCAGTGAAGTGGCAGGTTGGGGCAGTGAAGTGGCAGGCTGGGGCTGTATGTAATGACAGTGTGCTCAGTCACTTACAGTACAGCATGGCTGAGGTTGAAGATTTCCAGTGGCTTGGCTGCTGCTTCCTGAGTGAAGGAGTCTTTGGGAAGAGTGGAGGAGACAGCCATACCCCCAGCCCCGCCCACCAACTCCTGCTACCTTGGAAGACAGTGAAGTTCACCGAGGGACATAGACTTGTATTAGATGACAGGGGAAAGGTACAGGCAACCTCCCCCACCCTGCTGGTCCCCCTTTTCCCCCTTTGACTTGATGACAAACTGGGCAGTACATCTACTATGGTTATAAAGCTACAGGGGAGAAAGTGCAGCTGTGTGAAGTATGGTTCAGCAGACAAGTACAGTGTCCAGGGAGGAGGAGGGCGGCAATTAGCTTTGGGGATGGGGTGCAGCTGAAATTTGGGTGGGCTTAGCCCACCCCAGCATCCCCCTAGATCCATCCCTGGTTATAGCTGTCCATTACTCTATCCAAAATGAAAAATAGATTTCCCTTAAAGTGTTTGTAAAACCTTACATATACCCATTAAAGTGACTTGCCTCAGGTGAAACACGGAGATGAAACAAATCTTCCTACATTAGTTGTTCTGGTCTATCTGCAGTCTTCTCTCCTCTAAATCCATTCAAATTGCTGAATTTATAAAGCTTGTCTGAGAGTTCAGAAAAAGGGGGTGGAGAGCTGAAGTTACACTCTGCAGAGCTCAGTGAGGAGAGCTCTGAGAGTTGATTAGAGGAAGAGATACACCCTTCTCCACACAGCACACAGTAACAGAGCTGCTGGAGCTCCCTTCCCATCACCATTTTTCTCTTGGTGTCAGAAAAACTTGTCATAAGGAATGTATGCTGATAGTAGAGAAACACAGCAGCAGACAGAAATGCTCCTAATTGAGACAAGTACATACTATAGAGGAATATGCATTGTTCATATCTCATGTCTGAGGTTTACGATTAAGTTCTACTTTATGTGCCTCAACAAACTACCTAGTGCACTCTTCCCATTTTTCCATGACTGTATTTACAGCACTGATTCCTATAGATGCCCAGGTTAGATAACATTCATGGCTTAATATTCTGTTATTAATATTCTTTATCTGCAGGCTGCTCTTAATATGCTGACTCGCTGTCAATCAGAGGGCTATAAAAAAGATGGAATACTCTGTACTGCTCTTCACCCAGGATGGGTTCAAACAGATCTTGGAGGACCACATGTATGTATACCTCAAATCTGCTCAATAACCAGAAACCAAAAAATATTCAACATGCAAAATTATTTTCATTGTGTAATCAAATTTTGACAAAACCCACATTTCTCTAAATTAGTTCAGTATAAAGCGTTATGTTGTCATCTTACAGAACAGTTTGGAAACTAAATCAACACCGTCTGTCGTCTCCTACCAAAAAATACCCTATATATAATAAAATAGAGTCGCCTATACAGCACATTCCATACTTTTCCTGTGGGTCACAAGAGTGCATTTAGGTCTGCACTCCTGTGATCCAGATTCAGCCAACAGTGAGCTATAGTCCACTGTCAACTGACATCACACATCCGGCCCAGGCTCTGCAGGGATCCTGACAATAAAGTTGGGATCTGCCCAGATGTCTTACCTGCGTGCCGCTGAGAGGCTGAGCCAGCCGCTCAAGCCCCCTCTACAGTACGATGATCAGCAGTCTTTGATTGTTCAGTACTCGGTGTAGAGGCGGCAGGAGACACTGCAGCTCCGAAAACTGCTGCAGCCATCTAGGTGAGTAATATTATATGCTATTTCTAATTACCACACTTCTCTTTTGTATTTCAAAGGTTTTTATTAATTTGTAACAGTTTAACACAGGAGCAACAAATCATTCCCACGCAAGGGCTATCAATTGCACATAAAAAATTAGAAAATCAGTGCTCTAACACCAACAGAACAAAAGGTGCGCCCACGCAGGGGCTATCAATGGCATTTAAATAACAAAACATTAGTATAACACTGATACTAACTCAAACTAAAGGCAGCTATCCACTGCCACACCAAAAACAAAAAAAGAAAAGAAAAGGAAGAAGGAGTACAAAAGAAAAAAGACAACAAAACCAAGAGCAGGGATTCAAGAATGCCAATGCTGAACAACATCACATCCCCAGACTAGCCGGGGGAGTGTAGGAAAGGCATATTGCAACCACGGCTCCCATATTTTCAAGAATTTACATTGGGAGTCGTTGCAGATACTCGACATCTGTTCATTGAGCATCATAGTGGTCATACGGTCCTGCACCCCCTGAAGAGGAACAAGGTGAAAAGGAGGCCAAACACACAAGACCATAAACACCAGACATGCAATACATCACCACGTTGGCCACACAACCCTGAAAGCATCAATCACTGCAGGCAGGGTTCGCCTGGGCCAAACGAGCCAGAACCCAATACCAACAAAACAATACTTTGTATGCCGCCTCCAGCGTGGTCGTATTAAATGAACATTTAGCTATAAGCGACCAGGCCCTATTCCAGTCCTCCAGATCCACGACTGCCCCCAGGTCGCGCTCCCACTGAACAACATATGAAAGAGAAGTATGCGTCGCGCGCCTGTTCAAAGCTGCATAAAGAAGGGAAATAAGGCCTGGGGCGCCCGGACGCTGTTGGCAAAGCAGTTCAAAGGCAGATTTCTGGTACGGGAAAGCAGAAGTGCCAATGCTGCAATTGAAGGTAACAAAAACATTCCGCGGGAGGGACATCCCGTGACTCCCAAAGAAAATTTCAGGTAGGGAAGAACCAAGAAGTCAAAAAGTGTCGCACCTGCGAAAAACCATTGGCCACCCACAAAGAAAACACCCTTGGTTGATCTAAACCTGGTGGGAAGAGAGGGTTGTTAGTAATTGGGAGCAAAGGCAGGAAAGGTGACATCAGGCCACTGGAGTAACGAACCGAACCCCGCACTTGTAAGCCATGGAGCAAAATCGGACTCAGTGTTGTAGGGCGCAGGTCAGGAGGAAGCCATAGAAGCATCAATGTCGCAATAGGGGCACAATTAGGTAGTTCCAGCAGGACCCAGAGAGGAACGTCTGAGGAAGCGTGCAACATAGACAGCGTGGCAATCTGGCTCGCCTGATAATACTTAGATACATTAGGTACCCCAAGACCACCCTGGAGTCTATGAACAAAAAGCGTAGTTCTGGAGACTCTGGGGCGTTTATCGGCCCAGATAAAATGCATAATCTTTGCCTGAATCAACCAAAGAAAATGAGGAGGAACCCGCACTGGGAGGGTGCGAAAATAGTATAACAACTTTGGCAAGATGGTCATTTTCACTGAATAAACCTGTCCTATCCAAGACAGGGGCGAAAATTGCCATGAATGCATAAGAGAGGACACAGAGTGAAGCAATGGATAATAATTTGCAGCAAACAGTGAGTCATAGGTGGGGGTCAAGCGAATGCCTAGGTATTTAAGAGAGGAAGAAGCCCATTTGTAAGGGAAGTGGGACTGTAGGCGTGAAACCAAATCTGAGGCCAAAGTAATATTAAGCACGACAGTCCTATCCAAATTAATCCGAGACACGAAATCAAAGAAAAGCGCTCAAGAACCTGTTGCAAATTTGGAAGCATCATCAGGGGATTCGTGAGAGTCAAGAGGGCATGGTCTGCAAAAAAGGTTCAACTTGAACTTCTGTCCCGCGTATGGAACCCCTGATACATTACAATCGGTCTCGAGCGCCAAAGCCAGCGGCTCAAGCACCAGGACAAAGAGCGCCGGGGACAGGGGGCAGCCCTGTCTCATCCCTCGCCAAATAGGAAAAGGATCTGAGAAATACCCAGCGTACTTAATGGAAGCTGAAGGGAAAGAATACAAGGCTTGAATCCAAGAAAGAATAGAATCCCCGAAACCCCCCACACTTCTCTTTTAATAAATATGCCAATGGTCTGTCATAAAAAGCTTTGCCCCCAGCCTGAAGCTGAGCATCAATGTTACAATCTGATTATACAATCTTCTTAGATCTACCAACTTTGCAGTGCAAGGACCTGTCTGATTGGTTATAAATGAATCAAATTGTTTTGGCTAGCTCTCATATTGAAAATTTTGTTAAATCTAATGGTGGCCATACACCCTTGGATAAATGAGAGATTACTTTTCCAATCAATCTCTTCCTATGGGAATAATCAACCTATAGTTGACAACCCATTCAATCAATATGCACACATGCAGGGTGAATATTGTTCAATAGTTAAGATACAATCGTAACTTATGATGATAAAATATCAATTGCATCTCTGTTTCCACCTTGTAATCCTAAAATATGATTAGTTGAGATACACTGCTCAAAAAAATTAAAGGAACACTTTTTAATCAAAGTACAGCATTAAGTCAATTAAACTCTTGGGATATTGATCTGATCAGTTATGTAGTAGAGGGGGTTGTTAATCAGTTTCAGCTGCTTTTGTCGTAATAAAATGAACAACAGGTGCACTAGATGGGCAACAATGAGACGACCCCCAGAACAGGAGCAGTTTTACAGGTGGAGGCCACTGACTTTTTTTTCCTACTTATCTTTTCTGACTAGTTTTGCATTTGGCTAGGGTCAGTGTCATTACTGGTAGCATGAGGCGATACCTGGACCCTACAGAGGTTGCACCGACAGTCCAACTCCTCCAGGATGGCACATCAATACCTGCCATTGCCAGAAGGTTTTCTGTGTCTCCCAGCACAGTCTCAAGAGCATGGAGGAGATTCCAGGAGACAGGCAGTTACTCTAGGAGACCTGGACAGGGCCGTAGAAGGTCCCTGACCTATCAGCAGGACCGGTATCTGCTGCTTTGTGCAAAGAGGAACAGGATGAGCATTGCCAGAGCCTTACAGAATTACCTCCAGCAGGCCAATGGTGTGAATGTCTCTGATCAAACAACCAAAAACAGACTCCATGAGGGTGGCCTGAGGGCCTGACATCCTCTAGTGGGCCCTGTGCTCACTGCCCGGCACCATAGAGCTCGATTGGCATTTGCAATTGAACAACAGAATTGGCAGGACCTCCGCTGTGCTTTTCACAGATGAGAGCAGGTTTACATTGACCACATGCACGCTGGTGCAGTGGGTCCTGGATTCCTCCTGGCGCACAACAATGCCTGGCTTCATGTGGCGAGAGTATGCAGGCAGTTCCTAGTGGATGAAAGAATTGATACCATCGAATGGCCCCCACACTCTCCTAACCTAAATCCAATCAAACACCTCTGGGATATCATGTTTCGGTCCATCCGATGCTGCCAGGTTGCACCTCAGACTGTCCAGGAGCTCAGTGATGCCCTGGTCCAGATCTGGGAAGAAATACTCCAGGACACCATCCATCATTTCATTACGAGCATGCCCCCATGTTGTCAAGCATGCATACAAGCACATGGGGACCACACAAAAAATGGAGTACCATTTTTAGTTGCTCCAATGAAATTTCAGCAAAATGGACTAGCCTGCTGCATCATTTTTTCACTTTGATTTTCAGAGTGTCTTTGAATTCAGTCTCTCTGTAGGTTGATCATTTTTATTTCCATCAAATGATGGGGCATCCTTATGTTCCTAACACATCACCCAGTCCATATCAGTATAGATATCCAGCATGATACTTTTCCTCATTGAGATCTGATGTGTTTTCAAAGTGTTCCTTTAATTTTTTTGAGCAGTGTATAATTGTATTCATAAACAATGAATCTCAGTGCTGCTGATCGATGCAAAACGACTGATAATTTTCAGCCCTGGCTTACTGACTCAATTTGATCAAATTCAAACTAAATCAGAACTGAAGTTATGGCTATTTGATTGTTTGCAGATTCGATCATTTTGATTGAATCAAACATCAGTCAGAAAATAAAATCAAAGTGTATATGGCCACCATGGTGCAGAGATTGCACAATGAAAATGAAAAATAATGTAGAAAAAGGCTAAACTATTAATAATGAATATTTTGGCAAATCACAGTTTAAACAATGCTGTTTTATTTATACATACTTATTTTTTCTAGGCCCATCTTACAGTTGATCAAAGTGTAAAAGGAATAATCAAGGTGTTGGACAAACTTTCAGAGAAACATGCTGGAATTCTTGTAAACTGGGAAGGAGATATTGTCCCCTGGTGAAAGAACCATAAATTTGTGCACAGTCAGAGTTATACATGTATTGTAATGTATGCTATTGTCACTTACCAGTACTATATAACCTTTTATATACAGTAAGTTTGTACTGTATTTTTTTTGCATCTTTTTTAATTGGGAATTTTAGAATAGCTTGTACTAACTAAATGATGTGCTGTGACTTACAAAGTCTAATAAAATGCAAGATGCTCTGTCTCATAAAAACATATATGTCTGTGTACATTTAAATGCATTATAACTGAGCTTCAGGCCAATACTGTATGTATAAAAATACCACTGGATGTAGTTATGTGATATTTATTATACAATAAAGGCCTACCACACTTTAATGTTTTCTGCCCTTCCGCCTTTAATTAGAAAAAATGTTCATATATACCTTTTCCCAGCAGTCTTTGCAGTGGCACAACTGGCACCTGGGGCTGATGATTTTTTTACATCCCCCCTCAGTACAGACTGGCTCCCCATGCAAAGGCCTCTCAGTATGGAAGGACCCCCCTCTGCACAGACTCCTCAGTGCAGTAAGACACTCCCAGCACAGACACCTCAGTGCAGACAGACCCCCCCCCCCCTAGCACAGACCCCTCTCCTAATTTCCTTTCCACCCACACCTCTCCCATCAGTGCAAACCCCTAAGTACAGACCCTTCAGTACAGAACTCTCTCCAGTGCAGGCCCCTCAGTGCAGAACAACCCCCTAGTACAGATCCTATTACAGATACCCCCCATTACCCGCCCCCGAGTACAGACCTCTGAGTACAAAGGGGGTGTCCCCCATCAATCCCCAGGACAGACCTTTCAGTAGTAGAAACACCCCTTCCCCCATTACAGACCTCCCAGTACAGACACCCCCCTCCTCCCCAGTAAAGAACCTCTCAGTACAGACACCCCAATTCCCCCTTCCCAGTACAGACCCCTCAGTGCAGACAACCCCCCTCCCCAGAACATACCCCTCAGTACAGGTCTCTCATCCCCATTCTTGACACTGGACTACGAAGGGGACATGTGGAACAGTGCTGGAGTGAGGAATACGCTTGACATATTTTTATACGGGAGAAAGTGTGAGTTCATTTAATTAAAAAAGGCTGAAGTTAGACTTTAAAGCTGAACTCCAGGCTTACCTTCAGTGTTGCATAATTGTACATGTACAGGCTCCTCTCCTGCATTTAAATTGCTTGCCCTGATTTTACAGCACACATTTATCACAGTCTGCATTAAAGTTGCAACATACAGTCTGTCTCAATTATTGGCTTCAGGATGCACAGCATCAGCTAACCTTTTCTTCCTCATCCTGTGTCTGGCCCGCCCATTGTATTCATTAGATTTCACTTCTTTTAATCAGAGAGGCACATCATGCAAGTACAGTATAGTCTGCCAAGCAACACTCATTCCACCAGACTGACACTTGCACCTTCAAGGTATTTTAATATTTGCATAACCTCCATCAAAGGCCATCCAACTACTTGTATAAGGGTTATAGGATCTTGAGAGTACTGAGGCAGGGTGCTGTGAAATTTTCAGAGAGATATCTACAGCACCCTGTGTGACGATCTTAAACTCGGCCTCAGCCTGTGCAGAGATTTTCTTGCTCTGATAAAATAATCTATGCTCCAGTTACTGGGGAAGGTTAACTGAGTAGTACACACACACATGCATACTTGATAGTACCCACCACATGTCATAACTGAACCATGCACAGTTAATTGCATCTTCTGTTGAAATTCTCACCACAAAGTGTCTGTACCACTCACTGCTACACCCAGACAGGAATGTAACAGAGTTTACACTATGTTAGCTCCTTACAGAGGCAAAGTTCTTTAATTATTAATTTTGGCTTTCAGAGGTTCAGCTTTCAAATACGGCTTTAATGAAAAGAAAGGAAAACGGTGCATGAAAATATTTACATAAACGTTATTGCAAAGTAGACATACAAAACACTAAAATAAATGTGATGAAAAGTGAAAAATACTCAAGTAAAGTTCACATGGTCTTTGGTTCAGAGCCGAGTTCATTTCACTTGCAAAGCAAGTGCAATCAGATGTTCTCAAAAGTCACTGGCTCTCAGAAAAAGTGGTTCTTAGTCTCCGTGATAGTTTCAATGTCAGGTGAAAACTCATGGCTGCAAATATTGCCATCATTTGTTAACGTTGGCGAGGGCTTTACAGAAATAAACATACATAATAAAAGGGTCTGAGAGGTGTGATCAGAGCCGGTGCTAGACTATTTTGTGCCCTAGGCAAGACCAGCTACTTGTGGCCCCCCCCCCCCAAAAAAGAACATTTTCAAAACGGTAGACAATATTAAATCAACAAAACATGAAACTGATAAATTTCTTTTAATTTGCAAAAATAAGTGCCATGAGATGCCACCAGCACGAATATTGAAGACAAAATCAGTGTCACAGACAGACTGTATCTGTGGCTGGCAGTGGCAGGGTGACAGTTGCAGTGAGTGGAGGATAATGGGTCCGCACTCTGACAGATCCCAGGCTGGAATTCACCAGGTAATGGGGGGAGATAAAATGCTGTGACAGCAGGCAGGCACTGTGAGACCCTACACAGTGACAGATCCGACACAACACACCAACACTGACACAAATCAGCAGGCACTAGAAGAGCTGGCTGTGGGATCGTGATGATGTCATCACTCACTGACACATTGCACATGTGATGGATGTCCGGCCGGCTGGGTCACACTCACACAGACACAAGACATCAGAGTCAGACATTACCTTCTTCCGCAGGTGCAGCTCCGCCTCCACTGATGACTTGGAAGAGAAGAGCTGGAACTCCACAGTGATCAGCACCCGCCAGTTGGCTTGCAGTAATGGACTGAGTCTGAGAGGAACACTGGAAGGAATGGCAGCTCAGCTGCTACACTGGCCTCAGACACCCAGCATCTTCCTTTGTCCCTTTCTTCCTCCCCTCTGCCACTCTTCCTCTCAGCTGAATGATCACTCATGACGTAGCAGCATCCCACACAGAGAGTGCCAGTCTGTGCTTCGCCCAGCCCATATGGAAGAAAAATATATTTGAAATATATTTAGAAAATATTCTTCCCAAATATAATGTCATGTATTTCAAATGCTACAATTTTAGCCATATTCAATATATTTAAATATATATATATATATATACACACACACATACACACACAAACATATATATATATATATATATATATATATATACAGTCAGGTCCATAAATATTGGGACATGGACACAATTCTAACATTTTTGGCTCTATACACCACCACAATGGATTTGAAATGAAACGAACAAGATTTGCTTTAACTGCAGACTGTCAGCTTTAATTTTAGTTTTTTTACATCCAAATCAGGAGAACGGTGTAGGAGTTACAACAGTTTGCATATGTGCCTCCCACTTGTTAAGGGACCAAAAGTAATGGGACAGAATAATAAACATAAATCAAACTTTCACTTTTTAATACTTGGTTGCAAATCCTTTGCAGTCAATTACAGCCTGAAGTCTGGAACGCATAGACATCACCAGATGCTGGGTTTCATCCCTGGTGATGCTCTGCCAGGCCTCTACTGCAACTGTCTTCAGTTCCTGCTTGTTCTTGGGGCATTTTCCCTTCAGTTTTGTCTTCAGCAAGTAAAATGCATGTTCAGTCAGATTCAGGTCAGGTGATTAACTTGGCCATTGCATAACAGTCCACTTCTTTCCCTTAAAAAACTCTTTGGTTGCTTTTGCAGTATGCTTTGGGTCATTGTCCATCTGCACTGTGAGTTCTGAGCTCTGAAGCATTTGGCTGAATATGAGCAGATAATATTGCTCCAAACACTTCAGAATTCATCCTGCTGCTTTTGTCAGCAGTCACATCATCAATAAATACAAGAGAACCAGTTCCGTTGGCAGCCATACATGCCCACGCCATGACACTACCACCACCATGCTTCACTGATGAGGTGGTATGCTTAGGATCATGAGCAGTTCCTTTCCTTCTCCATGCTCTTCTCTTCCCATCATTTTGGTACAAGTTGATCTCGGTCTCATCTGTCCATAGGATGTTGTTCCAGAACTGTGAAGGCTTTTTTAGATGTCATTTGGCAAACTCTAATCTGGCCTTCCTGTTTTTGAGGCTCACCAATGGTTTACATCTTGTAGTGAACCCTCTGTATTCACTCTGGTGAAGTCTTCTCTTGATTGTTGACTTTGTCACACATACACCTACCTCCTGGAGAGTGTTCTTGATCTGGCCAACTGTTGTGAAGGGTGTTTTCTTCACCAAGGAAAGAATTCTTTGGTCATCCACCACAGTTGTTTTCCGTGGTCTTCCGGGTCTTTTGGTGTTGCTGAGCTCACCGGTGCGTTCCTTCTTTTTAAGAATGTTCCAAACAGTTGTTTTGGCCATGCCTAATGTTTTTGCTATCTCTCTGATGGGTTTGTTTTGTTTTTTCAGCCTAATGATGGCTTGCTTCACTGATAGTGACAGCTCTTTGGATCTCATCTTGAGAGTTGACAGCAACAGATTCCAAATGCAAATAGCACACTTGAAATGAACTCTGGACCTTTTATCTGCTCATTGTAATTGGGATAATGATGGAATAACACACACCTGGCCATGGAACAGCTGAGAAGCCAATTGTCCCATTACTTTTGGTCCCTTAACAAGTGGGAGGCACATATGCAAACTGTTGTAATTCCTACACCGTTCACCTGATTTTGATGTAAATACCCTCAAATTAAAGCTGACAGTCTGTAGTTAAAGCACATCTTGTTCGTTTAATTTCAAATCCATTGTGGTGGTGTATAGAGCCAAAAATGTTAGAATTGTGTCCATGTCCCAATATTTATGGACCTGACTGTATATATACTGTATACACACACACACACACACATATATATGGACTTATGTTTCTATGAACATTAACTGACAATGACCTTTCCACATGACAAGGCACCAGAGGCACACAGCCAGAAGTTCAATTAGTATTTGCACAGCTAGAAAAGTTCATATTAGTTCTGTGAAGGAAGGACTTGTAATACCAGAATCATTTTGGCAAAATGTGTGTAACGTATTTCTGAGTAAAATAATTTTTTTTACATTAAGACAATTGCCTGGTCTGAATTTACTAAGAAAGTGATGAAATATATACAAGTGGTGTATTAATAGTGTATCATACAGGACAGGGAGTGAAAGCATATTTAACCCTCTGGGTTGAGATGAAAGAAATCTCATGCTGGCAGAAATGTATTCAAGATAACCTGTGAGGTTATGTGTGTGTGACTTTCTCTGCAACGTTTATGGTTCAGGGATGTGTAATAAATATATGGAAGGGATAGCAGCTAGTCTGGGGGAGCAAGTGACACATAGTGACACACCTGACATAGACTGGTGGAGAAAAGTGTATATACTTCATTACTTTCTCAAAAATGCTTGGAGTCCATCGGCTGGGTAAAGAGGAGCAGACCAGGATGCTGGTTGAGGTGCAGGTAGACTCACACTTGCTGTCAGGACAAAATAAGGGTGATAATGTCAATTGGCTTCTGACCTCAATAAATTATGTGCCCAATGTCAGTAAGAAAAGTGCTCATTATCAAGGTCCTACCTTTCCTCAGGGTTTGTGCTGCTCCATGTGCTGGCATCCATCTTAGGTCTGCAAAGCATTGTGGGATCCTTTATGCTTTCAGCCCTCTGCGGCTCCTCCCAGGAGGTGGCGGCTTATCACATTTAAGTCTGCTGTCCATTGCATTTGTGTCTTGTCTGTTGCACAGCAGCAAGCTCCTGTTTAGTTAACTCTTTGCTCTCCTGGATACCGACTCGGCTTTGGCTAAGACTCCTCCTGACTTCTGACCCCGCCTCTGGCGACTATTCTTCCTGGCTTCTGACCCCTGCTCTGGCGACCATTCTTCCTGGCTTCTGACCCCGGCTCTGGCGACCATTCTTCCTGGCTTCTGACCCCGGCTCTGGCTACCATTCTTCCTGGCTTCTGACTCCAGCTTTGGCTACGATTCCCACTGGTTCTCGACTTGATTATCCTGGAAGACGACCTCGGCAGGAGAACTTCTGTCCTACCAAGTCATCCGCTGTTGCTGTCAGACTTGTATAGACTCTTGCCTTGTTTCTGTGTAAATAAACTTACCTTTAATTGCACCTCCTTGTGTGTCTGGCTCCTCGCTCCCTGACACTCATGAACTGTGGATGCCAGTGTGTCGGGCATAAAAAGTTAATTGGCCCCTGGCCAAGCAAGAGTTAACACCTGCATTGAATCAATATGGCTCACATGTACTGTGTAAGGAGTAAGAGACCTACTTTAAACACTCGTAGTGTTATCAGTTGCCCATAGGGGACAATGTGTGAGGTGCTACTCCCTACCTCCCTATATACTTGGCATAGTCATCAGGATACACTATGAAAATAGAATACACCTGAAGCTAGAGCACATGACCATGGCATAAACAGGAGCATGATCAGCACTTCATCAATGATGGCACAGGCTGTGCTCACTCATTATTGTCTGTTGAAACATAAAGGGACAGATAAAATAGTGCCCCCCGTTTGGAAGCACTCTGCCCCACATGTGATCTATGCTGCCAGAGGCTATGTCACCATGACTGGACAGATGTTGCTATGGAACCTGCTGATGCCTGAGCCAGAAATACTGATTCTAGACTTGGGCTTGAAGTAAAGACCGAGAATGGGCTTGGCTCACTGCTGAACTGGGAATTGAGATATATTGCTGCTGGTCTGCCTGTGTCATTGCAAGTCTGCGAACATCTCATTATGGGAAAGGTGCCTGAACTGTCAAGCTCTGCTGTATGAGCACTTAGAGGCAGAGGAGACAAAGGATTTGGGAGATGATGGGCTCCTGAAGCTTACAGACTTCAATGCCCCGCCAGGTACTGGGGTTGTCTCTCCTGCTACCAAGGAACTGGCAGCTGGTCCCCTGCCCTCTCCGTGCTGATCCTTGTCCTCTGCCCTGATGATCCCTGTTCTCTGCGCTGCTGAAGAACTGGCTGCTGGTTCCCTGTCCTCTGACCTGCTGAACCCTGTCCTCTGCCCTGATGATCCCTGTTCTCTGCCCTGCTGAGAAACTGGCTGCTGGTCCTTTGTCCTCTGCCCTGATGGTCCCTGTTCTCTGCCCTGATGAGGAACTGACTGCTGGTCCCTTGTCCTCTGCCCTGCTGATCTCTGTCCTCTGCCCTGATGATTCCTGTTCTCTGCCCTGCTGAGGAATTGGCTGTTGGTACTGTGTCCTCTGCCCTGATGATCCCTGTCTCTGCCCTGCTGAGGAACTGGCTGCTGGTCCCCATCCTCTGCTCTGCTAATCCCTGTCCTCTGCCCTGTTGGCCCATGCCCTCTGCCCTGATGATCCTTGGTCTCTGCCCTAACGATCCCTGTACACTGCAATACATCCTACTGACCTCTGTACACTGCCCTCCATACTACTGAGCCCTGGACACTGCCCTACATACTACTTACACTTGCCTGACCTCAAGTCAGCCTGCAGTACCAGTTGTTTTGCCTTCTTGATGGACTCCTGCATCAGGTTTGTTGGGGTGAGAAATTACTCTCTAGACTTAGAAAACATTGTGAATAAAAGTGAACACCAAGTTTCTCACTGAACCTAACTTTTACAGTAAAAAAAAGATATTTGATCTATTTTATTCAGGTAGATCTTCACCTCTCCAAGATTGCCTACCCCTGCCTTAAACCATTCAGAGTATGAATCATTAATAATTACTCTCTGAATATGGTCTTTTAGCCTGACTTTTCTAAGCCTGTAGTCAATGGCTCCCACTGCTGTCTCAGCCAATGAGGAGGGAAAGCCCCTGGTGAACAGAGTCTCCTGTGCAAATCGTTGAATTGTGATGGGGCTCAGGGTATTAGGGGGGCTGGGGGGCTGCTGCACACAGAAGGTTTTCTACCTTTGTGCATAAAATGCATGAAGGTTAAAAACTTTGAGCCTTTGCAATCACTTTAACTTTCACAACTTGTTGCCCCTCACTTTTTCACCTATGAACAGTACAGAAAAATGGACACTGGCTAAGTAGGTGAAGTTGTTTTCTTCTGCTTAGGAATGGTGTTCCTGAAGTATTCAAGGGAGAGCCCTATGGTGGACAGATAATTAATTGCTAATGTAGGCATCTGGTATTTCTGGTGCCACGTTGGCAGACTCAGGCTTGTGTGATCCATCAAAAACTGCTGAACTTCCATGTAAATAAGGCCAGAACATGGTGGGGGGGGGCACGTGTCCTAGACACAATGGCATAATGTGGAGGGCTGCATCACGAGCACCAGGCACCCAAAGCACATTCCCCGTGTCTTCTGTGGGGCACTGTAAGGGACCGCCCGGCGGTACCACTAGCACTCCACTGAATAGGCGTCCCCAGCGCACGGAATCTAAGTCCCAGGGTGCTTGTTCACCAGGGCCCCTGATGGTGGGGATGGACTTGGAGCCCCCCGAGACCAGGTCGTGGCTACTGGGTGCGTCCGTCAGTGGTAGTGGTATGCGCCAAGGGCTCCCACGGGGAAGAGTTTGATATGAGGAGGTCAGAAGACCCCACTGCAAGGGATGGATGGATGGATGAGCAAGGTCAGACGGGCCGGGTCGGTAACAGAGAGGACGGCAAGGTACAAGGCAGCGGGCATAGAATGGTCGGGTCACACGCCAGGTCAGCAACAGCAGGTCAAATCCAATAAGGGGCATTCAGGAGAGAGGTCAGGCAAAGCAAGGGTCAGAATAGGAGAAAGCAGCAAGGTCAGGTACAATCCGGGTCAAAAACTTACAGGGTACAGGTTCACAGGATACAGGATGCAGGGAAGACCAGAAGGCACTGAATGACAGCTCAGGGCCATTTAAATATCCCGCCCTGCGCTGCCATTGGTGCCCAGCGGGCGGCCGTGGCTTCTACTGCGCATGCGCGAATTCGAACGCCGCGGCCGGCCCGGGCCTAGTGCCCGTGTCCCTGCACAGAGCGGTGCACTGCGCCTGCGCCGGGACCATCGCGGCAGGGATCGAGGAGATCCCTGACATTGCCCCCCCCCTACGGGCAACCTCCGGATGCCCACCCGATCTCTCCACCACGGGTGATCGCGAAAAAACCTCCGGACAAGTCTGGGTGCATGGACATTATGGGCTGGCTCCCAAGAATTGTCCTCAGGGCCATAGCCCTTCCATTTGATAAGGAATTGGGTCTGGCCTCCCCTCCTTCGACACTTCAGGATTGTTTCTACCTCAAATTCTTCTTCTCCCTCGACCGTTATGGCTTCCGGGGGTCTAGATTCCCGGTCAGGGAAGGCATCTGGGACTACTGGCTTCAGCAGGGACACATGGAAGACTGGGTGGATCAATTTCTTTGACGGGCAAAGCATCTTTAAATTGGACGTCGCTAGCCAAACCTTCTCCCCAGGCCGCAACACCAGATCTCCCCTCCGTTTCCTGTTGAATGCCTTCCTGTAGTCTTCCTGGGCCCGATTGATGGCCTCTTGAAGCTTCTTATTGTTCGCGGAGAAAAACGTTACCACATCTTGTGTTGCTGGTACTGGGCATTCCGAGACCAAATCCGGGAGGAAGACTGGGTGAAAGCCATAGTTGGCAAAGAACGGGGACTGTCCCATCGCTGAGTGGCGGGCGTTGTTGTACGCAAATTCCGCTAGGGGTAGAAGTGGCATCCAGTCATCTTGAGTAAACGAAGTGTAGCATCTTAAGTATTGCTCCAGGGTCCGATTGGTCCTTTCGGTTTGAGGGTGGAACGCAGAGGAGAGGGACAATTTGATGTCCAGGGCTTTGCACAGTGCTCTCCAAAATCTGGACGTGAACTGGACCCCCCGGTCCGAGACAATGTCTTCGGGAACCCCATACAGCCATACCACCTCACGAATGAAGACTCGCGCAGTCTCGGCCGCCGAGGGGGTTTTCTTCAACGGGATGAAGTGGGCCATCTTGGACAAGTGGTCCACGACCACCAGGATTGCCGTGTGCCGTGTGGTCTAGTGATGGCGGAAGCTCGACTATAAAGTCTAACGAGATCTTTTGCCAAGGCCGTTCAGGAATCGGTAAGGGTCGCAGCAGACCCCAAACTTTGTTTCTTGCTGGCTTGTTCTTCTGGCAGGTGATACAGGACCTTACATAAGTTCCAGGGTCTTTTCTGGGCCAAAGTGCCCCGCCATCGGGTGGTGATGGCAATGCCCCAAGACCAGGGTTCGGGCTTCCTCCGGCACCACAATTCGATCTTCCCTCCATAGGAGTCCCCCCTTGTTCTGGAGCGGCCCTCCGCCTGGGGTAGAGATGGTTGTGGATGCCTCCATTATCTTGGAACGAAGGTCCGACTGAAGGGCCAAGAAGTTACCCGAGGACAGGATGGTGTCGGGTACTGGGATCTCCTTGGCGTCCTCGTACATTCGTGATAACGCATCTGGCTTAGTGTTCTTTGATCCAGGCCGATACGTAATGTGGAAGTTGAATCTTGAAAAGAATAGTGCCCATCTTGCCTGTCGCAGGCGTAGACGCTTGGCGGTTCTCAGATATTCCAGGTTTTTGTGGTCAGTAAATATTAAGATGGGGTGCACCGCACCTTCCAGCAGGTACCTCCATTCCTCTAACGCCGTTTTGATCGCCAGTAGCTCTCGATCACCGATATCATAATTCTTCTCCGCTGGGGTAAGTTTCCGTGAGAAGAATGCTACAGGATGGAGCAGTTCCTTGGTGCCTTTCCGCTGGGAGAGGATGGAACCTACCGCATTCTCCGATGCATCCACCTCCAAGATATAGGGCAGGGCGGCGTCTGGGTGACCCAAAATGGGTGCCGAGGTGAACAGCTTCTTCAAGGCTTCAAAAGCTTCCTGCGCCTCTGGTGTCCATCTGAACCGGGTTCCCAGCTTGGGGGAGACCAGACCCGAGAAGTTCTTGATGAACTTCCGGTAAAAATTTGCAAAACCGATAAATCGTTGGACGCCTTTCCTGTCCGTGGGTTCAGGCCAATCCAGTATTGCAGCGACTTTCTGAGGATCCATCGCGACCCCCGCGGTGGAGATAATCAGGCCCAAGAAAGTAATGCTGGATTGTTCGAAACAACATTTCTCTGCCTTGGCGTACAACCCATGCTGCTGCAATCGCCCCAATACCCTTGCTACATGTATTCTGTGTTCCCCCAAAGAAGGGGAGAAAATCAGAATGTCGTCTAAACGATAACAAAGACATCCAGAAAGTCCCTAAAAATATCATTCACAAAGTGTTGAAAAGTGGCCGGAGCATTACACAACCCGAACGGCATGACCAAATATTCAAAATGGCCGAAGCGGGTGCGGAAGGCCGTCTTCCACTCGTCCCCCTCCCTTATGGGAATCAAGTTGTACGCTCCCCTCAAATCCAGCTTTGTAAAAACCACTGCTGTTTTTAAACTTTGGAATAACTCCAGTACTAACGGCAGTGGGTAACGGTTCTTTATCGTGACCCTGTTCAATTCCCTGTAATCGATACACGGCCTTAAGGTTTTGTCCTTCTTTTCAACAAAGAAAATTCCCGCCGGTGAAGTGGAGGGGCGGATGAACCCCTTCTGGAGGCTGTCCTCGATATATTCCTTCAGGGCCCCCAATTTGAGCTCTGAAAGGGGGAAGATTCGCCCAAAAGGAATTTCTGAACCGGGTAACAGGTCAACGGGACAGTCATAAGGGCGGTGGGGGGGTAGAGTATCGGCTCCCCGTTTGCTGAACACATCTAGAAACTCATGGTAGGCTGCAGGGATTACTTGTTTTAATACGGCTTCCCCCAGGAGGATTTGGGGGACCCCCGGGCCCGAAGTGCGGCAGTATACCCGACAGTATGGGGAAGGGAACGAGATTACTCCGGTCTCCCAGTCAATTTGGGGGTTATGGGCCCGTAACCATGGGAGCCCCAGAATGACTGGGAAGAGGGGTGAAGCTATAGCATCCAGGCGGAGGAGTTCCTGGTGCTGGCCGGCAATGACAGTGGCGATGGAGGGGGTTTCCTGGTTCACTACCCCCGATTTTATTCGGGAACCGTCGGCCAAATAAATATTGAACCCCTTCTGTTTCAATTGGAGAGGAATACCCTGCTGGTGAGCAAAATTAATGTCCAAGAAGCAGCTGCATGCCCCCAAATCAACTATGGCCGATACTTCTACGGTCCTTTCTGGAAGCTGAAAGGAAAGGGGCACCACTAAGTATTGGGATGGACCAACATTGCCAATGGATAAGGAAGAAGAGGTGCACTTACTCAGTTTCTGCGGGCAGGATCGTACCATATGACCAGCTTCACCACAGTAGAGGCACAGGTTCTGGGATTGTCTGCGGTGATGTTCCTCTGGAGATAGTTTAGGCCGTGTCAGGCCGAGTTGCATGGGTTCAGGGATATCTCCAGGTGGTCGGTTCTGGATGTTTGGCCTAGGTGCTTGACTGGGACCTTGAAATGACCCCCAGGGATTTCCATGACCCTGGCCGGACCTCTCAAATCTGCGTTCCCGCAGTCTACGGTCAATTTTAATGGTCAGTGCTATTAAGTCCTCTAAAGTCTCAGGCACCTCCCCCCGGGCAAGCTCATCTTTCAGGCCTTCTGATAGGCCTATATGGAACTGATGCAGGAGTGCGAACTCGTTCCAGCGTGTGTCCCCCATCCAGCGCCTAAACTCAGACGCGTACTCCTCCGCCGCTCGGCGGCCTTGCCGGAGCGTGTACAAAGTAGCTTCAGCAGAAGCTGCCCGCTGTGGGTCATCATATAGGATGGCCATTGCGTCAAAAAAATTGTCAACCGAACTAAGGTGAGGGTCATTTTTTCCCCGCAGTCGGTGGGCCCAGTCTTGGGGTTCACCCTGCAGGAGGGAGATGACGAACCCCACCTTCACGGATTCAGTCACGAAGGTCCGGGGTTGCAACTCAAAATAGAGAAGACAGGACTCACGGAACGACCTGAAGCGTGTGCGGTCCCCGTGAAAACGTTCCGGTAAGGGTACTCGGGGTTCGGCCGCCGGGAGTGGTGCGGACGCCCCAGAAACCGGCACAGGGGCTGCTACGGCCGGGGGTGCGGGGACCGCTGCCTGTGGGGCAGGAACGGATATAGTGCAGGTCTGGAATTAGTTTTCAATCTGCTGACATCTATCCTGCAGGGCCGATACGGCCTGTGTCAAATTAGACAGGTGCCTGCAGATCTCCTCAAGTGGCGAGTGCCCTCCTCTAGACTCAGTCATGGCCTTCTGGTACTGTAAGGGACCGCCCGGCGGTACCACTAGCACTCCACTGAATAGGCGTCCCCAGCGCACGGAATCTAAGTCCCAGGGTGCTTGTTCACCAGGGCCCCTGATGGTGGGGATGGACTTGGAGCCCCCCGAGACCAGGCCGTGGCTACTGGGTGCGTCCGTCAGTGGTAGTGGTATGCGCCAAGGGCTCCCACGGGGAAGTGTCTGATATGAGGAGGTCAGAAGACCCCACTGCAAGGGATGGATGGATGGATGAGCAAGGTCAGACGGGCCGGGTCGGTAACAGAGAGGACGGCAAGGTACAAGGCAGCGGGCATAGAATGGTCGGGTCACACGCCAGGTCAGCAACAGCAGGTCAAATCCAATAAGGGGCATTCAGGAGAGAGGTCAGGCAAAGCAAGGGTCAGAATAGGAGAAAGCAGCAAGGTGTCAGGAATGGACTCAGCACTGGTGGTGGGACTCACCTGCTGTGTGGGCTGCAGTACCAGAGCTGACCAGCGGGTGCTCTCAGCAATGGACTCAGCACTGGTGGTGGGACTCACCTGCCGTGTGGGCTGCAGTACCAGAGCTGACCAGCGGGTGCTCTCAGCAATGGACTCAGCACTGGTGGTGGGACTCACCTGCCGTGTGGGCTGCAGTACCAGAGCTGACCAGCGGGTGCTCTCAGCAATGGACTCAGCACTGGTGGTGGGACTCACCTGCCGTGTGGGCTGCAGTACCAGAGCTGACCAGCGGGTGCACTTAGCAGCCAGAAGCTCACAATCAGCCAAACCTGGGGCTGATTGCAGAAAGGTGTATTTAAGCCATGACCAGGCCTGTGCTCTGGGCTTTGGTGTGATGTCAGGAATGACCAGAAAGGTGTGGACTGACAGAGGGAAACGCAGGTACGGCTGGATCCGTGCAGGATGGATGGATGGCAGAGTAGTTAGCGTGGTCAGACGGGCCAAGTCAGCAACGTGCGGGCAGCAAGGTACCAAAAAGAGCAGGCAGAGAATGGTCAAGGTCACAAGCCGGGTTCAGTAGCTCACGGACAGCGCGGTACAGGGGATCAGGCAGAAGGATGGTCAGGCAAGCCAGGGGTTCAACAGGAGACGGTCAGCAGAGGTCAGAATCAAGCCGGGTCAGCAACGAAGCAGGAACACAGGATACCAGGTACAGAGGCTCATGGGAAAACATACACCAAGGCCCAGAGCACAGGCCTGGTCATGGCTTAAATACACCTTTCTGCAATCAGCCCCAGGTTTGGCTGATTGTGAGCTTCTGGCTGCTAAGAGCACCCGCTGGTCAGCTCTGGTACTGCAGCCCACACGGCAGGTGAGTCCCACCACCAGTGCTGAGTGCATTGCTGAGAGCACCCGCTGGTCAGCTCTGGTACTGCAGCCCACACGGCAGGTGAGTCCCACCACCAGTGCTGAGTCCATTGCTGAGAGCACCCGCTGGTCAGCTCTGGTACTGCAGCCCACACGGCAGGTGAGTCCCACCACCAGTGCTGAGTCCATTGCTGAGAGCACCCGCTGGTCAGCTCTGGTACTGCAGCCCACACGGCAAGTGAGTCCCACCACCAGTGCTGAGTCCATTCCTGACACAAGGTCAGGTACAATCCGGGTCAAAAACTTACAGGGTACAGGTTAACAGGATACAGGATGCAGGGAAGACCAGAAGGCACTGAATGACAGCTCAGGGCCATTTAAATATCCCGCCCTGCGCTGCCATTAGTGCCCAGCGGGCGGCCGCGGCTTCTACTGCGCATGCGCGAACTCGAACGCCGCGGCCGGCCCGGACCTAGTGCCCGTGTCCCTGCACAGAGCGGTGCACTGCGCCTGCGCCGGGACCATCGCGGCGGGGATCAAGGAGATCCCTGACAGGTACTATGGGTCCACAGTGCTGTGATCAAAGACACCCAGAGCAGCCAGCATCTCTTCCCACTGCCTTCCACCTGTCACAACAAACTGTAAATTACATAGGTGAGGGAAGCTTTCTCCAGACTCCTCCTCAACTCTGACATATCTTATGACAGACTACAAGGAGAAGCCTGGGAGGAAGGATATCTCCTGGGCCAACACTGATCCTTGCTGTATCTGAAATCTGTACTGAGAGGGAAACTTGAGGGGGGATGAATAAGAGGATTTATGGAGGTACTTGTAGTAGAAGGGTTAGGATTTGTGCATGGAGGGGGGATTTGGAGGGGGCTGGTAAGCAAATTTATTGTAACATTGGGGAGGGGAGGGTGTAAGCAGATTTGAGCTAGAAGGAGGGGTTGGGAGATGAGGATTTGTGCTGGAAGAGGGCAGTTAGGGGGTTGTTAAGAGGCTCTGTGTTAGAAGAAGACATGAATGAGGAGAGGATTTGAGCTGGGGGGACGTTGGGGGAAAAGAGGATTTGTGCTGTCGAGGGAAGAGGCAATTTTAGGGAGGAGAAGATTTGTGCTAGGGGGGAGTTGGGGAAGAGCAGTATTTGTGCTAGAAGGGGGAGGGGGTATTTGTGCTGTGGTGATTTGGAGCGGAAGAGGATTTGTACTTTAAAGGTGAGGGGGAGAGGATTTGTGCTAGGAGGGGGATTTGGGGGGTGGAGGAGGATTTTTACTGGAAGGGAGATATGGCGGGAGGGGATGATTTGTGCTGGGTGGGGAAGAACAATTGATTGGGATTAAGAAGATTTGTGTTAGAAGGGGGATTTGTGCCATTATGGGATATTTGGCGGGGGGGGAGGTGAAAAAGGATTTGTGGTGGGGGAAAGGATTTGTACTGGGAGGGTGGATTGAGGGGATATGTGTGCTGACATCTTTTTGTATTGTCCCCTAACCCCTACTGTGCATTATACACCTCTGACCCCTGCTCCCTGTGTTACAGTATATATTCCTAAACTATGGTCAATGACCCACTAGCTGGCACTCAAAGGCTATAGCAATATAAGTTTAACTACGACAGATGCATCTACTAATTAACAAGAGGTAAATGGGTCCTTGTGCATATGCTATGAATGAATAGGGTACCCCTGGACGTGTCTGGAAGTACCTGGTGCCTGATATTCAACATTGGTCTGCTTTCGGTGGAGTCCTTCTTTAGATGGTGACTTTACCATTAAGAGTGTCAGTAGATAACGGAGGCTAAGCTGCAAAGTAGCTCAGTCTCTGTTTGGGCTAATGGAGTGTGGGGGCATTTAGTTCAGCTCGCCACTTCTTCACACAGGCCAGTTTCTCATCTCAGAACCTGAAGGTGCAGCAACTCTCTCTCGCCACTCGGTCTCTGAAAGCAGCTCTAACAGACTCAGGCGCAGGTCTGTTCTCTGTCCCTGATGTGGAGGAACAGGCACAACAACAGGTCCTCTTAGCCCCTCGTAATGTCTCCTCCCTGCAATGTGAATCAGCAAGGGAGAATGCCACCAACACACCGAGGATCATCAATATGGGTCCAAAAGTTTTAATGAACGATCACATAGTTACAGCAAGGCAACGTTTCCGAGTCTCGCAGGACCCCTTCATCAGGCATGTGACAAATTGTGACAGAAACTAGAGAACTATTTAAGAAAACTATCCACCAATCACAGTGAAGTAAAATGAGCCTGGTCCAACCCCATGATGTCATGTTCCCTCCAAAAATGCATTCAGATCAATGTAAACAGAAACATTATAAACAGCGAAAATAAATAAACCATAAAACAATAATCAGATGTGCATAAACTGTATTCCCGAGGATAGAAACATTGTGGTCACATGTGTATCATAGTACTCCCCAGATTGTAATAACGTGTCAGCTGAAAGCAGCGCTGTATTCTGGAAACAGCAACCAGCAGCATATATGTCCCTGACAGAAGATAAAGACTGTTGCCTAGAGGGCTGTGGAGCGACCAGATGTGCCGACTTCGCTGTCTGTAGAAGGATTCTCAGTTAGTCGCTCACTCTCAGACGAAATCTGGGGGCTTCCTTTTGTTGGCATCTGGGGCAGAGGTCGAGTACATAATCTCCTCCTGGGCCTAGAGATCCCAGTTAGCCATGGTTAAACTCTACCTTCTTGGTAATCCTGGTTTACCTGTTTAAATGTGTCCCTTTTAGACTGCTTCTGTCTTATGGTGTATGTGGCGATCTTGTTGTTAATCTCCTGCAAGGCAGAGGTCTGATTTTCTGTATTCTGTATCGGTAATTCCAACACTGCAAGTTCACGTTTCACTTGGCACAGCTGAACCTCTCTTCAATAACTAGTAACATATAGTTCAGTGAGTTCTGGGTGGAAACTTTCAGAGAAAGAAATCTTGTTTATGACGTCCAATGGTGGGCTGATTTCTAATCCGGAAACCTCTTGGAATTTTACTTGGTCTGTAGTACTCAGACAGAGTCTGGCCATGCAGCTCAAGATCAACCGGTCTTTTCTTCAAGAGTTTGATTTCCCCTAATCGGTCAGTGGCTGTATCCAATCCAAATGCTTTTTCGATGTCAGGTAGGAAGAGAATTGCATCAATCTCTTCCTGATTGTAAATGAATCCAAAATTACTTGATGGTGCAATATCTTCAGATGCCATTTGGTTATAGAAAATCCTCACAATTGGATCAGTCGGTGAATGTGATGTCCCGCTTTTCTACGGTGCATCTAGTACATACCCTTGTGGTGGGCAGCCAGCAAGGGTGCTGTATGGGAAGCCAGTCCAGAATGCAAGTGTACAATCCAAATGCACGTTCCTACGTTAAAAATGGCTGTGTGTATAAGTGGGTGCTGCAGCGACCATCGGCTGGAACCAAACAGAATCAGCAAGGGAGAATGTCACCACACACCGAGGATCACCAATACGGGTCCAAAAGTTTTAATGAACGATCACATAGTTACAGTAAGGCAACGTTTCAGAGTCTCGCAGGACCCCTTCATAAGACATGTGACAAATTGTGACAGAAACTAGAAAACTATTTAAGAAAACCATCCACCAATCACAGTGAAGTGAAATGAGCCTGGCCCTACCCCATGATGTCATGTTCCCTCCAAAAATGCATTTAAATAAATGTAAACAGAAACATTACAAACTGCGAAAATAAATAAGCCATAAAACAATAATCAGATGTGCATAAACTGCATTCCTGGGGATTTAACATTGTGGTCACATATGTATCATAGTACTCCCCGGATTGTAATAAAGTGTCAGCTGAAAGCAGCGCTGTTACATAGTTACATAGTTAGTCTGGCTGGATATAGACAAAAGTCCATCCAGTTCAACCATAGAAAAAAAAAAGTTATAATCCTATACCCACAGTTGATCCAGAGGAAGGCAAAAAAAAACCTAGCAAAGCATGATCCAATTTGCTCCTGCTCGAAAAAAATTATTTCCTGATCCCCCGAAAGGCAATTAGATATTCCCTGGATCAACTTTATAAATGTTAGTGTCCAGTTATATTCTGTGTATCTAAGAAAGAATCCAGGCCTTTTTTGAAGCAATCCACTGAGCTTGCCAGAACCAACTCTTGAGGGAGTCTATTCCACATTTTCACAGTGATGTGAAGAAACCTTTCCATGTTTGGAGATTACATTTCTTTTCCTCCGGATGTAAAGAGTGCCCCCTTGTCCTCTGTGATGACCTCAGGGTGAATAGCTCTACACCGAATTCACTATATGAACCACTTATGTATTTATACATGTTGATCATATCCTCCGTTAATCTCCTCTTCTCAATAGAGAATAAATTCAGTTCCTCTAATCTTTCCTCATAGCTGAGCTTCTCCATGCCTCAAATCAGTTTGGTTGCCCTTCTCTGTACTTTCTCCAGTTCCCAAATGTTCTTTTTGTGAATTGGTGTCCAAAACTGAACTGCATATTCCAGATGAGGTCTTGCTAATGATTTGTACCGGGGTAATATGATATCTCTCTCTGGAGTCTATACCACTTTAAATACAAGAGGGGATTTTGCTCGCTTAATAATGGCATTGCATGCCATTAGTAAGCTTGTGATCTACCAGAACTCCCACATCCTTCTCCGCCATTGAATCCCCCAGTTGTACCCCCCCTAGTATGTATAATGCATGCATATTCTTAGCCCCCAAGTGCATAACCTTACATTTATCAACATTAAACCTCATTTGCCACATAGTTGCCCAATAAAACAGTGCATTGAGGTCAGCTTGTAAATTGAAGACATCCTGTAAGGACGTTATTCCACTGCACAGCTTGGTGTCATCTGCAAAGACAGAAATGTGATTTAACGGCCAGCAGCATATATGTCCCTGACAGAAGATAAAGACTGTTGCCTAGAGATGTGGGGGGGGGGGTGTCTCCGACTGTCAAGTGAGCTGCAATAGGGACACATCTACAGTGGTCCTATTGGTGCAGCGGCCAACAGTGTCATGGCGACGCATGTCACCTGCATGCACCATGCGAGTTTACTACTCACGCATGCGCTCAAAGTCATTCCTGCACCGGCCGACGGCGGCACACAAGCCAATGGGTGGGCAGGGTTGCAGAAATGAGCTGTGAAGAAAAAGAAGAACAGAAAGGAAGCAGATTGAGGGCCAGTTCACACCACATGCGTTCAGTTACTTTTTCAGTTACTTTGAATTGTACACTTGCTCCCTGCAATGTGAGACGCAGACCCTGACAGCAGCTCCATACTTGTCACACTCCTCCCTAGACTGCCCCTGATCTGGAAAAATTTGCCCAGGAAAAGGACAGATAGTAGGAACCAATTCTGTCTCTGTCTCAGTATCCATGGGAATATTATGTAATTTTTTAAGATAGATGGTGTTTTCTGTTGGTGCTATTCAATCACCGCTGGACTTTTTATTTTTTGCTATGAAAAAAGGGAAAGAAATGGAAAATTAAAAAAAAAAAAAGAAAAAACTTTTTTTAATAGTTTCTGTTATAAAACTTTGCAAATAAAAAGACTTCTTCATAACGCCAGAATGTATTCTGACACATTTCTTTAGTGGAAAAAAACCCAAATCAATGTATAATATACAGTCTGTGTGAAAGTTATCGTGCCTACAAACTATGGTGCATATATTTGAAAAATCAATCCAGATGTACTAACTGCCCATCTGAATTCTTGAGGCCCTAAAATGCACAGGACTGTACAAATACCCCAAAAATGGCCCCCTTTTTGGAAAGAAGACAGTCCAAGGTATTTAGTAAGAGGCATGGTGGGTTTTTTTAAATTGTATTTTTTGTCACAATTTTCTGGAAAATGAAGCAATTAAATAAAATTTGTTTATTTTCAGATATTTAACATTTAAAGTGTTACTAAACCCATGACAGTAAAATCAGTCTGTATATGCAGTAAAATATGCTTGTTATACTCACTGTGGAACCTAAGGGGTTAATCCTCTACATTGTGCAAAAAGGTTGTTTGATCCTGACTTCTCTGATCCTCCCTTTCTTCTACTGTCCCCAATCCACCTGCTGATAGTACAAGAGCTCAAGGAGTCACTCTGCACATGCTCAGTTTAGTGTGTATTGCTAGAGAGGTTTTTATTTCTTTGGGACGGTACACTCGATGAGCACAGGGCCAATCATCAGTGTCCAGACAGAGGGTCAAGGGTTATGCAGCCTCATAGGACAGTCAGAGCAGAATGAAAACTCCTCCTACAAGCTTTAACCAGTGCTCAGCTGGACACTGATAGAAGTCACAAGCATGGCCAAATCTAGGGGGGTGCTGGAGTGGGCTGTGTTCCCCCTTATTTCAGTTGTTCCCCCCCAAGTCAGGTGCGCCCCCCCCCATGCTCATTGTGCCTATGACCATTGAGATTTCTCCCCCATCCCCGCACTCAGGGCCGGCCACAGTGAACTGAAGCATACAGTCCAGACAGGAGAACTGACAGCGGCAGAGAGAAGAGAGTAGAGAGGAGGTGCTGGCTTCTCTATGATCTCCCTCCTCCTGTAATAACAGCGATCCTCCATACAGAAGGTTACACAGGATCGCTCTTAGATCCGACGGTACACGGCTTCATTACCTGCCTCCATCTCCTTCAAAGACTGCTCAACTCCTGGAAATATGGATGGGGGCAGGTAATCAAGCCGTGCACTGTCGGATCTAAGAGCGATCCTGTGTAACCTTCTGTATGGAGGATCACTGTTATGACAGGAGTTGGGAGATCATAGAGAGCCTGCATCTCTATGTAGTTCCCACATGCAAGATTGGGGAGGGGTGGTGGGGGGGGGCTGTTTGTGCTGTGAAGGATTATTGTTAGGAGGCAGGATTGGGAAGGATTGAGGAGGGAAATTGTGGGAGATTTGTGCTAGGAGGGGGATTTGGGTGGGGGTGGGGATTTGTACTGGGAGGGGTGAGGATTTGGGGGGGGATTGTACTAGGAGGTGGGGTGGAGGGAAATTTGTACTAGGGTTGTTGGTTCAAATCCCAGCCACGGCACCTCCTGCCTGGAGTTTGCATGTTCTCCCTGTGCCTGTGTGTGTTTCCTCTCTGTACTCCGGTTTCCTCCCACACTCCAAAGACATGCTGGTAGGTTAATTGTATCCTGTCTAAATTGGCCCTAGTATGTGTATGTATGAATGTGAGTTAGGGACCTTAGATTGTACACCCCTTGAGGGTTAGGGACTGAAGTGAATGTATAATATATATGTGTAAAGCGCTGCATAAATTAACAGTGCTATATAAGTACCTGAAATAAATAAATAGTAGGGGGGATTTGGGGGAGGATTTGTGCTGGGAGGGTGTTTAAAGGGGAGTGTTTGTACTAGGAGGGGAGATTTGGGGAGAGGAATTACACTAGGAGTTGAATTTTAGGGGGATTTGTACTGGGGGGATAGGGAGAGAATATGTACTAGGAGGGGGGAATTTTGGGGGAGAGTTAGATTTTTTGTGGACATGGAAGATTTGTGGGGAATTAGGGGGGACTTAAGCTGGAAGGGGGAGGGGGCAAAGATTTGTGCTGGGAGAAGGATTTGAACTGTGAGGATGGGGAATTTTTGCATTTTTAGTTGGGTAGAATTTGGGTTTGCAGAGGGAATATCTGCTTAGGGCGTGAGCATGTTGATTAGTGCTACATTTTTTTTTGGGGGGGGGGGGGGTGGAAGGTGGGGACGCAGTTTGTCACCATCAATGCTAGATGACCTTGTCCCGACACTGCCTACACTGCACACAGGGGCTGAGATCAGATTTCCTAACAGATACAGCATTGAACATGCACAATGTGTAACTGGCTGCTATGTTGCAATTCTGAGCTGTGAAATTCCCTAATTGGATTGGCAGCTGCAGTAGCCAGCTACACACTGTGTAGAGGGATACCCATCTCAGCTATGTGCTGTGTGGGGAGGAGGAGATCTCGTAAAGCGGAGTTCCATTCAAAAGCGTAAGCTCCGTTTATATGCCCCCCCCCCACAGCCATATTTGGCACCTTTTGGAGGAGAGCGGATACCTATTTTTGACAAATACCCACTCCCACTTCGGACTCAGTTCGCCACGGTGAAGTGAGCCAGAAGTTCGGCCCCCTTCTTCCTCCCGCAGTTTCCTGGGAACTGACTGAGCAATCAGGAGAAGCAGCACGACTCGCGCATGCGCAGTGGGCACTAGGCTGTGAAGCTGCAAAAGGGACAGCGCGGGTGAGAACATCGTTGGACTCTGGGACAGGTAAGTGTGTGTTTATTAAAAATTAGCAGCTACAGTTTATGTAGCTGCTGACTTTTAATAAGCTCAAAAATGTCTGGAACTCTGCTTTAAGTGCTCTGCTAGCAGTGACCCTGTCCTCAACGCTACTGACCACTGTCTTCCACCATTCTAACCCCTGTCCTGTTGACCCCTGTCCTCTGCCATGCTAGCCCCTGTACACTGCCTAGATAACCCAGTGTACACTGCCCTACAAACTGCTGACCCTATCCTCTGCCCTACTGACCACCTGTACACTGTTCTTCTGACTCTTACACACTGCCCTGTTGACCTCGCATTCTATGCCCCCTGATGTTTTTAACTGCACCCCCAAATCAGACAGGCTAAATCCCGCCCTGGTCACAGCACTGCTATATACTGCTGATGAGAAAAGGTATTTAGCATTTTATATTTACTATAATAATTGTATTTCCATGTTTTGTGTGCTGCAGGAGACCAGATATAGTGAATGCAGGGTCCAGGGAGACCAGATATAGTAAATGCAGGGTCCGGGGAGACCAGATATAGTGAATGAAGGGTCCTGGGAGACCAGATATAGTAAATGCAGGGTCCGGGGAGACCAGATATTGTAAATGCAGGGTCCCGGGGAGACCAGATATAGTGAATGAAGGGTCCAGGGAGACCAGATATAGTAAATGCAGGGTCCTGGGAGACCAGATATAGTGAATGCAGGGTCCGGGGAGACCAGATATAGTAAATGCAGGGAACGGGGAGACCAGATATAGGGAATGCAGGGTCCAGGGATACCAGATATAGTGAATGCAGGTTCTTGTGTTTAGTAACACTTTAAGTTATTTCTCACTCACAGCATAGGCATAGTTACACCATAAAAAGCATTCTGCTACTCCTCCCAAGGATGGGGATATCACATGTGAGACAATTTAATAAGATATTTTTCACACACAGCATGGACATACCTAGAATCTCACCCAAAAATGCATTCTACTACTCTTCCTAGTGTGAAGATACCATATAAACTCACCGACCATTTTATTAGGTACACTTTGCTAGTGTCAAGAAAATATCCCCCACACTATTACACCACCACCAGCAGCTTGAACCGTTGATACAAGGCAAGGTGGATCCATGCTTTCTTGTTGTTTACACCAAATTCTGACCCTACCATCTGAATGTCACAGCTGAACCAGTCTGCCCATTCTCCTCTGACCTCTGACCACAACAATGTATTTTCATCCACACAACTGCTGCTCACTGAATAATTTCTCTTTTTCGGACCATTCTCTGTAAACCCCAGAGATGGTTGTGTTTGAAAATCCCAGTAGATCGGCAGTTTTTGAAATACTCAGACCAGCCCTTCTGGCACCAAAAACCATGCCATGTTTAAAGTCACTTAAATTCCCTTTCTTCCCCATTCTGATGTTCATTTTGAACTTCAGCAAGTCGTCTTCACCATGTCTAGATGCCTAAATGCATGGAGTTGTTGCCATGTGATTGGCTTATTAGAAATTTGTGTTACCAAGCAATTGTCTAACTTCAGTGCCAGATTTTATAATCGTAATTATATCCTACTAATAATATATATGTAATGTCTTTTATTTAGTTGTTTTATGTCACGGTCCACCCCCCACGCCTGCTGTCCCTCTGTCCCTTTGATCAATCCCTCCCTCCCCCCTTGCAGATTCCTCGCGTCCTGGCGCGGCCTACTTCAAAGACTGTGCAGGACGGGAGGAAACGCCCCCTGTGGTGCGGGTAGCACCTCCCCTCCGCAAAGCCGCTGAGGAGTTGCGCCCCCCACCAGGAATCCCCAGCGCAGGCCGCTGGGGTGTCTCCGCGTGTCCCCCCGGCGGGTGCATCGCGGGCACGAGGCTTCCCAAACTCTACGCCCGCAGGAGACAAAGGCTGCGCTCCCAAAAGCACGGCCCGAGTCGGGGGTGTGTGCCTTGTTGCCCCGGAAACGCGACGCTGGGCTGTCCATTGCAGGGGCAACCGGGAAGCGTCCTGCTCGGGTTTAAGAAGGCTGGAGCGGGACCCAGCCGCTGTCTTTTGATCGCGGTCACCGTGAGCTGCTGCTGGGAGGTCTGAGCTGAGGCCAGACTCCCGCAGCCATCCTCACTGAGCACTCTACCGATCCCTGGGGCTAGGGTTACCTGCTGCCTGCTACCCGCTGTGTGCCCAGAAATACTCAGCTATATTACCCGCTGTGTGCCCAGGAGTACCGCTACCTGCCTGCTGTGTGTGTGCCAAGGAATACTCAGCTGTTACCCACTGTGTGCCCAGAAATACTCCACTAGATTACCCGCTGTGTGCCCAGGAGTACTGCTACCTGCCTGCTGTGTGTGTGCCCAGGAATACTCGGCTGTTACCCGCTGTGTGCCCCTATTTGCCCAGCCTGGACTATCTGGGAGTCTCCATTACCCTGCCTGGATTAATACTTGCCAGAGGCCATCGCCACTCAAACTTGAACTACCTGGGGCCGGATTACCCTGAGCAGAAGCAGCGCCGCCTGCAAGCGGTTCGGATTGATGGGCAAACTACCAGGGATACCGGGGCCTTCCTCACCATAGCGGATCCCCGTGTGATAAGGCCGGAAGCCATACAACCCGGCCCTGGATTCTCCATCGAACTGGTGGGAGGGGCCAGATAACATATTCCCCGGGCGTCAGTATGCCTTGATTATGGATTCGGGGAGAAGCGTTGCCAGATTGGCGTCATGGGCGGCCTCCCAGCGGATGTCCTACTCGGGAATGACCTAGGGGAGTTGCAGTACCAATAAGTTGGGGCTGTGACCAGGAGCCAAGCAGGTCGAGGTCTTCCCATGGAAGAGACCAACACGGGACCCCCCCCACCATGGACCTGGTGAGTGCCCCCAACTGACCTAGACACCACCCTGACCTGGGACCTGGAGACCTTTAAGATGGAGCTAGACGCTGACCCCACCCTGGGCCGTTTAGGGCCCAGGCAGACACTGGACCACTAGAGGGGGGCGGGGACCAATCTGGTAGGAGCAGGGTCTGCTGTACCGCAGGGCGGGCCCAAGCCGCTCGGGCCAGCCTTACGCTGCCACCAAACAACTGGTAGTGCCCAGACTGTTTAGGTTCCCGCTGCTCCAAATTGCACATGAAATTCCTTTCATGGGCCGCCGTAGCCCATGACCACCTCCGGGCGGCCCAGACCCACCAGAAGGTGTGGTACGACCGCAGGGCCCGTGGAGGCGAATTCACTGAGGGCCAACAAGTCCTCAAGGTAGTCCCCCACCCCCAGAATACAGCTTCAGCACACCTGGGAAGGACCCTACAAGGTCCTCTGTAAACTAGAGGAGACCAGTTATGTCACTAGTCTGGATGCCCGGGACCGCTAGCAGCGCATGGTCCCCATAAACATGCTTAAGGAGTACCATGACAGGACCCTGCCCCTACTGGCTATTTGCCCCGCCGCCACGGGAGAGGCAGACGAGGGGGCCCTGGCCGACCTCCTGCAAGCCACCACCTCCCTTGACCAAATTCCAACTGGGGCTCGGCTGAGCCCCCGACAAACGAGCCAGATGCGAGCCATGCTAGCAGACCGGGCTGTCGCATTCCCGGCCGCCCCAGGCCGTCCTGGGTTAGCTCTCCACCATGTGGAAACCCACGGCCAAAAACCCATCGAACAGGCCCCCTACAGAGTCACCGAGGAGTCTGTAAAGACAGCCATCCGGGCAGAGCTCTCGGAAATGCTCCAGCTGGGCATCATCCGACCCTCCTGCAGCCCCTGGGCCTCCCCGGTGGTACTCATGCCCGGTGGACGGGAGCACCCACTTCTGTGTCGACTACAGGTGACTCAATGACTACACCGTTAGTGGCGCCTACCCCATGCCCCACATAAACGAACTACTGGACCGCCTCGCCTGGGCCCAATACGTCAGTACCCTGGACCTCAGTAAGGGCTACTGGCAAATTGCCCTCACCAGGGAGGGTACCGAACGCTCCGCCTTCAGTACCCCTTTCGGCCTATATGAGTTCCTGGTAATGCCCTTTGACATGAAAAATGCCCCCACCATCTTCCAACGGGTCGTAGACCAGCTGTTAGAGGGGTGCCAAGGGTTCGCGTGTGCCTACCTAGACGACATAGCTATCTTTAGTGACACGTGGGAAGAACACCTGCTACATGTGGGGACCATCCTGGACCACATATGTGGGGCCAGGCTGACAGTAAGACCTGACAAATGCCAACTGGGAATGGCTGAGGTGCAATACCTCGGACACAGGGAAGGGGGGAAACTGAAACCAAAGCCCGCCAAGGTCCAAGCCATCCACGATTGGCCAACCCCCTAGACTAAGAAACAAGTAATGTCTTTCCTCGGCACTGTAAGTTACTATTGCAAATTTGTCCCCAATTTCAGCTCCGTGGCCCAGCCCCTGACAGACCTGACCAGGAAGAACAGTCCTAGAATGGTGAATTGGACCTCAGCCTGCAACTCTGCCTTCCATGACCTCAAATCCGCCCTGGCAAGCAACCCTGTCCTGGCCGCCCCTGACTACAATAGCAGCACCTCAGCCATGAAGTGGTAGGCCACATAAAATTA
Source organism: Staurois parvus (assembly GCF_062004578.1). Lineage (NCBI taxonomy): Eukaryota > Metazoa > Chordata > Amphibia > Anura > Ranidae > Staurois > Staurois parvus. The sequence continues at coordinate 588,083 of NW_028318847.1, read as the reverse complement.
CAGAGCGGGGTCAACGCATGCTGAAGCACACAGTGCTCAGAAGTCGCTAACTGTCTGCAGAGTCAATAGCTAAAGACCTTCAAACTTTGTGTGGCCTTCAGATTAGCACAACAGTGCGTAGAGAGCTCCATGGAATGGGTTTCCATGGCTGAGCAGCTGCATCCAATCCTTACATCACCAAGTGCAATGCAAAGCATAAGATGCAGTGGTGTAAAGTACAACACCACTGGACTCTAGAGCTATGCTTCTCTGTCTCGCTATCCAATGGACGTGTCTGGGTTTGGTGCTTGCCAGAAGAATGATACTTGTCTGACTGCATTGTGCCAAGTGTAAAATTTGGTGGTGGGGGGGATTATGGTGTGGCTCTTAAGACATCAGCATACCAAGACATTTTGGACAATTTCATGCTCCCAACTTTGTGGGAACACTTTAGGGATGGCCCCTTCCTGTTCCAACAAGACTGCGTACCAGTGCACAGAGCAAGGTCCATGAAGACATGAAAGAGTGAGTTTGGGGTGGAGGAACTTGACTAGCCTGCACAGAGCCCTGACCTAAACCTGATAGAACACCTTTGGGATGAATTAGAGCAGAGATTGACAGCCAGGCCTTCTCATCTGACATCAGTGCCTGACCTCACAAATACACTTCTGGAAGAATGATCAAACATTTCCATAGACACACTTCTATTGTAAACCTTGTGGACAGCCTTTCCAGAAGAGTTGAAGCTGTTATAGCTGCAAAGGGTGGGCCAACTTAATATTGAACCCTACGGACTAAGACTGGGATGCCATTAAAGTTCCTGTGTGTGTAAAGGCAGGCGTCCCAATACTTTTGGCAATATAGTGTAAGTATTTCATCAGTGTATCTGTACTATAGCTATACATTATGACAACACCCACAAAAACAAATCTTTATGCATATAGCTGCAATTTCTATGAGCAATGCATGCCAACCTACTTCTCCTTGAACGTCTATCAACAACATTGTTGAATCCAAAGAATATACGAAACGAATGCCAAAGATACATATTTTGCTGCTGTGATATTATACAGTAAATGGAGCAAGGCAGGTTTGTAGAGCTTTACAACCATCTAACCCTGAAGGCCTAGTGCAAGGCTCCCCATCTTCTTTAGGCAATGTGGATGGGGCAGGATTTAATTTGCATAGTAGTTGTTGCTGGTAGAAGCTCCAGTTTTGGTAAATTAGTCCTTGTGTCGTATAGTGAGTGAGGTCATCAAACTATTTAGTTTGCTATAAAAGTATAGTGCACACCCTCACAATGTGTTCAATGTAAGCATATGCCTCTTGCAGAGTCCCTTTCCTCAGTCTCCTTTTGCTGTGACCAATGGTGGGCTTGGAGTCAAATGTGAATTTTAGCATAACTCCAGCCAATACTTTTTTTTTCTAGTTTTGAAATAAGAACTTTAGTCAGATTCTAAATGCTACCTGTGTCTCCAAAGAGATTTTTTTAATTTTCCTGCTTTGTCAGATACGTGTCACCTGATTAGGAGTGGGGGCAAATTTATATAAGGGGAATTGAAATACAATTTAAAGAATGTGTTTTCATTGCTGCCTGTGTTGCCACTGGATGGAATTCTCATCACTCCCTGTTCTGTCTGTTTGATAACCACCATATAAGTCAAAAATTGAGGAAATCCCCTACATTCAGACACTGACAGCCTACAAGAAACTGGGTAAAATCTTTTCACACTATCAGAAAAAAACTGATTTACTAAATTATGTAGAGAACTGAGACTTCATTTACTAGAGTGTAAATGAATCTCTGCTTGATATACTAAGGTTTGACATAAGTTGAGAAGTCCCTGTGCTGTAAAAGTTACAAATATTTAAATAAAAAGTTTAAAAAAAAAAAAAAAAAAAAAAAAACTTACCTGAGGGTACTCCTGGCCCCAACCCCTGCCAAGTTTCTCCAATAACAAGCCACTTGCGCCCATACCTGCTTGCTCCTTAGCCAGCTCTGTGTGTCCATTGACACACAGAGTGACTTGGCCCCACCCCTGCTCCCTCTTCACTGGCTGTGATTGACAGCAACAGGAGCCACAGCTGCCTCTCTGTCCAATGACGAGAGAGAAAGCCAGGTGAGATGCTGTTCTTGTGCACTGTTCTTGTACTCTGTTCTGGATCGAGATTGGGCTTAGGCAAGTATGGGGGGGGGGTAGTTTTTTTACCGTAATGCATAGAATGCATTAACGTAAAATAAACTCGTACCTTTAGAACTATTTTAGTCATCTGACCATGTGACTAAGAAGCTCAATATTTCTCAAACTGCCCTGCACAATTAGATGTCTGAAGGTAAAACTAATTCCCTCACGTCATTTCACACTATAGTATGTCAAGCCCACATTCGTGGTTTAACATACCAGAGTGGGCGCCTTTATTTACAATACATATTTTCTACACATGCAAACGTAAAATAAAAACTGAAGGGCACAAAAAAAAAAAAGAAAAAATAATAATAGGTATGCACAAAAGTGTAAGAGAAAATATATTTTTTAATTGTGAAAGCTAAACAAAAATAACATTTCACACATTAACATTTACAAACATTTTAACAATGTTAACAACCCCCATAGGGTTAAAAAGAGCAGCCAAGACCATAACTTTCTAATATATTATTTATCCATATTTTCTGCAGCTGTAAGATTTAACAGTGGTTTAAAGTCTAGTTACAGAACTTTAGGTATAAAACAAATTACAATTCAGTTTAGATTTCTTCTGAATACAAAAGATATCAAACATCTAGTTGTCAGCACTAGAGTGCATCAATTTTATAGCTGCCATCTTATAACACTTCTTTTCCACCATAGCTACAGTTAGGTCCATATATATTTGGACACAGGCACAAATTTTAGTTTTCTTCAGGTATTTACCAAAACATATACAAGCTATAGTTATATAATGGATATGAGCGGAAAGTGCACACTCTCAGGTTTAATTTGAGGGTATGTACATCCTAATTGGAGAAAGGGTTTAGGAATTACAGCTCTTAAGAGTAGCCATCCCCTTTTTACAAAGGGACCAAAAGTAATTGGACTATTGAATCAAAAGCTGTTTCATGGCCAGGTGTGGGCTACTCCTCCGCTATTCTTCATCAATTAAGCAGGTAAAAGGTCTGGAGTTGATTCTAAGTGTGGCATTTGCATTTGGAATCTATTGCTGTGAACCTAAATCATGCGTTCAAAGGAGCTGTCCATGCAAGTGAAACAGGCCATTTTTAAGGCTTCAAAAACTAATGAAATCCATCAGAGAGATAGTAGCAACATTAGGAGTGGCCAAATCAACAGTTTGGTACATTCTGAGGAAAGAAGAATGCACTGGTGAGCTGAGCAACATAAAAAGGGATGGACATCCATGGAAGGCAACAGTGGTGGATGATCGCAGGATCCTCTCTATGGTAAAGAAAAACCAATTCACAACATCAAGACAAGTGAAGGACACTCTCCAGGAGGTGGGCGTATCATTGTCAAAGTCTACAATCAAGAGAAGACTTCATGAGAGCAAATACAGAGGGTTCACCACAAAGTCCAAACCATTCATAAGCCTGAAGAACAGAAAAGCCAGATTAGACTTTACCAAAAAACATCTAAAAAGCCAGACCAGTTCTGGAAAAGAATTCTTTGGACGGATGAAACTAAGATTAATCTGCACCAGAATAACAAGAAGAAAAAAAGTGTGGAGAAGGCTTGGAACAGCTTATGAACCAAAGCACACAACGTTATGTGTAAAACATGGTGGAGGCAGTGTGATGGCATGGGCATGGATGGCTTCCAGTGGCACTGGGCCATTGGTGTTATTGATGATGTGACAGAAGACAGAAGCAGCTGGATGAATTCTGCAGTGTTTAGAGATATACTGTCAGCCCAGATTCAGCCAAATGCAGCAAAGTTGATTGGATGGCGCTTCACAGTACAGATGGACAATGATCCAAAACACACTGCAAAAGCAACCCAGGAGCTTTTGAAGGAAAAGAGGTGGAATATTCTGCAATGGCCGAGTCAATCACCTGATCTCAACCCAATTGAGCATGCATTTCACTTGTTGAAGGCAAAACTAAAGGCAGAAAGACCCACAAAGAACAACTGAAGACAGCTGCAGTTAGAGCCAGGCAAAGCACCAGAATGGAGGAAACCCAGTCTTTGGTAATGTCCATGGGTTCCAGACTTCAAGCAGTCATTGCCAGCAAAGGATTCTCAAGAAAATATTAATAATGAACATTTTATTTATGATTATATTCATTTGTCCAATTACTTTTGGTCCCTTGAAAAAGGGGGGATGGCTAATTCTAAGAGCTGTAATTCCTAAACCCTTCCTCCAATGTGGATATACATACCCTCAAATTAAACCTGAGAGTGTGCCCTTTCAGCCCATATCCATTATATAACTATAGCTTGAATATGTTTTGGTAAATATCTGAAAAAAAAAAACAACTAAAATTGTGCCTGTGTCCAAACATATATGGACCTAACTGTATATCGTGTGTACATGTATTTAGTGGTAAAACAATTCCTAACCATGATAGAAGCAAAACCACACCACCTCCTCTCTATGGCGGATGGGGCTAGTGTGGACCCCCAACATTGAGTTAGAATTATGCATCCATTTTAGTAAGCAGACAATTCATTCCATTAGAAATCTAGACAACATTAGTATTTTATTTCTGGGTGGGTTATAATTACAGTATTACCTATAAAATATTTTATCTTTATGGCAGGCAGGGCTCCGGAAAAAATTATTTTACTATCTGTGTGCTCAGAAAAACTAAGCATAGAGATCAATGTGATTTCCATAAATGGGGACAAAGGCCCAGTTGAGAAACTCACAACATGTCTGCCAACCACAGTAGCTCTAGCTGAAAAAAACTCCACCATAGAACAAGCAGATAGGCGCAAAGCTGGTTCTGGATTGGACAGTTGAGTACTGATGATATTTGATCATTTGTTTATATTAAAAGTGGCACAATAAACAATATCCTTACTCTCAAAAAAAAAAAAAAAATCCATAAACATCCACTATTTATTGGTGCTATAATCTATTTTTAAATCGTTTCTTAGGCTAAGTTCACATATGTGCGGGTGGTTGCTTCTGCGAGACCCACACTTGTTCCCGCAGCTGCAACCACCCGCACAGTGTAACGCAGGAGATGCAGGCAGATGCCATGAAGCCTAATATATCTCACTGTAAATTGCGTGGTACTTGCGGTTCCTGTGCTTTTCACGAGGCACAGTAGCCCATTCAAATAAATGGTCTGCTGTGCCCACGCAAACCGTGGCTTGCAAAGGTGCATATATCTGAACCTAGCCTTAAGCTGTTTTTCTACCTCCTTGTAACATCATGAGCTACCGAACCTTCTCTATTTCCCTCTTAGCTCTGGTTGTTTGGAACAAGCAGCGTACATTAGCTGCAGCCATGTGCACTGCTCTTTGTACACCAATCCCATAGTACCTCATCCATTTCAGGAGCAAGCAAAAGGGGGAGGCTACAGTCCTACATATAGTGGGACCATGGAGAACAAACATAGCAAGCCGCTAACAAGTTGGATCACAAAAACAAATTGGTGATGTGGAGGAAGCTGAACGCAATAAAAGTACTTTACTTTTACTTTACTTTTTTAAACCAGAGTTTAGTGTGACTTTAATACATTTGATGGTGGTTCTAAAATTTCTTTACACCATTAACCATAAACATTTCAGTCACTGTGAATGCCACTGTGGTGCAACTCAAAGAAGAAATGGCCTCTATTAGAAAAAAAAACTAGAAAAAAGGGTTTTGTGAACCATGCCCTGCAAACCTGACAATTTTCTTTCATGATGGGAATGGGTTTAACTGTCAAAGCTACAAACCTCAACTTTTTCCTTCATTCTGCGACTCTGGTGCCCAGTTAATGTCCTATTTTTAAATTTGTGATGTAGAACACCACAACTACAATAACTACCCATTTATATGACTAGAGAAAAAAAAAAGGTTTTACACAAAAAGGAGAAAACTTGCACAGCCAACAATCAGATGAACAGATTAAATCGGGGTAAGCAAGCTATCTTTTTTGTGGACTTTTACTCCCATTAAAAACTACAAAACTATACATTTATAAAAACAACAATACAAACTCACAGGCCTCTTTATTAAGTACATCTTGCTAGCGCCAAGCAAATATCCCCCACACCATTACACCACCACCAGCCTGATACAAGGCAGGATGGATTTATGATTTCATGTTTACACCAAATTTTGACCAATTTTGTTGCAGCAACAAGTTTGCCCATTCTCCTCGGACATCAACAAGGTATTTTCTTCCAAACAACTGCCACTCATTGGATATTTTCTCCTTTTCTCTGTAAACCATAGAGATGGTTGTGCATGAAAATCCCAGTAGATCAGCAGTTTTTTTAAATACTCAGACCAGCCATCTGGCACCAATGACCATGCCATGTTCAAAGTCTATATGCCTAAATGCATTGAGTTGCTGCCATGTGATTGGCTGATTAGAAATTTGCATTACCAAGCAATTGAACAGGTGTACCTAATAAAGTGGCCAGTGAGTGCATACTTTCATAAAAGTTGATCTTTCCAGCATAACACATTTTACTTTCTATAAGGTTTATGGTTTAGGACAAAACACAGTGAAAATCTTTGATTTAACAAAAGTAACATTTGTTTGGTGACATGAACAGAGATGGGTCTAACACTAAAATGTAATCCCTAACTATGACAAATGTGTGAAGCAATGCAGAAAGCTTGCAATTTAAGTTCTTTAAAATATAGCATCTCTTATAGAGTGAAGTACCATAATATTTTTTATAAGAATAATACCTATAAAACATAGATCACTAAAAAATTACTTCCCATGAGAACATTGTTTGAAAGCGTTTGAATCAGTAGTATCTGGTTTAACCAACAGAATTGGAGACCATTTAGTAGCACCTGTCAATTGTGCCTTAAAAAGCCATAATATAACATTTCCCCAATCAGTCCTCAGGTACCAGAAGCACGCCTTGCTTTCCAGATCCCTTAAAGAGAATCACAGAAGGATGTAGAAACAATTCTAAAATAGATGAGTAATGAAAAGCAAACAAATGTTTTATGGAGAATCACAGGTATAGAGATAATCGTCTGTCCTTTCCCTAGGCTAGGCCAACAGGGGATGGTAGTGCATGTGCACTGACAGTCTCACCGCTTCTTCTCAGAAAGAGAAGGCCAGCATCTTCTGGCATAGTGCTTGTCCTTTGGAAAATCTTTTGGTGAATTTAGCGCTTAGACACTATTGTGCTCATCATCACCCTCCAGAGATCCCCTTTACTGCCCAAGCCTGACCTGAGCAATACAACAATACTTGAATTTAACTTAGCACATTTCAAAAAGTACACCATATATGACAATCTCAACCTCAGCCAACATGTACTGCATGCAAATGAGAATAACAGGGAATTTGCAAGTTATTTATTTAACATAATGAAGCTACTTCCTATAGTGGTGACAAAACAATAACAAAACTTTACAATGTAATCAAGTGTGTGTAGACTTTGTAAACAATATTTTGGTAATAGGCAAGTCAAACAAAACATTTATGGCAGTTTTTAAATGAATGCCACTTGATTCTAAATCCTTTTTACCTCTGAAATCTCCTGTGCAGCCCGGATAAAAGCTCTCCACATTTAACTCATGAAATGGGTATAACATGCCGTCCTTGAGTTCATGCTAAGCAACAAGTAGACCAGACATTCTCAATTAAGGTTCCGTGTATCCCTAGGGTCCCTTCAGAGATTGGTAGGTGTTCTTTGAGCTGTCTCTGACTGACCTCCTATCTGATGGGGAATGCATAGTTACAAGGCCAATACCACTTGACAGAGTCAGCCGCATGATACCAATGATCTTTTTAGCTGTAAGAGTAAGGAATTTTGACCACCACTGTAAGTTGAGCATTCTTGCCACTGGCCATTGATGTAAGGAACATTTTTTCCCACTGACCACCAATAAACTGGTTTAGCAGGGGTTCCATAAGACCTGAATATGTTTTCATAGATTCCTCTGGAGCAAAAAGTGTGTGTAGACAGCCAAAGTGTGAAAGCCAAGATATTCCTGTTTGGGAGATATTCCAAATGACAAGTTGGTGGTAAAAGCATCTGATGACATCCACCGAAAGCCAAAATATCAGTTTTTAGTGTATTTACCTTGGAAAATATTATTACACCACCTACACACTTCAGAATAAATCACTGATCTTCCAAGCAAAGTGATATAGTGGTAATATCCCTTTCAGAATATGAGGAAAAAGCCTGGCCATAGCAATGCTTATTCAACAAAATAAAAATTAGTAGCTGCCATAGCAAAAAAAAAAAAAAAAAAAAATTAAAAAATGCAGAGAGCAAGCAAAAATTGAGCAGTGGATTATAAATTGCACCGAAGCACTGAAACATACAGTACATAGTACAAGATATACTAAGTTAAAGTGGAACTGCACTGCATCTGAGTACCACAAACCAAAAATGCTATACAATTAATTTTTAATATCCAAAACAAATGCCTCCACCCATCCATGTCTCTTTTATTTAGCTGAGAAATAATTTTGAAAAACACCTCCTTGGATTTCTGGCAGTGGCCATCTTCAGTAAGTGCAGATGATTCATGTAGTAGTTACTCCCTAGAATCCATCTGTACTTAGCTTAAGCAATGGTTGCGTTGACAACCCCCCCACATCATGAAGGCTCCTGGGATCTATGACATAATTTGCCTAGGCATGGAAACCAGAAAATAAATGAAGGAATGCAAACAAAATTGTTAAAAACAAGTAAATATGATATACTTTCCTATTTACTAATGCTAGCAGCATAAGGATTAGAAATAGTCTGATGATGATTGAGAGAGTGAAGTTTGGATTTAAGTCAGAACTTCTCATCAATACACTTATTCTAGGTCTGACACTTAACAAAAAAACAAAACACCATTAAAGCCAGCAGATGAGCAGCCAGTTGACTAACATTTTTAAGAAGCATCCAGCAACTGCAGCCCGCATAAACATTTGAGCTCAAGCACACCAAATATGAGAATGTTGAATATTATAAACCATGCCACTAAATATTCTAAGGAGTCATTAAATACGGAGGCAATGAAATCAACTGCTTCCTCCGGGGTAGAGGTCCTAGTGTGTCTACCTGCTTAAAATTCTAAAAACAATAGAAAACTAAGCTAGAACAAAGATTGACATATTTTAAACACTCAGTAGCAGTGTCAAGTAACTCAAGAGAAAGCAAACATCGCTTCATGGCCATTCTAGCATCACGTGACAGATGTCTGGATACTTGAAGTATCAACTGCGGGAATGGCATGGAAAGATGGGTGGTTTAGAGCCTGTATGTGTTGGACAAACATGTCTAAAAATTAATATATATTTTTTGGAAAAAAATACACTGATTAAAAAAAAAAAAAAAAAATAATAATATACCCAAATTTTTTTGTAAAATTTGAAAGAAGATGTTACGTCGAGTAAATAGATACCCAACATGTCATGCTTTAAAATTGCGCACACTCGTGGAATGGTGTGAAACTGCGGTACTTAAAAATCTCCATGGTTGATGCTTTAAAAAGGTCTACAGGTTAGCAGTGTAAAGTTACAGAGGAGGTCTAGTGCTAGAATTATTGCTCTTGCGCTGACGTTTGTGGCGATACCTCACGTGTGTGGTTTGAACACCATTTACATATGTGTTCACCACTACCTGCGAGCACGGGGGGAGAGGGGCACTTTAAACTTTTTTTATAAATTTATTTAATGTTTTTTTGTTTTGTTTTTTGCACTGTACCTTTAAAAACATTTTTAATCACTTTTATTCTTATCACAAAAAATTCATGCATCCCTTGTGATAGAAATAATTAGTGATAGGTCCTATTTATGAAGAGATATGGGGTCAATAAGACCCCACATCTCTCCTCTGCAATGTAAAGCATTGGATCACAAAAAAGCATTGATCTAGTGCTTTAAAAAAAAAAAAAATGGCCAGAACCAGAAGTAACATTGCTCCAGTCCTCCAAGGACATAGAGATGAGTGGAGGCCATCTTTCCTTCACTCATCTCTATGCCCAGCGCCAGGATCACTGGATGGTTTCCCAGGTAAGGCTGAGAACCCCGCGAGGGGCGTGGTTTTTTCGGCACCTGTATCTGTGCTTTTCTGCATTTTGGCCGACAGTATTTAACCAGTGGGACCACCTGGTTCCCAAGATGAAAAGCAAAGACCTAGTCATTTCAAGGCTTTGCTTTGAATTTTGATTGGAGTGTTGCCTTAATGAAGAGAATGGTCATACACTAAACTACAGTATAATCCTCTCAATCTTCAGTGGGAAAAATGCAAGCAGAACACCTACTCAAATCAAAGGCTAGACACTGAAATATGAGACTACCAGACTACCAGTTGTACAAGTACAACACAGTTGATGAGATTGCACTTTTGCTTTCTTCAGATTAGTGTTTATGGCATTGCTAAAAAAACTGCTACACAGAATGTTGCTCATTTACAACAAACACAGTGTTCCTTCCCAATTAGGCTTAGCCAAGTCTTTAGCCTCCAAACTTTTCTATTGCATTAAGAAAAAAATAAAAAAAAAAGGTCTAAGAAGGTTATTGTAAACCTATTCATTAGTTTAGTAAACGTTCTGATGTCACAATCTCTCTCAGATACATCATCCTGATGGCTAACATAATACCAAACTGCTTGAGGGTTCATGCACAAGCAACAAGCATTTTATATGCGCAGCATATTTTCCAGTGCCACACACAGCCTGCCATACAAGTAATGCTCTTGTAAACACTGATATATCTTTCCACTGGTAGGTACCCAAACATTCACATCCAACGTATTTTGCAAACACGGGAATTCTGCATTCAGAAAGTATGTTGGATGCACATACGCAGGTAAACCCCGTTTCTTTGAAGAATCAGCATTTACAACAGCACAGCTGCAGTCAGCTATTCACTTGTATAGCAGGCTGTACATGACACATGGGGCTTCAAAGGTGTGGGAAAGCACTGGGAAATTACGATAGACATAAAATACCTGGAAAAGCCCCATATGCATGAACTATGAAAACTGAACTTACATAAAACAGAGAAAACAAAAATGACTATGAAAATGCAGCAACCAAGCATCCCTAAACTGGATTACAGAAAATGTTATGGCTTACTGCACATTTGCACTGTGCTCTGCTTTCCTGAATAAACTGATTTCTCTAATAATTCTGCTTCTGTTGCTCATTCAGTTAAAACTAAATAAATTCACATGGAAACTAAGTGTAAAGGACGCAAAACGGAAACAGAAAATCACTAAGCCTACATGAATGAAGTCTGAACTCCAAGCAGATATAAAAACACTAAATTATGAAACTATGAAAGCCTCTGGCCTACTGCAATGCACATAAATTTACAGTAAACATGCTGACAGTAGAACAAGGCAGAGAGATAATCTCACAGTGTGCTTCTTCTCCTTCATAATCCAATCAACAAATTGGGGAGTGTCCATGTTCTGTCAAAGGTTACAATAGCGATCACAGGCCTGGCTATGCAGTCTGCCATTGGTGGCTGGATCACAAGGATGCCAGGAAAATTGGTTTGCATACATGCATTTCACTTGTATGTCTAGTTGTTTGCCTGGGGTTCAGCTTTAATCTGTGCTAGCCAGGTTGTTACATTAGTGATGGAAAGAGAATAGTGCAGCAATTATACTAGCAGATGCTATCACTTTGGGAGTTTCTTTTACTCTGTGTCTATCAAAGGAAATGGTTTATCTTCTTTTATTGTAATCACATACGGTACATCCATGTTTAAGGCTCAGCTACACATGAGATTTCAAATAATTTACTAGCTTGAGGTTAACCTCACTGACAAATCACCTTATCTGCAAAACACTGAATTCAATGGTTTGAAAATAAAGCAGCAAATCAAGACCATTTGATGCCAATAAGTGTTAAAAAATCCACATGCAGTTTAGCCCTTGCTCTAAATAAAAAACATTAAACAGCAGCAAATGCAAAGGAGGTACAGACAGAAGAATGAACCCTTGTAGTTGGCAACAAGACCTCTTAAAGCAGCTTTTCACCATTATCCATAAAAATAATAATTAGCAGATATTCTGAGAACTCCCATCAGTACATAAAAAAGGTTCAGCTGTACAAACATGTCTCCTACTGGCATTATGAGAAAGAGGAGTGCAGTTGGTACAGAGCTTTAAATGTCCTTAGTAGGATTTTTCAAGGAACCGTCTTTAACCCATGCTTCAATAAAGCTGAAAATAGTTTATGACTAGGTTCAATATGTAAAAAAATATAGCATTATGGAATACATTTACATCCAAAAATATATATGATATCTGGTGAAGAGCACCTGGTCTTAAAAATGTAGCTTGATATGATAGGTCACCTGTGAACCCATTGCTCTGAATGGGCTTAGTAGATATGTCAAAAAATTTCTGTTTCTTAAAATTATTGAACGTTGGCTCAGCACAAAACCGGTCATCAAGCTGACATTCAGTAGTTTGTATGACATCTAAACAAAACTTAACCAACATTTCTGCACCTGATTGGGTTGTCAAATGTTTAAAACTGGAGTACTTGTGAACCACATGTGTTAAACCAGACGAACCCACAAGACCATGTAATCATCTTTTGCCAGACTTATTAGAACATTCAAGATGGTCAGTGTAATCGCAACTGCTGATGTCAGGAACAAAGTGAGCGACGGTCTGCAGATCCTCTCTCCAATAAGTAACAGACAGGTATGTCCCCATACAAAGCAGGATCAGTCATGGGATACAGAAGAAGAAAAAAAAGTACAACCCCGAGAATGTAGAAAATGAGAATAGTTGTGCGCTGTGGATGGTCCAAAGCTGTAAATATGGCTGGAAATCCAATGTAATTGCAGAAGGAATGGCAAAGTACAGGTCCTATAATATGCCCTAAAAGAAAAAACAATCATCAGTTTTGGCAGGTTTATCATAAAAGAACATTAATAACCATCTGCCAAGTCATCTAAAAGTTAAATGTGTTCTCCCCTGCAGTGGCTTTGTAAACCTGTTTTTTCAACCATGTGCAAGTTACATATTGAAAACAGCCATTTCCCCTCCTGTTTTATGCCACTGACTGATGGACAACAGAGTGCAAACCAGGAGAAGAGGTAGTTAATCATAAACTAAGAAGCATTGTACAGTAGTTGTCATCTGTCCATAGAAACTAGTGAAGACTTTCTCCTACAGTTAAATACACATCCTATCCAGAACATCCAATCTAAAGTTGTGCACCTTCTATTGACAATAATGTGCAACGTGTTTAGTTATTTAAAGTATGTTCTAAAGTCCCTCATTGGCCCTCCTGTTACTCGGTTAGCTACACCACATATTTATTGCTGTAGGGTTGTACCAGACTCTTCCACACTCCTCTTCCTATACTTTGTCTTTCTTCCTTTTACTTTTGCATCAATAGTACCACAAGTGTACTCTGTTTGACTCTCAGCAATTGAATCAGGTCCTGATTGGGGCAAGCATTTAGGTTGTTGCAAGGTTTGTGTTTAAGCTGTATTATGTGTACATCATTAGAACCTAATATCTGAGTTTTCAGAATGACTCTGCTCATGGCTATTTTCCATTGTTTTGCTGATTTATGTGGCCTGTACATGCTGTGACTGTTCTATTTGTATGCTTTCAAATACAATGTATGTTCTAAAAATACTTGTCATTGTATACAGTAGGCATGTAAGCCTCAAAGGCCTTTGAAGCAGGGTCTCAAGAGGCACCACTCACCCATTGGCTTCCAGGTCTCTGGTATTACAGAAACAAGGTAGAGACTTACTTCAGGAATGTTCAATTTCATTTTGTTTTGTGCAAGCAAAACACATTTTTCTCCAATTCCTTTGTGCATGATTCACAGTGAAAGCAGATTCAGAACGGATTGATGAATCTACGTTGGTTCTGGAAAGGTGCAAGTCTAAACTGAAAAACAACATTGCAACCATGCTTGAGGAGGACTAAGGTGATGCCTGGGACCACCTCATCTTTATGCTAAGAATAGCCTTATCTAGTTTAACCACTTGCCCTCCAGAGGATTCCTGGCCAGGCCAATTTTTGCGATATGGCTCTGCATTTGAAAAAAAAAAAAAAAAAAAAAAAAATTATATATATATATATATATATATATATATATATATATATATATATATATATATATATATATATATGACTTTTTGATATAAAACATATCCAGTAAAGAAATTTTAAAAATCAAATTTCATCCCATTGTGGTGGGCTATCCCCAAATAAAAGTATTTTGGGAAGAAGTTTAGAACTTGTCCCCAATATGCATCTGTCTTCTAGGCCTTATAGATGGACTGGCAACAACAGTTGCTGCCAGAACATTGCTCAGCTTGCTTTCCTACTGCACTGAGCTCTTTCAGGAAAAACCTGATGAATGTCTCTTTACAAAACGTACTTATGAAAATAGAGGGTGTGCAAATAAATGTAAAAGTGTGGCAAGAATGGGTAAATAATAATTAATCAAATGCATGATATGTGATTTGACAAAGGCATAAACATTAGGTTAACGTATAGGTACACCTTGGATGCTCTATTGATGGATAACAGATCTGCCATTATGTATTCATTTTACTCTGCAGTAACAGGATCTATATGGACAGTTAGACACAGCAGTACAATTAATCCCTACCACCTGATTGCACTTAATTCCAATATTATGTCTCGGTTAGTTTTCCAGAGATATTTCCATAAGCATATTTCACATAAATACGACTAAAGGGTTAATAACGAAATAGTGGAAGACAGACCTAACAATAATAACTGGTGGGTGGTTGGAATTTAAACGTCCATGCCATAATTAGAGTATATGATAATGAGTGAAGAAAATAGGTTTATTATTGGTAAAGATAAGAAGTCAAAAATGGACTGAACTTTGTTCTTTAATAAGCACTAAAAGTGAGCTTGTCTGCTCAGAGTTGATGTTTCCAAGATCAGGAAGTGAAGTTTGTAGGCAGTTCAGCTGAGAGTGAAGCAGGAGTCACACTGATGGAGGGTTATTAAAGGATAGCCAAGTTCCGGATGTTTGATATCTCAGGATTACACAAGAGGAGACCGTCATGGAACCTATATGTTGACGCATACCTTGACCTTTCTTTAGTCAGAAGGTCATGGTTATCTGGTAAGCCTGCACTGTGTTTTCTGGTGGGGGGTTTTTCCCCACTATCTTCAAGATAACTGTACTTAGAGGCTCTTATGTTGGTGGATGTGGTCACAATCTCTTCACCTTTCAAATTTGGATACTCTTATTTGTTCACTTCTAGACTTTAATATAATTTAATATAAGTAACATAAATACAGTGAAGGAAATAAGTATTTGATCCCCTGCTGCTTTTGAATGTTTGCCCACTCACAAAGAAATTATCAGTCTAAAAATTGAATCGTAGGTGTATTGTAACACTGAGAGACAGACTAGCAACAAAAAATTCAAAGGAAATGCATGTCTAACAAATTATGCACTGATTTTTATTTTCATGAGGGAAATAAGTATTTGATCCCCTATCATTCAGCAGGATTTCTGGCTACCAGGAGTCTTTCATACAGGTAACAAGCTGAGATTAGAAGCAGCCTCTTAAAAGACAACTGCACCGCATCAAAGGGACGAAGAACGGGGCAATGTACCATCCAATCTTGGGTGAGAACCAGCATGACAATGACCCAAAACACACGGCCAAGGCAACAAAAGAGTTTCTGAAGAAGAAGCACATTAAGGTCCTGGAATGGCCTAGCCAGTCTCCAGACCTTAATCCAATTGAAAATCTGTGGAGGGAGCTGAAAGTTCGAATTGCCAAACGTCAGCCACCAAACCTTAATGACTTGGAGAGGATCTGCCAAGAGGAGTGGGACAAAATCCCTCCTGAGATGTGTGCAAACCTGGTGGCCAACTACAGGAAACGTCTGACCTCTGATTGCCAACAAGGGATTTACCACCAAGTACTAAGTCATGTTTTGTGAAGGGGATCATGAACATGCAAATCAGCGCATAATTTGGTAGACAAGCATTTCTTTTGAATTTTTTGCTGCTATTCTGTCTCTGTGTTACAATACACCTACCATTCGATTTTTAGACTGATCATTCCTTTGTGAGTGGGCAAACATTCAAAATCAGCAGGGGATCAAATACTTATTTTTTTCACTGTATTTCTTTAAGATCAATTTTGTTTGAACTGGTTATCTTTATTAAGTCGCATTTTTTATTTTTCTTTGATATATTGGAATTAGCACAACATGTGATTTTGGCGTATGTCTTATATCTCATAGTATGATTGCAGCGCTTTCCATGTAATGCTTGGTATTCACCTAAGCACAGTTCATGTCACTTCACACTTATAATGAAAAGAGGAACCCTACAGCTCCCAAAAAGTTTTGGCATTACGATTTGTTGAAAAAAAATATTACTGGATTGAATCAAGCTTTGTGCCATTTTCATCTTTTTAATGCTCTATAGTAGGGGTCTCCAAACTTTCCAAAGAAAAGGCCAGTTTACCGTCCTTCAGACTTTAGGGGCCGGCTGTGCCCACTTCAAGCAAACAATGCCCTATCTTTGGTATTTGAGGAAGAACTAGTTGGTGACAGTGGGAGGAATAGTGCCCCATTTTGGTGTCAGTGGCAGGAATTATGCCCCATTGTTGGGTGTCAGCGGAAGGAACAACACCTCAATGGCCCTGGGGCCGCAATTTGGAGCCCACTGCTCTATAGAATACTCCAGGGACTCTATGGGACAATCTGGCTAACAAAGAGCTGCTTCTGAAAGTTAGATTTGGACTTCCGAAAATTCCCTCTGGGGTCCAGCGCTCCATCACATATTTACTCTATGCTGAGAACTGCTCTTATGAGGTCATTAAAAGTAGCACTATATGTGTACTATAAAAGTGCTAAAGTATACAAGAAACAAGTAAAGCAATGCCATGCATTCATACTAGTTATGTATTTTAATAAATGTTTTAGCACATGCATGGGTATGTCCCAAAAAAAAAAAAGCTTACAAAAGGCCATGATGATGTGCTATTTGTGAGAAATGAATACTCGGCTACAATTAATTTATCAATTATAGAGCTATAATGCATTCTCATGAAGTCAATGAGGAAAAAATCCTGCTTGTTCTCTTGTTGATGTGGACTGTACATTGTTTTTCTATGCTGAATATGTTATTAAACTACATTTAATCAGATCAAATTGGTCTCACCAATATTCTCACCTGTTCTTATGAAGATAAAGGCAGTGTAAGCTCCAAATACTGCAGTATATGAAAATTGAAATGCTATAAAAAGAAAAAAATATTTAAATGCCTGGATTGATAAATAGAAACAAAAACAGGAAAGAAAGACAGAAAGGACAGAAAGACAGAGAGGACCGAAGAGGTCAGAAAGAAAACTTGGTTTTAAAAAGGTAACACATCACATACCAGCTGACAGAAATATGGTCACAACAGTACCCTGTCGAAATCGTAGCTGCTCAATAACATGATGGAAATGAGCTGAAACAAAATATACACATATATAAAAAACAAGGTAAATATGATCTAAAATAGGTAGTAATAGAAAAACTATAATCTTATACAGGACAAGCAGCCCCATATATTGTGAATCAGAAACTGTTTTTACAACATTTACAGTGTCTTAAAGGGAACTTATAGTCTACTCAATGTGTTTTTTAGATACCGAGTACATTTAATCAATATGGTATTGATGCAAATAATGCAAAAGCAAAGTACATCTGCACATAGGTCTTTGTCCATATTAAATGCTCTTTTACATTTTTGTATTAGCATATACATACAAAACAGTTCCACTTAAAATAGCAATATTTCGGACCATGTCTAGTCTTTTGTCACCACTTTTTTGCATGCTTGCTGAAGGAGGTTTCATTCTGGCATCAGATAATGGATAGGATGTGCATGTATCATTATGGGAAAATGGCTCAAAGTAGGAAGATGCCTCATGACAAAGAAGAATAATGGCAGATGTAGCTGATAAGAGCACAGAGCTGTTTTAGCTATGGAAGGACAACCTCAGATCTACAGTAAATCTGCCATAATGTGCAAAAAAACAAAAACAAAAATACCCACAAACACACAAAAAACCCCCCCCCAAACATTTATACTCACCTAGGTGTATGCAGCATCAATTCAATGCTGCAGCTGTCCCCTGCTGCCTCTGCACAAAAAACTGAGCGATCAAAGACCGCAATTTCTCAGTTCCCCCCCTCTGCTCTGAGCGGAGAGCCAGACTGTCATTCTCCTGCTCTCTGCTCTGCCCATCCAGCGCTTACTGGATGGGCTGGCTCAGGCACTCAGCACAGATCGCTGAAAGGCTGAGCCAGGCGCCTTTCGAGGGTTGTGGGTGGATCTTTTCAGAGCGTGGACTGGCTCTTTTACGCCAGCTGACAGCGGGCTTCAGCTCACTGTTGGCTGAAAACGAATTATAGGAGTGCAGAACTAACTGCACTCATGTGATACATAGGAGAAATACAGCCCCAACTGACTGAAGTGGTTGTAAAGGCTAAAAGTTTTTTTACCTTAATGCATTCACTGCATTAAGGTAAAAAAACCCTGTCCTGTTTTGCTTATACTGCTAGCATTAGTAAATAGATAGGAAAGTATATCATATTTTCTGCTTTAAACATTTTCTTCCATTTCTTCAGTTACTTCCTGGTTTCCTAGGAAAATGATGTCATACATTCCAGCAGTCTTCAGGAGGGGAGGGAGGGTTATCAGTTCAGCCTATGCCTGAGCTAAGGGCATATTGATTCCAGGAACTAAAATGATACATGAACCATCTGCCCTTACTCAAGATGGCAACTGACAGAAATGTCAGGGGGTGTTTTTCAAAATGTTTCTCAGCTAAATAAAAGCATGGAGACATGATTGGATGGGCAAGTTTGCTTTGAATATTAAAAATGAATTAAAATAGCATTTTTAGTTTCTGATGCTCAGATGCAGTGCAGTTCCACTGTAACCCTTTTGCTGCCGCTACGGCGTACAGATCAGACAGCAGTGGGTTTTATACACAATCCACCAGGATTGTGTGTAAAACAGACAGGCAGACTCCTGCCTGTCAGATGTTAGCTGTCAGGTTGCTCCGCTACTGCCGATCGCTTCCACTGCCCCCGGGTCTGGTGCCTCCTCACAGGCGAGCCATTGCAGGTGCCGGTGCGTTGAGAGGAGATAGAATAGCCGGGGAGCCAAGGGGAAACATGCAAGGTCTTTTGGACCCTGTATGTCTCAATAAAGAGAACCTGTCACCAAAAATCATCACGTGTCCCCTATGCGATAGAAAAAAAAAATATTTTTTTTTGTTGTAAAAAAAAAAATAAAGTTACACACAAGCACATAACATTCACCCCTTTGAACATTGAACTACTCTGGGCAAGTGATCAGGATTTTTTTTTTTAAAACACATTATGATTGCTAACACCAATGTATTTCATGGATATTGGCAATCATTGTTACTGAATGAAACTGATTCATTTAGTCTTTTGTTGTGATTAGATGTGATTGGGCAAATCTGATCACATGATACAGATGGGCTGTGATTGGCCCTGTCTGTATGATGTGACTGCCTTGACCAGTCACAGCTAAAGACATAATTGTATACAATGGATGGCATTACAGGAAGCCATCCATTGTATACAATTGACGTGATCTGCTGTGATTGGTCACAGCAGTCACATGACACTGGCAACGGGTTGGTGTAGTGATATGTCATCGGCTGTGTCCCGTGGACACTGCCGGTGACAGATTGCACCGCTGCGCGGCCCCGTGAGCGGCTCATTTTGACATGACCTCATATGACGCCCAGTGAAAATGGCAAGTGCCCCGCCCGGCCTATAGCAGATTGATTGCCAGGCGGGGCACTCTCCGTTGTGATTGGGCGTCATATGAAGGTGTTAAACATGTGTACCAAAAATGCAAAAATGGCTCTGGCAGCAAAAGGGTTAAACAAAGGGGTCATTTTGGCTCAAACCCAGGATAGCTGCACAAAATACCTTTTTACACAAATGGCTGATTGTTAGAAGAAACCAAATATTATCTAAGTATGAAAAGTGCAGAAACAGTGAGAGCCTCTGGTACTGGCAATCACCTACAGGCCCAAGCAGTGTGCATCATATGAAATAATGAATGTTGTCTTATAGGGAAGAACTCCTAACACAATTCAGAAATGCTTTTCAGAAAAAAAGCTACCCATAACATTTCCTAGCTTCTTTGCAACACTGGAGATATTTGACACGTTAACAGATTCAAGACTGAAATTAATAAAAAAAATTTTCATAGACATTGTGCTATACTCACCAATGCCAAAGAATAATGGACATGTAAAGATGGCTGTCCCAGGGCTAGTACATGGTACTAACATAGGAAGCATGCAGGCCCTGAAGACCAACTCCTCTGTTAGCGGGGCAATCACCTGGTTACGTAGCCACCGCATGTCAGTTATGCAGAGCATCCAGAACCTAGGATCTGAATTATCAAATAAACACAAGATGTAATGCTAAGAAGTAATACAGAGAAACTATATCAAGGAAAATGTGTTACAAATTTTACTCAAAACACGGATTTTCTGCTGATACTGTAAACTGGAAATACCTTACCAAAAGCTACTTTCAAGCCATCGAGGAAGTCCCACGGGCAATCCATAGAGAGCTGGACAAGAGGACCAAGGAACAATATCTGCATATCAGGGCAAACATTGTTTTTGTTAATATAAGCTTTTAGCTGACCTGAAAATGGGAATTGTTGGTTGCTGTAGTGTTCTTACCATGGTCAATAACAGAGGTAAAACTGTAGCTATAAGAATGCCTTCAAGACGGAAACCCATAAGGGAAAGGAAAGCTGCATCTGTCTGGAGATAAGAATAACATTTGTGAAAATAATTTCCATGTTCCTGAAGTGGAAAGTTATTACTAGCCACTACTGCATTTTGACAACAACTAGATGACCATTTACATTTTAATTACAACATGCTTTGTTAATTTTTCCCCTAAATCTCCTTTGCAAGAAATAGTGCGGATCCTGTCTCATTAGTGGTCACAAAATTTTAACAACCTTAGCTTGTCCAGATTGGGTACAGATCCACATTTACATTCTGCAACTGTATGGGTAAATAAAAGAATATGGCTTACATTAAGCCCGTGTTCACACTCATGTGGTGTGGAATTCGCAGCGTTTTCAGTGCGAATTCCGCACCGCATCAGAATCGCACCCTATTCATGTGAACCACTGCGGGTGTGTATGTTAAATTAAGAAACACCCCGAAAGCGGTCTGCAAAACGTGGTGCGATGTACAGAATCGGATTGCATAGATACGAATACCTATGTGATCCGATTCTAGTGTGGACCCAAAAAAAGAGTCCTGCACGTTTTTGGTGCAGATGTGGTATGAATAGAGCCATACAAAACGTATGGCTCCAATCACACCGCACACAAATCGCATGTGATTTGCACAGGAATGCAGTGCGGTTCCTGTGCAAATCACATGCGGTATACCGCACCACATATGTGTGAACCCAGCCTAAAAGATTTCTAAACATATATGCAATAAAATGCAGCTTACAGTCCCTAGATATGGTGGCTGCATTAGTTTGCTCTTTTTATGCTAAAAACATTTTCAGTAGATACACCTTGTAATACAAGAAAACTCCTGTTGATCTTGCAAGAAATGCCGTGTCCTAGTCCCTCTATGTGAGCTGCACCAAAGAATATCTTCCTTCCTAGTTATATTCTGTAATCTACCTTTTGCCCTGCACCCCAATAGACATGAGGAGATACAGACATGTTTGTAGTCCATATCAGAGAACAGTTTTAATCAAATATAATAATTTAAGAATTGAATTATTTACACACATCTTTCTTTTTGCAATAAGCAGTCAGCTGTGCATATATCTATCCTATACTGTGCTCATCATTAGCAGACATAAAGCCGCCACGCACGAGTAAATCAAATGAGACCTGGCTATATAGCCTGTTTCCAAATCGACACAAACGAAGGCTTCAGACTGTAGCCACACTGTCTGGATCAATTGTCAGCTACAGCTTTGCAGAAACCATTTTTAGATTATATTTCTATTGAAATGTGATCTCATCCAGTTTGACTTACAGCCATTGTGCTATTCAAAATCAATAGCAATGACAAGATACTATAGCAATCAATGGCATAAACCGCTACAGTAAATGAGAGGGACCGAGTTGCTTTTGTTTTGGATAGAATAGGGAATGGCTAGAATCTTTGTCAGGTTTCCATTTTGATGTGTGACCCTATCATAGAGATTTTCCTTAATGTCCTGTCCTGGTGATAAAAAGTGGTGGGACAGGAAGTGGTGTACAGGAGCTGGTGGGACAGGAAGTGGTGTACAGGAGCTGGTGGGCCAGAAAGTGGTGTACAGGAGCTGGTGGGCCAGAAAGTGGTGTACAGGAGCTGGTGGGCCAGAAAGTGGTGTACAGGAGCTGGTGGGCCAGAAAGTGGTGTACAGGAGCTGGTGGGCCAGAAAGTGGTGTACAGGAGCTGGTGGGCCAGAAAGTGGTGTACAGGAGCTGGTGGGCCAGAAAGTGGTGTACAGGAGCTGGTGGGCCAGAAAGTGGTGTACAGGAGCTGGTGGGCCAGAAAGTGGTGTACAGGAGCTGGTGGGCCAGAAAGTGGTGTACAGGAGCTGGTGGGCCAGAAAGTGGTGTACAGGAGCTGGTGGGCCAGAAAGTGGTGTACAGGAGCTGGTGGGCCAGAAAGTGGTGTACAGGAGCTGGTGGGCCAGAAAGTGGTGTACAGGAGCTGGTGGGCCAGAAAGTGGTGTACAGGAGCTGGTGGGCCAGAAAGTGGTGTTCAGGAGCTGGTGGGACAGGAAGTGGTGTACAGGAGCTGGTGGGACAGGAAGTGGTGTACAGGAGCTGGTGGGACAGGAAGTGGTGTACAGGAGCTGGTGGGACAGGAAGTGGTGTACAGGAGCTGGTGGGACAGGAAGTGGTGTACAGGAGCTGGTGGGACAGGAAGTGGTGTACAGGAGCTGGTGGGACAGGAAGTGGTGTACAGGAGCTGGGGGGGACAGGAAGTGGTGTACAGGAGCTGGGGGGACAGGAAGTGGGGAGATATGTTTTTAATAGCAACAGAGACAATATATTTTCCTCATTAGGCAGGGGAAGGTTAGAAGGACAACTCCATGTCTCAAGCAAACCAGTCACCAATAGGCATCTACTGTATAGTTAGGCCTTCAAAACTTCTGCCTGAACTAAGTGCTGATAAGATTCACTCAAGAAACGGTCATAAAACACAGGTGCTGTCAGGATTACATAGAAAAAAAACCGAAACACTTTCTAAGCCCTCATTCACACAGGCGTACCCATCCGTACACCTGTACTGAGGGCAATCTTTGCCCGCACATGATGTACAAGTGTTTTGTGCATCCACATGCAGGCAGTCTCACTCATGTCTATTGAGATGCAGTGGCGGCACAGACACAGGCACTGGTTCAAATGTGACAGGTGAGCTGGTGTGTACCCCAGAACATACACGGTCTTCATTTGGGGACAAGCACCCACACAGGACGCATGGAACACCTGTGCACCCTATAAAGGCAAAGACGGCCCTTTGCACAAGTGTATGAATAGGTACGCCCATGTGAATGAGGCCTAATAGACCCTTTTTCAGCACTATAGCCAGAATGTCTTTTAATAACCCCAAGTATAGACAGGAGAAATGACAGCCTCAATGGAGGTCTTACAGCCTCACACTGGACTGACAAATTTTCAATGTAGTTTGGTGCAGAACCCAAGCAACAAGCTGGACCAATGTAACGTTCTCTGAATCAACTGTTGGTATAGGATTATAACTTTTTTTTTTTTATGGTTGAACTGGATGGACTTTTGTCTTTTTTCAGCCAGACTAATTATGTTAATTAGGCAACAGAATCATAACTGGAGTTCAGCTTTAAAGCCTAAGTATATGTTTCCTATCATTTTAAACAGTTCGTTTGGGCCATGCTGGACCAAACAAACTATTTCCATAGTTAAGTTTTTCTGCCATTGTTAGCGCTGTACCACCGTAGCCTACTAGCATCAGCTCCATACAGTATGCAGCACTATTTTCGAGCAGTATCACAGTCTTCCAGTCTGCTGTCAGAACAAAATCGTGTTAGGCTAAAGGCTTCTCGACCACTCAAAAAGGAGACCTTGCATTTTTATGAATGAGTACAAAGTTTCCACTGATTGGCCAACGTGGACAAGTGGGCAGATGACATCACAATTTCCAGCTTGGCCAATCAGGGGAAGCCTTGCATTCATTCAGAAAAATTCAACGCTTCCCCTGAATGACTGAGAACGCCCAGTCCAACTTGATTCTATTCTGACAGTGGATGGTTAGTTGCCTGTGATGCTGCTGGAACATGATGCTGCATACTGTATGTAGCTGATGCTGCTACAGTATGATACAGTGCCGACAGTGGCAGAATGGCTTAGTAATGGAAATAGTTAATTTGAGCCAGCTTGGCCCAATCAAACTATTTAAAGTGAAAGAAAACATGGACTTAGACTAAAAAAAAATTAGATTCTTACAAATGCCCTCTCCTGACTGGTTCTCTTTCAACTACATTGGTTCACAGAAAACCCTTTCATGACCAAAGGTCATTTACACATAGGTGCCCAAACTAAATTTAGCAGTGTCAAAATGTGTTGGTTAATTTGACAAAGACTCTATGACAGTGGGCTAAAGCCACTGGGGAATCTGGGTCGCAGGAGAGCAAAAGAAACTGTACTCTAGTGACCCAGAAAAGAAGTATGGCCAAAAAAGGCTTTGACCATACTTCTTTTTTTTAAAGAAATGCCCTTCTCAGGTCTCTTTTTACAGGCTGGAAAAATTTTATTTTTTTGTGCAATCTTTTTAAAACTGTAACTGTAACAAAAAATTACAGCATAATACTGAGGTGCACTACTATCTTCCATCTGAAAATCTGCAGGATGAAGGGCTTGTATGAAAATCTCAAGCCTGCATGTGATCATCATGCTAGACTCTAATGAAGATCACATGATTGCAAACCACACAACTTCTTTCCTGATCATTTATTCCGACTGGAGCAGTTACAGCACGGTTTCTCACAAATAGTATCTCAGGGAACCCCTGAAATAATGTTCAGATTTACAGCTCACAGAACATTGGTGTAATTATGAGTCGATCTTGAGATAAGAAGTGTACAGGAGTCAGCAGGGCAGAGCACAGGGGGTACCAGCAAGTCACATTAAATGTGGGCTCGCAGCAGGGTGTGTTACATGGGGGGGAAGAAGCAGGGCACATTGCGTGTGGAGCACCAGCAGGGCATGCAGCGGTAGTTTTGTTTTCATGCAGAGCTGTGCTAAGAAGCTGCTGGCAGCCCTGTTGTAGCATGCTGTCCCCTGCCGACCCCTCATTCATCCCTGGTAATGTCACAAACAAGAAACTGGGATGGACAGGAGGGGAAGAGGTGCCGGAGGGGAATAGCGTGCTATAACGGGAATCCCAGCGCAGCTCTGCATGCAGGGTAAATATGGTGATGCGATCTACCCATCAGCCGCCTGCGACTGATGTGGCAGAACCCCTGGGCAATTCTCCTCAGGTTGAAAAATCCTGTTTTAGAGATTTCTGTATTGACCTTTAGAGATGGAGTATGGAGCCTGCTACTGCCTATTCTTCTGAAAAAATTAGTTCAGGATTTTCAATGGCTTCATTACCTTTTATGTCACTGCCTGGTAACAAGTATGCAGATCAGGAGTTCCGATTTCATATCAACTTTCCTGATCTGCATGCTTGTTCCAGGTTAATATCCTAAAGCATTGATGCCAGAGACGGCTAGCATTTTCAGGGGGTCTGCAAATTGCAGTTCCTCTATTTCTCAGTACAAGCTGTCTTTAAGCAGACACATACAGGTGAAACTCGAAAAATTAGAATATGGTGCAAAAGTTCATTTATTTCAGTAATGCAACTTAAAAGGTGAAACTAATACATGAGATAGACTCATTACATGCAAAGCAAGATAGTTCAAGCCATGATTTGTCATAATTGTGATGATTATGACTTACAGCTCATGAAAACCTCAAATCCACAGTCTCAGAAAATTAGAATATTGTGAAAAAGTGCAATATTCTCGGCTCAAAGTGTCCCAGTCTAATCAGCTAATTAAGCCATAACACCTGCAAAGGGTTCCTGAGCCTTTAAATGGTCTCTCAGTCTGGTTCAGTAGGAATCACAATCATGGGAAAGACTGCTGACCTGACAGTTGTGCAGAAAACCATCATTGACACCCTCCATAAGGAGGGAAAGCCTCAAAAAGGTAATTGCAAAAGAAGCTGGATGTTCCCAAAGTGCTGTATCAAAGCACATTAATAGAATGTTATGTGGAAGAGAAAAGTGTGGAAGAAAAAGGTGCACAAGCAGCAGGGATGACCTCGGCCTGGAGAGGATTGTCAGGAAAAGGCAATTCAAAAGTGTTAGGGACTTTCACAAGGAGTGGACTGAGGCTGGAGTCAGTGCATCAAGAGCCACAACACACAGACAGATCCTGGACATGGGCTTCAAATGTCGTATTCCTCTTGTCAAGCCGCTCCTGAACAACAAACAATGTCAGAAGCGTCTTACCTGAGCTAAAGAAAAACAGACCTGGTCTGTTGCTCAGTGGTCCAAAGTCCTCTTTTCTGATGAGAGCAACTTTTGCATCTCATTTGGAAACCAAGGACCCAGACTATGGAGGAAGAATGAAGAGGCACACACTGCAAGATGCTTGAATTCCAGTGTGAAGTTTCCACAGTCTGTGTTGATTTGGGGAGCCATATCATCTGCTGGTGTTGGTCCACTGTGCTTCATTAAGTCCAGGGTCAACGCAGCCGTCTACCAGGAGATTTTGGAGCACTTCATGCTTCCTTCCATAGACGAGCTTTATGGGGATGCTGACTTCATTTTCCAGCAGGACTTGGCACCTGCCCACACTTCCAAAGGCACAAAAACCTGGTTCAATGACTGTGGGATTACTGTGCTTGATTGGCAAGCAAACTCGCCTGACCTGAACCCCATAGAAAATCTATGGGGCATTGCCAAGAGAAAGATGAGACATGAGACCGAACAATGCAGAAGAGCTGAAGGCTGCTATTGAAGCATCCTGGTCTTCCATAACACCTCAGCAGTGCCACAGGCTGATAGCTTCCATGCCACGCCGCATTGAGGCAGTAATTGCTGCAAAAGGGGCCCAAACCAAGTACTGAGTACATATGCATGCTTATACTTTTCAGAGGTCTGATATTGTTCTATGTACAATCCTTGTTTTATTGATTGCATGTAATATTCTCATTTTCTGAAATTGTGGATTTGGGGTTTTCATGAGCTGTAAGCCATAATCATCATACTTATGACAAATCACGGCTTGAACTATCTTGCTTTGCATGTAATGAGTCTCATATATTAGTTTCACATTTTAAGTTGCATTACTGAAATAAATGAACTTTTGCACAATATTCAAATTTTTCGAGTTTCACCTGTAGATTGAGGGCCCTGACTTGTGAAGCCACTGACAGAAAAAAGACCAGCAGCATCAATGTGGACAGATGTTGCAGTGTACTTGCGTAGCATACACCAAAGTGTATCTTGAGTAGAGATGAGCTTGGGGGTCCTCCAAACTCATCGCTCCTGCTTTTTTTGTTCTCCAATGAACTGAGGGTCAGGCCGGGCCACAGTAGCTGTTGGTTGGGGGAATAACCCAACTTGCTCACTAGAATACATAAAATGAGAAGTTTGGGTTAGAGATGAGTTTGGAGGACACCCAAGCTCATCTCTTCTCTTCTCTTTAGCATTCAGTTTTATAAGACCTGGATATTCTCTATTACAAACAGCTGTGATATACGCCCACAATGCTCCACAGAAACTGCTCTCCTACAATTCACAAATGACTTACTAACAGCTAAAACCAAAAGGTCACTATCCCGTACTCTTACTCTTGGACCTCTCAGCTGCCTTTGACACAGTTGACCACACCCTCCACCTCAAAAAACTCGATTTACTTGGCCTCCGTGACTATACTCTCCGTTGGTTCGAATCTTACCTATCTCACCGCACCATCAGTTTCACTTACAGCTCTACTTCCTCCTCTTCTACTCCTCTTACCGTCAGGGTCCCCCAAGGTTCTGTGCTTGAACCTCTCCTATTCTCGATCTACACTTCTTTCTTGAGTCAGCTGATAGCTTCCCATGGTTTCCAATACCATTTCTATGTGGATGACACACAAATCTATCTCTATACTCCTCAGCTCACCCTATCAGTTTCATTGTGTATCACTGATTTACTAACAGACATATCAGACTTGATATCACACCACTTCCTAAAACTCAATCTATCCAAAACGGAGCTCATAATATTTCCTCCCCCATGTGCCTGTTCCCCTGATTTCTCAGTCAAGTTCAATAGCACAACTATCAACCCATCCCAGCATTCAAGGGTGCTAGGGGTAACCCTGGATTCTGAACTATCCTTTCAGGCCCACATCCAATTCCTGTCCAAATCATGCCGCCTCAACATCTCCAGAATACGCCCCTTTTTAACCAATGATACCACAAAGCTCCTAATTCACTCCCTGGTTATCTCTCGTCTCGACTACTGCAAATCCCTCATTGGCTTATCTTTACATAGGCTATCCCCCCTCCAGTACATCATGAATGTTGCTGCCAGGCTCATCCACCTTACCAACCATTCAGTGTCTGCTACCCCTCTCTGCCAATCACTCCACTGGCTCTCACTCGACCAACGAATAAAATTCAAAATACTAACAACTTACAAAGCCATCCACAACTCTGCCCCCAGCTACATCACCAACCTGGTATCAACATATCATTCACACTGCTGTCTTCGATCCTCCCAAGACCTTCTGCTCGCTAGTTCCCGTGTCACCTCCTCCCATGCTCGCCTCCAGGACTTCTCCCATCCTATGGAACTCCCTATCCCAATCTGCCCGGCTATCTCCTAATCTATGCACCTAGACGATCCCTGAAAACCTCTCTCTTTAAAGAAACCTATCCTGTTTCTAACTAGTAAACTGCCTTTTAGTTCCTCCATCAGCTCATCCCCCACAGCTATTAACTGCTGTATCACTCAACCCTTCCTCTTAGATTGTAATCTCTAATGAGCAGAGCCCTCTGTTTCCTCTTGTGCCAAATTGTATTGTAACTTTAATGTTTACCTTCATTTTGTAAAGTGCTGTGTAATCTGTTGGTGCTATATAAATCCTGTATTATAATAATATACTCATTGCATGGTTTCAGCAAGTTACAGTTTACCACTTTTTATATACAAACAAAGATAAAACATTTCATTGCATTAAACACATACGCACCCATAAAGGAACAACTATGACAATCAACAATGATGGCAAAACCAGAAACCCCCATTGTCATCATGGTGATGTAATGCGATTTAACTAGTTGCCGACCGCAGATAGCCGGCCAGTTCTGAGTGGACGTCATATGACGTCCTCCCAGAACGTGCTCTCCTGCGCGTCCCAGGGGGCGCGCACCCGGCGATCTCCGTGACACAGCTGATCACGTGATGTGGTAAAGGGCAAACACAGCGGCCTTTTACCACGTGATCAGCGGTGTCCAATGACACGCTGATCAGAGGGAAATGCAAGTGCCGGTTCTCGGCTGCACTTTCCTCACGCTGTCAGATCGTGAGGAAAGTACTGCCGAGAACTGGCAGTTGTCAGAGCGGGGATCAGCACCGATCATCAGGGCACTGATGATCAGTGCCCTGATGATCAGTGCCCAGCAGTGCCACCCGCAAGTTCTGCCCACCTGTGCCCAGCAGTGCGCCCACTAGCTTCGCCCACCTGTGCCCAGCAGATCACCCACCTGTGCCCAGCAGTGCACCCACCTGTGCCCAGCAGTGCACCCACCTGTGCCACTCTGCAGTGTCACACACCTGTGCCCAGAAGTGCCACCCACCTGTGCCCAGAAGTGCCACCCACCCGTGCCCACCCACCTGTGCCCACCAGTGCCACCCACCTGTGCCCACCCACCAGTGCTACCCACCAGTGCCGCCCACCAGTGCAGCCCACCAGTGCTGCCAGT
The DNA here is from genome assembly GCF_062004578.1 of Staurois parvus. Classification (NCBI taxonomy): domain Eukaryota; kingdom Metazoa; phylum Chordata; class Amphibia; order Anura; family Ranidae; genus Staurois; species Staurois parvus. The sequence goes on along the minus strand of NW_028318847.1, from coordinate 557,945 downwards.
CAGTGCCACCAGTCAGTGCCCAGGGGTTGTGCCAGTCAGTGCCGCCAGTCAGTGCCCAGCAGTGATGCTAGTCAGTGCCGTCTATCAGTACCCATCATCAGTGTCACCTATCAGTGCCGCCTATCAGTGCTGCATATTAGTGCCGCCTATCAGTGCTGCATATTAGTGCCGCCTATCCGTGACACCTCATTAGTACTGCCTATCAGTGCCCTTTAGTGCTGCCTATCAGTGCCCATCAGTGCTGCCTCATCAACGCACATCAGTGAAGGAGAAAAAATACCTGTTTGAAAAATTTTATAATAGAAACAAAGAAACTTTTTTTTTTCAAATTTTTTGCACTTTTTTTTATTTATAGCGTAAAAAGTAAAGTGCCCAGTGGCGATTAAATACCACCAAAAGAAAGCTCTATTTGTGAGAAAAAAATGATCAAAATTTCATATGGGTACAATGTTGCATGACCGCGCAATTGTCAAAGTGCGGCAGCGCTGAAAGCTGAAAATTGGCCTGGTAAATAAGGGGGTATAAGTGCCCGGTAGGCAAGTGGTTAAAAAAAAAGAAAAAAAAAAAAAAGGGGGGCTAGTCCCCTAGCCTTTCCCTTTGTTTCTGTGGATAGGACAGCATACTAAAATGAATGGGCTGCCTTATATGCAGAACTCATCCGCAGAGGTGTGAACAAACGCTTACCCTCCCCTACTCTATCCAAAATGAAAAAAAGGGTTGGAGTTAGATATAGAAGTATGGGATAAAACAAAAAACATACATACCCACCTTCATGCTACAACATCAGTCCAATGCTGGAGCTGTCCACCACCGGCTATAAGCACGAGAAAGAGTGATCATATGACCGGTGATCGCTCAGTTCTCAGGCAGCTCTGACTGGATAGCAGCGACTGTCAGTTCCTGCTCTCTGTGCTGCCCCTCGAGAGCTTACTGGAGCATGGGACTGGAGAGTGAGGTGGGCCCAGCTGGCATTGGATCTTAGCAAAGTGCTGAGACCCAGAGCCGGCTGTCAATCAGGCAGCTGGGTGGATCCTGAAAACATGGTCAGGATCCTTCCAGAGCCTGGAGTGGCTCTGCTACATCAGCTGAAAGCAGGCAATAGCCTGCTATTAGCTGACTCTGGGTCACAGGAAAGCAAAAGTAAGTGCGCTACTGAGGGCCAGAAGAGAAGCTTGGCCAAAAATGCTTTGTCCATACTTCTCTTTTAATTGAAGGGGCAATGAGCAGTGCAATGCGCCTTTTGAATGGAAATATTATGTGGGGGTTTGTTCCACATGCAAAGACAATGGATGGAGCCATCTGTGAATTGATCCTCTGCAAAATCAGAGCTGAGTGGTACAGATGTTACTTTTCAGTTTTGCCTTCCTGGAGCTTAACAGACCAATGTTAGGCCTTTGGGCAGGCAGATGTAAAACGATACCTCAGATAAGTCACATCTATGTTGAAAAAAATTGGAAAAGGGCACAGACCTTTTCCATTTTATTTTTTTTTGGACCTAGACAGGCTTGGAGGAAATTGAACCTAAATGGATGCACATCCCTTTATATAAGCTTCCCCATAGACTAACATGGAGCTTTCATTCAGATCTGATTAGATGGAGCCTTATGTCCTTATGTCCCCAAACTATGCATACAGATACAAAATAAATAGCACAGATTCAGCCTAAAATAAAAGGATATTTATTCTGGTTGTTAGAGGTGTGTTAGCCCTCACTAACAGGGATGAGCTCAAACGTGAGCGGACTCAAGTCTGAACCCACATGAGCTATCCCGCTAGGAAGCTTACACTACAGACAGCCAATCCTAAGCGGCATTGCCTGCTCTGCAGCCGCATATCTAAACATCACTTGTATACAGGTGAAACTCAAAAAATTTGAATATCGGGCAAAAGTTCATTTATTTCAGTAATGCAACTTAAAAGGTGAAACTAATACATGAGATAGACTTATTACATGCAAAGCAAGATAGTGCAAGTCGTGATTTGTCATAATTGTGATGATTATGGCTTACAGCTCATGAAAACCGAAATCCACAATCTCAGAAAATTAGAATATTGTGAAAAGGTGCAATATTCTAGGCTCAAAGTGTCTCACTCTAATCAGCTAATTAAGCCATAACACCTGCAAAGGGTTCCTGAGCCTTTAAATGGTCTCTCAGTCTGGTTCAGTAGGAATCACAATCATGCTGACCTGACAGTTGTACAGAAAACTATCATTGACACCCTCCATAAGGAGGGAAAGCCTCAAAAGGTAATTGCAAAAGAAGTTGGATGTTCCCTAAGTGCTGTATCAAAGCACATTAATAGAAAAAAATGTGGAAGGGAAAAGTGTGGAAGAAAAAGGTGCACAAGCAGCACGGATGACCTCAGCCTGGAAAGGATTGTCAGGAAAAGGCCATTCAAAAGTGTTAGGGACTTTCACAAGGAGTGGACTGAGGCTGGAGTCAGTGCATCAAGAGCCACCACACACAGACGGATCCTGGATATGGGCTTCAAATGTTGTATTCCTCTTGTCAAGCCGCTCCTGAACAACAAACAACGTCAGAAGCATCTTACCTGAGCTAAAGAAAAACAGACCTGGTCTGTTGCTCAGTGGTCCAAAGTCCTCTTTTCTGATGAGAGCAACTTTTGCATCTCATTTGGAAACCAAGGACCCAGAGTATGGAGGAAGAATGGAAAGGCACACACTGAAAGATGCTTGAAGTCCTGTGTGAAGTTTCCACAGTCTGTGTTGATTTGGGGAGCCATGCTTCATCCAGGGTCAACGCAGCCATCTACCAGGAGATTTTGGAGCACTTCATGCTTCCTTCCACAGACGAGCTTTATGGAGATGCTGACTTCATTTTCTAGCAGGACTTGGCACCTGCCCACACTGCCAAAAGCACCAAAACCTGGGTCAATGACCGTGGGATTACTGTGCTTGATTGGCCAGCAAACTCACCTGACCTGAACCCCATAGGGGGCATTGCCAAGAGAAAGATGAGAGACATGAGACCGAACAATGCAGAAGAGCTGAAGGCCGCTATTGAAGCATCCTGATCTTCCATAACACCTCAGCAGTGCCACAGGCTGATAGCTTCCATGCCACACTGCATTGAGGCAGTAATTGCTGCAAAAGGGGCCCAAACCAAGTACCGAGTATATATGCATGCTTATACTTTTCAGAGGTCCGATATTGTTCTATGTGCAGTCCTTGTTTTATTGATTGCATGTAATATTCTGATTTTCTGAGATCCAGTTGCAGGGCTGGGAATGCCTCGGCCGCTTAGGATTGGATGTTCACAATGACAGCTTCCTGGCAGGATAGCCCATGCAGGTTCGGATTCATGTCTGAACACATCCGAGCTCATCCCTATTGACCAACACCAGATATGTAAGCTAAGACTTGTGTAAAGTAAAATTTTGGAATCAACATAAAAGTGTAGCAAGCTGTAGCAAAAGAGGGGCAAAACAAGTAAAATGACCCAGGCTAATATACTACAGAGCTTACTGCTGCCTTCTTCAGACAGAGGGTCCTGACATCCAGCTGTCATAGTGAGGAACAATAAACGTTTTTGGGGACACAGATTTTGGTTTGACTTTCACAAGGAGTGGACTGAGGCTGGAGTCAGTGCATCAAGAGCCACCACACACAGACGGATCCTGGACATGGGCTTCAAATGTTGTATTCCTCTTGTCAAGCCGCTCCTGAACAACAAACAACGTCAGAAGCATCTTACCTGAGCTAAAGAAAAACAGACCTGGTCTGTTGCTCAGTGGTCCAAAGTCCTCTTTTCTGATGAGAGCAACTTTTGCATCTCATTTGGAAACCAAGGACCCAGAGTATGGAGGAAGAATGGAAAGGCACACACTGAAAGATGCTTGAAGTCCTGTGTGAAGTTTCCACAGTCTGTGTTGATTTGGGGAGCCATGCTTCATCCAGGGTCAACGCAGCCATCTACCAGGAGATTTTGGAGCACTTCATGCTTCCTTCCACAGACAAGCTTTATGGAGATGCTGACTTCATTTTCTAGCAGGACTTGGCACCTGCCCACACTGCCAAAAGCACCAAAACCTGGGTCAATGACCGTGGGATTACTGTGCTTGATTGGCCAGCAAACTCACCTGACCTGAACCCCATAGGGGGCATTGCCAAGAGAAAGATGAGAGACATGAGACCGAACAATGCAGAAGAGCTGAAGGCCGCTATTGAAGCATCCTGATCTTCCATAACACCTCAGCAGTGCCACAGGCTGATAGCTTCCATGCCACACTGCATTGAGGCAGTAATTGCTGCAAAAGGGGCCCAAACCAAGTACCGAGTATATATGCATGCTTATACTTTTCAGAGGTCCGATATTGTTCTATGTGCAGTCCTTGTTTTATTGATTGCATGTAATATTCTGATTTTCTGAGATCCAGTTGCAGGGCTGGGAATGCCTCGGCCGCTTAGGATTGGATGTTCACAATGACAGCTTCCTGGCAGGATAGCCCATGCAGGTTCGGATTCATGTCTGAACACATCTGAGCTCATCCCTATTGACCAACACCAGATATGTAAGCTAAGACTTGTGTAAAGTAAAATTTTGGAATCAACATAAAAGTGTAGCAAGCTGTAGCAAAAGAGGGGCAAAACAAGTAAAATGACCCAGGCTAATATACTACAGAGCTTACTGCTGCCTTCTTCAGACAGAGGGTCCTGACATCCAGCTGTCATAGTGAGGAACAATAAACGTTTTTGGGGACACAGATTTTGGTTTGGGCTTTTACATACCTTGATGCCAGTTAACTCCTTCCATACCGACAGGAATAACGGAGATAATGAGGATACAATCAGTACGCTGGTAAACCTCCTCTTGATGACAGCAGGGTGATCTCTGTATGGAGAATAGAAACATATATGAGTGGACAGTTCATCAGTCACATCCCAGCCTGGAATCCAGGGAAAGTTTCGTCTCAGTATCACTTCCCTGACAAGTATCTAGTTTCCTGTAGTCCACTTTCTGTCTGCAGGCTAATCTCTCTACCCTCTATGGTCTCCATATTGTTACCCCACCAGTCCTCCTACAGCCATACCTGGGCAGGTCGCTCTTCCATACATACAAGCTGCCTACATATGAACATGCCAGTGTCAGACAGCAGAGTACAGACACCCTGCACAGCCCAGAGCCTGGATCCCCTTCATGATCCTCAGACATGGCTGCCACAGCTCCTGTGATAGATGAAAGCAGGCATCCTCGGCATCCCTTTAGATAGGGGATGTTCCTTGCTCTTCCCTGCTGGCCACTAGGGGCAGATCCTTTTAAAGTGACTGTTTTGAGAGCATTTGGGGCCTGCTATTATACTATTGAGTACCTCTGCTTTGAGAATGTTAGTTTTTTGTCATGCTGATGCATTAACCTCAGTGCTATCTGAGTCTTTGACCTGGAACAAATAAAGAGATAAGAAATTCTGGCATTTTTCTATCCTGTTAAAAGCTAGGTTCACACAGGCTGCAGTGTACCTCCCTCTGAAAAGCAATCCATGATGGATGAGGATCACTTTTCAAGAGATGCAGAACAGCAGCTTCTGAATGTTGTCTGCTGAATGCAGTGATTTTTCACGGAATTAATGTGCTGTGAACGTGAGCAACCCAAAGCTATGAAAGTGATTGTAAAGTTATTTTTTTTTTAAATAAACATAAGTGTGGCCCCAATTATCCTCTTCTAGGGTCCCCTGACAGTGCTTCTGGCTCCTCTACTTGGTGTGCACTGTAGGAAGCCACAAAGCGAGAAGGTTCAAGTATGTGTAGCACTACCCCTGTAGGAGCCACTGGATTTGTTTGGGTCCCCCTAAGCTCTGCACAGCCAGTCAACATGCATTTTCTACATCTTTACACACAAAATCAATAAGACTGTCTTTGAGCTGTTTTTTAGTTGTTTTTGTGTATTGAGGGGTAAACAACTTGGATGTGGTCTAGGGGTATATAGGATGCCCAAGGAGCTGCAAACTTGAAGACAAACTTCTCAGCAAACTGTATATGGGGCAAAAAAATATAGATCAGGAAAACAGCACTGTCTCTTTAAGGAACACTGAAGTTCCCTTGATGTACCTTCTCAAACCCCAGATGAACCTTCCTCTTCACCCAGCTGCACTGAGGGTATCCCTGGGCAAGGGATTCCAAGAGTTAACAATTAAGTGGTCTCAGATGAAAACTAGTTGGGCCTTGCACCTGACCACCGTCTCCCTTTGTCTGGCCCAGGGGGTGTAGAAGTACTCACACTGTCTTGTCAGCTTGATGGGTTGGTAGCCACTTTCAGGCCTTAGGCTGGTCTGGCTCTTTCCCTGCTACACAGGATGTCCTCCCAAGGAGGCTTTGGGCCGTGGAGATCCTTCTTTGCAGTATCCTGCCTGTAGATAGGCTCTCCTCCCTGGGGCCCCTCCCAGGCTCCACACACCAGTCCATTTTCCACCCGACTCCAGCAATAACTCCCCTGCTACACAGGCTCTGCTACATTTAAAGGTTGCCCTTAGCCACCATGCCTGGCCTCCTGCATGGGGATTGGCCAAGTTCCCTTAAACATGCAGATCAGGGCCTCCTCCCCTCCTCTTCCAGAAAGTCCTTGCAGTTTCTGAAAGGGTGGGAGGGCTGCCGAAGCCCTGACTTGTAGAGCCTCCCAGCCTGTCCTGAGGTGAACTCACTCCACGTCACTCCCAGACTGACTCATCCCAGGGTGTTACCCAGCCTCTAACTACCAAAACAACAAAGCTTATCACTAGAGGGCGCTTCATAAGAGTGGTGAGTGAGTATACTGCTACCTAAACATTTCACCACATTTGCAGGGAATTCATTAAGGCAGGGGTCTCCAAACTTTCCAAACAAAGGACCATTGTTCTTCAGACTATAGGAGGAACGATCTGTCAGTGTGAGTAGAAAATGCCCTGGTGTCAAGATGAGTAAACAATGCCCCATCATTGCTATAATGGGAAGTTTAGTGCTCCATCGTTGGTATTAGGGGAAGGAATAATGCACCGTTATTGGGAGGAAGAGGGCCTCATTGCTGTTCATTGCTGGTATCAATGGGAGGAATAGTGCCCCAAGGGCCAGATATAGGCAGACAAAGGGCCGCATCTGGCTTTGGAGACCCTTGGAGACACTTGCATTAAGGTAAAAAATGTTTAGGCTTTAGAACCACTTTAACCCCCTGTAAGCTGGAAGATCAGCTAAAGGAAGAGGACAGGACATCCCTGCAGAGAATATTTCTTCAGGATCCAGCTGCCTGCATGATGTGGGACATACTTCACTACAGGTAAGTGATGTCACTAAAGCTGTAGAGCACAAAAAAAATCAGCTTAGGAGATGAACTTCACTGACAATGAAGTTAAAATTTAGAAACTAGAAGTACTACTGACTCCTAAAAATCACATATTTACCAGCCCCAGACGCCCAGTGGTGTCTTTACTAGAACCTATAGGCCACTGTTTTTGTTCCCATGCTGCCCTTTTGGATTGGGGAGCTGCCTGTGAATTCCTGACCATTCACAGCCAGCCCTCTTACTGAACATGTGCAATATCCAACAGCTGGCAGAGATGGTCCTTGACATGAGCCATGTATCCCAGAAGGCAACGGAGGGGGGCAGGCCAATCGCAAAGTAATTTGCGCCTAGGCTCGGACTGGGTAGGTAGAAGCAAGCTCTTGCTGAAAAAGAGATTTGGTATGAAAAAAAAGAAAATTAGGGTTCATTCACTTTAGCTTTGGTCCCTGAAGAGTGCTCTGCATTTGGATCACTTTTCAGAAAGAATATGACAAATAATGAGGAAGCCTGCTTTAACCCCTTGAACCCTGCACTTTTGCGCCGCATCCGCATGCATTGCACACGATTGTGGAGTGCTTGCAGAGCGGCCCTGTTCACTTGAATGGCTCGTATTCGGTGGGCACTTTGCCTGCTGAAAATGACAGGAGGTTTAATTCCCGCCAACTAAAGGAGGAGTGATCAGGTGAATTTAAAAACACAGCTAAACCACAGAATTTTACCAACGCTGGGCCACAAGTGTGAACGAGCCCTTAAAAGTATAACAGGGAGTGGGGGGCTGTTGAATAATGACATGTAATAATTGTGGATGAAGGTCTGCTTTAACCACTTTACAACCGTGCTATAGCCAAATGATGGCTACAGTGCAGTTGTCCAGTTCTGGGAGGGAGTCATATGACGTCCTCCCAGAACACACCCCCCGCGGCGCACACCGGGCGCTGTCAGTGATCGCTGATCACATGATTTTGTAAAAGGCAAATCTTTTACCACATGATCAGCTGTGTCCAATGACACAGCAGATCACAAAGTAAGTACAGTTGCCGGTTATGGGCAGCACTTTCCTCACACTGTCACAGAGAACATCTGCACTGATAATCAGGTGATCATCAGTGCCACCCACCAGTGCTTATCAGTGCCACCCATCAGTGCTGCTCAGCAGTGCCACCCAGCAGTTGCACCCATCAGTGCCCAGTAGTGCCACCTATCAATGCCCATCAGTGCCCATGAGTTCCACCTATCACTGCTGTCCAGCAGTTGCGTCCATCTGTGCCGCCTGTCATCGACCATCAGTGCCCATCATTGCTGCATATCAGTGCAGCATCATCAGTGCCACATCATCAGTGGAGCCTATCCATGCCACCTCATCAGTGCCCTTCGGTGCTGCCTATCAGTGTTCATCAGTGCTGCCTATCAGTGCAGCCTCATCAATGAACATCAGTGAAGGAGAAAAATTACCTCTCCAAAATTTTATCATAGAAACAAAGAAAAACTTTTTTCAGATTTTTTGCTCATTTTTGTTTATAGTGCAAAAAATAAAAACCCCAGTGGTGATTAGATACCACCAAAAGAAAGCTCTGTGTGAAAACAATTACTAAAATTTCAAATGATTACAGTGTTGCATAACCATGTAATTGTCATTTAAAGTGCAACAGCGCTGAAAATTGGCCTGGGCAGAAAGGGGGTATAAGTGCCTGGTAGGCAAGAGGTTACAACTCTTTTCCAGCCTGTTCTGTAATGTAAATGCCTCCATGAGCATCGTCCGCTTCACTCAGTTATGTAGCTAAGCTAAATGTTACTGAAGGGTAGTCAGGTATGACTGTGAATTGTACTGACAACTCTGCTCTTCCTACTATGTGTGTCCCCCACACAGCAGGCACTCAACAACAAGCACTGCCGGGCAGCTAGTAGGAGGCGGGCACGTCTACAGGGAAGCAGAAGATGCCGTATTTTATGCATTACCGGCTCCTTCTTCCTGGAACGGCCCACCGAGTTTTGAATCACAGAGCCATTGGCCAAATGAAAGCACTTGCTGTATTTTCATTGGCTGAGGGAACAGGCTGACGATGCTTGAAGAGGGATTGGATAAAAATAATGTATTCTAATTGGTTCTTACGCTAAGCCTCTTTTCTGGTGCAATGGGCTGGCTATTGTCAGGGGGATGTACAAAGCTGCACTCTGATTGGTTGTTGTGGTGTTTGTCATATGTCACAGTTTTCGAAAGCTGGACGCTCGGCGCTCAATGCGGAGCTGATGTTAAGAAAGGTGTCTTTATAAGGATGGAGTATAGGGAAGTTTGCCTGAGCAATACAGTGCAGAGATGTTTGGTAGGTTAGCTGTCTATCCAGTTCACTGAGCTGTATTAGGTAGTTACGATACACTATATAATCAAATCTGAAAATCGGCTTTACATTGACCACAACTATCCAATATGACATCTGTACAATCCATTCCATTTGTATCAAATCCGACAGGCCTCAGCACTACACAGTTTATGGTAGATCTAAAGAGGAATGTAAAATCAGATTGTATAGTATATGGCCAACCTAAAATCATTGTAACTCCTGTTTATTTATTTATTGTTTTGCTGATCACATATTACCATTTTCCGACTGCTATAGCTGAAAGACGGCTACAATGCGGCCATCTGATTCTGGGAGGGCGTCCATAGACTCCCGCTGTGTCACTGAGGAAAGGAGAGCTGATAACCGTCAATCCTGACAGCACGCATTTACACTGATAATCAGGGCACTGATCATCAGTGCAGATAATTCGTGTCCATCAGTGCTGCCTATCAGTTGCACCTTATCAATGCAGCCTCATCAGTGCAGCCACATCAGAGCAAATCAGTGAAGAAGAAAATGTACTTATTTGCAAAATTTTATAACTGAAATTAACTGCTTCCCGACCGCCCTATAGCAGAAATACTGCTACAGGGCGGCACGGTTGTGGAAAATCACCCATATATACGTGATTTGCACTTCTGTGGTATTCACGGGCCAGGGGGGTATGCACGCCCCTGCCGACCCGCAAGTGCCGTGATTTGATCCCCAGGGGATCAGTCATCCGACTTAGGCCAGTGATGGTTGGACTAAATTGGATGATTGAAGCCTCTCCTATCAGGGACCTTTCTGTACCTGTGTTTATGCAATCTTCTCTCTCTGGGCACATTCCATCCCAGAGAGAGAAGAATCAGGACACAGTGAGTAAAAGCAGCACACTTTTACAGTTAGAACACTTTTAGGTCACATTTAACCCCTTGATTGCCCCACCCCCAGTTAACCCCTTCACTGCCCTGTCACCAGTGTCATTAGTACAGTGTACAGATTGTTTTGCTGATCACTGTATTAGTGTCACCGGTGACTTCAGATAGCGTCAGCGCCCCTCCAAGATAGCGTCAGATTGCCCATCAGTACACCAGTAATCACATTTAACCCCTTGATTGCCAGGAACACGCTCACATACACAATTATCCTTCATTGCTAGTATAGTGTCTGAACAGATCAATATCTTTGATCAGATCAACACTATACCAGCGTTCATATTAGTATAGTGTCCCAAAAACGCAGCGTTAGCGGGATCAGCCCCAGAACCTGCCAGCAGCTGCGTTTAGCCCCTATGCTTACCCCCCCTCATCTCCCAGCAAGTGCAGTGTCAGTTGGTCACTGTCACTTGACACTTTGCACAAAAAACCACAGTGTTCGCAGAATCAGGCCTGATCTCTGTTAGCATTTGCAGGTAATTTTTTTTGCAGCAGTTCAAGCAGTCCCTGACAGCCAGGCGCTCTTTTTCCCGTGAGTCGCACTAGGTACCTATAAATTTAGTGGCCAAAATGTCAATGGAAAGGTACTCTAGTGAAGAGGCCTACAGGATTCTGAGCATGTCAGGTGAGAACGAAGGGGAAGACTCCCTGACACAATCAGCCTCAGAATACGAACCTGTAGACAGCAGCGGCACCCTGACAGATAGCTCAGACGATGGAGAAGAGGTCCCTGATAAGATCAGTTGTACCTGACCCCATTCCCAGGTTGCTGAGATGTTACAATCGCATGATGACTCTCATATGCAGCAGACTGCCAGTACTAGTACCACTCTACCTTTTGGTGAACTGACAAGCACCAGCGGCCTAGTACATCCTGGTCTTTCACATACCAGCACTGCAGTATCACTTGGTGACATGGCGAGTCCCATAAGTGCAGTACAAGCTGCTGCAGTGGCGAGCAAAAGTAGCAGCCACCAAGAATTTGCACACAGACCCGTAGAGCCCCTAGTATCCTTCCGGATGTGCTTGCAAATCCCGATTGGCAGCCCACAAATTCTGCAGCACCCATACTTCCCCCATTCACTGCCCAACCTGGAATTCAGGTGGAAACAGCAAATTTAAATACCCCCCTTGTTTTTTTTGGAGCTGCTTTTCAAGGAAGATGTGTATGCATTGATTGTGGATCAAAGCAATTTATATGCACAACAGTTTATCGCCGCCAACCCAAATTCAAACCTTGCCAGACCATTCGCATGGAAACCCATTACGGTTTCTGAATATAAAGTTTTTTTGGGCCTAACTCTCAATATGAGCATTACTAAAAAAAATTAATTGTGGTTGTATTGGTCCACAGTCCCGATTCATCATATGCCTGTGTTCTCTGCTGCCATGGCCAGGCATAGATATGAGAGTATAATGTGTTTTATGTATTTCAATGACAACACACTCTGTCGTCCTCGGTGTGACCCTGAATTTGACCGGCTCCACAAAATTCGGCCCCTCATAAATCACCTTAACCAAAAATTTGCAGATATCTATACTCTCCAGCAAAACATCTGTGTTGACAAGTCCCTCATGAATTTTTCTGGCCGCCTTGCATTTAAACAATTTCTCCCCAGCAAGCGTGCCAGATATGGGGACAAGTTGTATAAGACCTGTGAGATGACAACAGGCTATACATATAACTTTTGATTTACAAGGGAAAAGATAGTCACATGGAGCCCCCCAGATGCCAAGACTACATGGGGAGCAGTGGCAAGATAGTTTGGGTGTCAGGGCTCCCAGGTATGACCAGAGATGTGTGACTGACGCAGGGAAACGCAGACTTCAGATATGGGATAAACAATATAATTTATTAACACTAACAATACAAACATAAACGCAGTGCAATACTAAACATAATACAGTGCAAACAAACCAAACCAACCACCCATAGATAACAGTACATACAAGCAAGCGTCGTCAGGCAGGCCGGGTCAATATCAATTGGGCAGGTAGGTACAGGGGGAGCAAGCGGAGAATGGTCGGGGTCACAGGCCAGGTTCAGCAGGTAGCAAGCAGCGTAGTACAGAGGGTCAAGCAGAGGGATGGTCAGGGTCACAAGCCAGGGATCAGAACAGGTAGCAAGCAGCGTAGTACAGAGGGTCAGGCAGAGGGATGGTCAGGGTCACAAGCCAGGGATCAGGACAGGTAGCAAGCAGCGTAGTACAGAGGGTCAGCAAAGGAACAGAAACAGGATGCAGGACAGATACAGGGCCCAGGACAAACACACACCAAGGCAGAGTCTGTGGGTCTGGGCATCCCTTAAATACCCCAGCATAATCAGTTCCAGGTGTTAGCTGGCTGCAAAGTTGAGTCTCTGATTGCTGGGAGCACCCGCTGGCCAGCCCTGGTACTGCAGATCAAAAGGCAGGTGAGTCCCACCATTGCTGGCCAGTCCATTCCTGACAGTACCCCCCCCCTCAAGGAGCGGCCTCAGGACGCTCCAAACAGTCCTAGCTGGGAAAAATGTTCCACCGCCCGGGTCTGGTAACTGGCGGGAAATCAAAGACTGGCACACCTGGCAGGACTCCGGGCAGCGGTACACCAGGCAGAGGCACATCGGGCTGGACACCGGGCAGAGGCACATTGGGCTGGACTCCGGGCAGAAGCACATCGGGCTGAGGCACACCGGGCTGGACTCCGGGCAGAGGCACACCGGGCAGAGGCACATCGGGCTGGACTCCGGGCAGAGGCACATCGGGCTGGACTCCGGGCAGAGGCACATCGGGCAGGACTCCGGGCAGAGGCACATCGGGCAGGACTCTGGGCAGAGGCACATCGGGCAGGACTCTGGGCAGAGGCACATCGGGCAGGACTCCGGGCAGAGGCACATCGGGCTGGACTCCGGGCAGAGGCACATCGGGCAGGACTCCGGGCAGAGGCACATCGGGCTGGACTCCGGGCAGAGGCACATCGGGCTGGACTCCGGGCAGAGGCACATCGGGCTGGACTCCGGGCAGAGGCACATCGGGCTGGACTCCGGGCAGAGGCACATCGGGCTGGACTCCGGGCAGAGGCACATCGGATTACCAGGCGAAGCAGCAGGCAGCGGGTCACCGGGCGGAGCAGCAGGCACCGGGCCCCCGGGCGGAGCAGCAGGCACCGGGCCCCTGGGCGGAGCAGCAGGCACCGGGCCCCCGGGCGGAGCAGCAGGCACCGGGCCCCCGGGTGGGGCGACCAGCATCGGGCCCCCAGGCGGAGCGGCGGGCGCCGGGCCCCCAGGAGGGGCGACAGGCATCGGGCCCCCAGGAGGGGCGACAGGCATCGGGCCCCCAGGCGGAGCGACAGGCATCGGGCCCCCAGGCGGGGCGACAGGCATCGGGCCCCCAGGAGGGGCGACAGGCATCGGGCCCCCAGGTGGGGCGACCAGCATCGGGCCCCCAGCCGGAGCGGCGGGTGCCGGGCCCCCAGGAGGGGCGACAGGCATCGGGCCCCCAGGCGGGGCGACCGGCATCGGGCCCCCAGGCGGGGCGACAGGCATCGGGCCCCCAGGTGGTGCGACAGGTCTCGAGCCCTCAGGCGGAGCGGCGGGCGCCGGACCCCCAGGTGGAGCGACAGGTCTCGGGCCCTCAGGCGGAGCGGCGGGCGCCGGACCCCCAGGTGGAGCGACAGGTCTTGGGCCCTCAGGCGGAGCGGCGGGCGCCGGACCCCCAGGTGGAGCGACAGGTCTCGGGCCCTCAGGCGGAGCGGCGGGTGCCGGACCCCCAGGTGGAGCGACAGGTCTCGGGCCCTCAGGCGGAGCGGCGGGCGCCGGACCCCCAGGTGGAGCGACAGGTCTCGGGCCCTCAGGCGGAGCGGCGGGCGCCGGATCCCCAGGTGGAGTGACAGGTCTCGGGCCCCCAGGCGGAGCGACAGGTCTCGGCCCCTCAGGCGGAGCGGCGGGCGCCGGACCCCCAGGTGGAGCGACAGGTCTCGGGCCCCCAGGCGGAGCGACAGGTCTCGGGCCCCCAGGCGGAGCGGCGGGCGCCGGACCCCCAGATGGAGCGACAGGTCTCGGGCCCTCAGGCGGAGCGGCGGGCGCCGGACCCCCAGGTGGAGCGACAGGTCTCGGGCCCTCAGGCGGAGCGGCGGGCGCCGGACCCCCAGGTGGAGCGACAGGTCTCGGGCCCTCAGGCGGAGCGGCGGGCGCCGGACCCCCAGGTGGAGCGACAGGTCTCGGGCCCCCAGGCGGAGCGACAGGTCTCGGGCCCTCAGGCGGAGCGGCAGGCGCCGGACCCCCAGGTGGAGCGACAGGTCTCGGTCCCTCAGGCAGAGCGGCGGGCGCCGAGTCATCTGGCACGACAGTGGGCTCCGAGTCAACTGGCATGACCGCTGGCACTGGGTCAGACATTGGATCGTCTGGCTGGACAGCGGGCATCGGGTCACCAGGCATCAGGTCATTTGGCTCAACAGCGGGCACCGCGTCATCTGGCAAGGCAGTGGGCTCCGAGTCAACTGGTATGACCGCGGGCACTGGGTCAGACATTGGATCGTCTGACTGGACAGCGGGCATCGGGTCACCAGGCATCAGGTCATTTGGCTCAACAGCGGGCACCGCGTCATCTGGCAAGGCAGTGGGCTCCGAATCAACAGGCACGACAGTGGGCACCGGGTCATCAGGTACCGGATCGTCTGGCTCGACAGCGGGCACTGGGTCACCAGGCATCAGGTCATTTGGCTTGCCAGCGGGCACCGCGTCATCTGGCAAGGCAGTGGGCACCGGGTCACCAGGCATTGGATCATCTGGCTCGACAGCGGGCATCGGGTCACCAGGTATGACAGCGGGCACTGGGTCACCAGGCATCAGGTCATTTGGCTCGCCAGCGGGCACCGCGTCATCTGGCAAGGCAGTGGGCACCGAGTCACCAGGTACGACAGCGGGCTCTGAGTCAATTGGCACGACAGCGAGCACCGGATCAGGTACCGGATCATCTGGATCAACAGCGGGCATCGAGTCAACTGGCCTAATAGGATCGTCGGGCTGGATCAGTTCATCATGCTGAGTAGCGGCATCAGGCTGAATGCAGGCATCAGGCCGAGTAGAGGCTTCAGGCTGAGTAGAGGCTTCAGGCTGAGTAGAGGCATCAGGCTGAGTAGAGGCTTCAGGCTGAGTAGAGGCTTCAGGCTGAGTAGAGGCATCAGGCTGAGTAGAGGCATCAGGCTGAGTAGAGGCATCAGGCTGAAGAGAGGCATCAGGCTGAAGAGAGGCTTCAGGCTGAGTAGAGGCTTCAGGCTGAGTAGAGGCTTCAGGCTGAGTCACGGAAGGCAGGTCCATCGGTTTGGATACTGGCAGGATGGTATTGGTTGGAAAGAATTTTCGCTTTTTTCTGGTTTTAACTACTGGAGCACTGCAAGTAAACGCAGGTCTGCAAACGAATGGAGCAGCTGGAGACAGAGAAAAACTGGAGGATGGAACAGGAGAGGGAGCAGTTGCTACAGAGGGCTTTTTTACAGGGTTAAAGGCAGGATAGGTGCAGCGAGTGGGAACAGGGTACTGACATGCGGTAGATAGCCAAGTATACTGGGCTGTAACTGGAGGAGCTGGTGGGAATACAGGAGTAGAGTTAGAAGCAGGACTGGGTTTTTGTAAGCTGACTGAGGCTGGGTGCAACAAGTCTGTCCATGTCTGCAGTATGGGTTGAACAAAGCTGAGCTTACACAAAGCCTGTCTGGTCAATGACTGCACTGCGTTTATACAATCTCTTAGTGTCTGTGGTGAACATGTGGAATAACGCTCCAGAAAGTAACCCACATCATCCTCTAATAACCACACCAGGGACTCTACCTGGTCTGCACTAAATGGTGGCAAAAATTCATCCCTGCATTCGGGGGAACCAGATGAAACCAACTCAGCACAAACCTCAATCAAAGGCTGCACCTCAGAGAACTCTGTGCCCTGATCTACTAGAACATGAGCGAGCCGTATACATTCTAGTAGTTGATCCCTGGGATACTCCTTCAGAGTTTGATAAGCATACTCCCTGTCATCAAACACTAGCAGATATAAATACACAACCTCATCCAGATCCATCCTTCCCAGCAACAAGCCAAGATGGCTTCCCTGTGCAGCCACTTCTGGTCAGGATTGGCCTTGGTGTAATGTCAGGGCTCCCAGGTATGACCAGAGATGTGTGACTGACGCAGGGAAACGCAGACTTCAGATATGGGATAAACAATATAATTTATTAACACTAACAATACAAACATAAACGCAGTGCAATACTAAACATAATACAGTGCAAACAAACCAAACCAACCACCCACAGATAACAGTACATACAAGCAAGCGTCATCAGGCAGGCCGGGTCAATATCAATTGGGCAGGTAGGTACAGGGGGAGCAAGCGGAGAATGGTCGGGGTCACAGGCCAGGTTCAGCAGGTAGCAAGCAGCGTAGTACAGAGGGTCAAGCAGAGGGATGGTCAGGGTCACAAGCCAGGGATCAGAACAGGTAGCAAGCAGCGTAGTACAGAGGGTCAGGCAGAGGGATGGTCAGGGTCACAAGCCAGGGATCAGGACAGGTAGCAAGCAGCGTAGTACAGAGGGTCAGCAAAGGAACAGAAACAGGATGCAGGACAGATACAGGGCCCAGGACAAACACACACCAAGGCAGAGTCTGTGGGTCTGGGCATCCCTTAAATACCCCAGCATAATCAGTTCCAGGTGTTAGCTGGCTGCAAAGTTGAGTCTCTGATTGCTGGGAGCACCCGCTGGCCAGCCCTGGTACTGCAGATCAAAAGGCAGGTGAGTCCCACCATTGCTGGCCAGTCCATTCCTGACATTGGGACTTGGTGTCATCCTTTTTTCATATGAGGTACCACTTGTACATGGACAAATTTTATTCAAGCGTGCCACTATTTAGACATTTGGGAAATGAGGAATTGATCGCAGTGAAGTGGCAGGACAAACGGGATGTTTTTGTGCTGTCTTCCATTCACGTAGACACGACCATCCAAATTGCTACGGCAGCTGGTGTTGTTGAGAAACCCCTCTGTGTCCACGACTATAACCTTAACATGGGAGTGGTGGACTTCAACAACCAGAAGATGAAGCCGTACGTAGTTTCCCGAAAAGCCAGGCGCTGGTAAAAAAAAGTGTCTATTTCAATTGGCTCTATATAATGCTTTTGTGCTTTGCAAAGCAACTGGACGAAGCACCAGCGGCATAGTACATCCTGGTGTTTTACATACCAGCACTGCAGTATCACTTGGTGATGTGGCGAGTCCCATAAGTGCAGTACAACTGGTGCTGTGGTTAGCCGTGGTGTCCCGCAGCCACCAAGAATTCAAACACAGGCCCGTAGAGCTCCTATTGTCCGTCCGGATGTGCTTTCAAATCCTGATTGGCAGCCCACAAATTCTGCAGCACCCGTATTTCTCCCATTCACTGCCCAACCCAGAATTCAGGTGGAAACAGAAAATTTAACTACTCTAACATTCTCTGCTGCCATGGCCAGGAGAATATAATGCGACTTATGGATTTTAATGACAATATACTCTGTCGTCCTCAGGGTGACCCTGGATATAATAGACTCCACAAAATTCGACCCCTCGTAAATCACCTTAGCCAGAAATTTACAGATGTGTATACTCCCCAGCAAAACATCTCTGTTGAGTCCCTCATTCATTTTTCTGGCCACCTTGCATTCAAACAATTTCTTCCCAGCAAGTGTGCCAGATATAAGGTCAAAATATATAAGACCTGGGAGAGGGCAACAGGCTATACATGTAATTCTCGGATTTACGAGGGTAAAGATAGTCATGTGGAGCCCCTCGGATGCCCAGACTACATGGGGAGCAGTGGCAAGATAATTTGGGACTTTTTTCATATGGGGTACCACGTACACGTGAACAATTTTTATACACGCGTAACACTTTTTAGACATTTGTACAATCTTGGAACTGGAATATGTGGCACTGTGCGACCTAATCACCGGGGGGCTTCCCCCAACAGTTTGTAAATACCCAACATAGAAAGGGGGAGAAGCCTGCTTGAAAAATGATGAATTGCTCACAGTGAAGTGGAAGGACAGATGGGATGTTTTCATCCTGTCTTCCATTCACACAGACATGACCACCCAATTTTCCAGAGCAACTGGTGTTGTTGAGAAGCCCCTCTGTGTCCATGACTATAACCTTAACATGGGAGCGGTGGACTTCAACAACAAGATGATGAAGCCGTATGTAGTTTCCCGTAAAGCCAGATGCTGGTACAAAAAAAAAAGTGTCTGTATATTTATTTCAGTTGGCTCTGTACAACACTTTTGTGGATTACAAAGCAACTGGAAGCAGATCCTTCCTAAAATTCCAGGAAGAAATCATCATGGTCCTTTTGTATCCGAATGTGCTGTTGCCCAAACCCCCAACACAGATGCAGTTAGCCGGCTGCATGAGAGGCATTTTCCCAATGCCATTCCTGGTACCTCAACCTAAACGACACCCCAAAAAAGATGTGTCTGTAGCAGACATGGAATTAGGTGTGACACCCGCTTTTTTTGTCCCTCCTGTCCTGGTCTCTGCCTCAATGACTGCTTCTGTCGTTACCACACACTAGTGGAGTATTGGTATAGGGTGCAGCATGGCACAGTTCAGGACAAATATTTACATAGGGTTTCGAAAGATGTTAGGTAGTCAGGAAACCCTACAATCTGTTTTAAAAAGTTAAAGTTTAAAAAAAGTTAAGAAGAACATTAAAAATAATAAGTATAAGTCCCCAAAAAAACAAACGGAAAAAACAAAAATAGTTATAGTTTTTTTGTTGTTGTTACTGTTCTACTGTTACGATTTTACTGTTTTATTGTTAACCATTGCTGTTTTCTTTGTGGGAATGTCATTCAGCTGCAGCACCGACTTGTTTATTCTGACAGCAACAGGGTCTTGCTCTCAGAATATACATAAGTAGGTGTGTGCAATGGATGAGATTTTTCATATGCAGTTAAAAAAAGAGCATATATGTGGAAGCATGGGGGCCTGGGGTGGCCAGTGGGTGGATGGACCCTATGCTTCGGCATATATATTTTATAATATTTTTTGGCACATTTCATGTGTGCCCAAGTGGGTGGATGCAGGGCGATATATTGTGATGGTGAGCATACCACACTCTGTTTCTGGCAGAGATTTCTACTCTTTTTTCCATTCAGCCCATAGGCTGCATAAAAAAAAAAAAGAACAAAGCATATACACCCAACAAGGACCAGCGACGTACTGGTACATCACTGGACTTTGAGTGGTTATACCAGGATGATGCCTGCAGCTGTATGCATCATCCTGGTATAGTTTTTTTCAGCTGGCGATCGGCTATAATGTAAAAGCAATCCTAGTGGCTAATTAGCTGCAGGGTTGCTTTTACAAGCAGCGGGAGAAGATACCCCCTCCCCCGCTGCCTTCCACGGCCTTCTCGGGCAGTCCTGTGCCATTGGGGAAACTTGAGAACACAGTCGGTGTTTCTGGCAGCTGACCATAGAGCTGATTGGAGACTGGAATGGTGCCAATCATCTCTATAGTCTAAGAAATCGGAAGCTACAAGCATTTCATCACTTCAGTTTCAGAGGATATAAACAGCGCCATTTGTAAATTGGGAAAGCATCTGATCACACCGATCTTGGTGAAATTAGATAATGTAAGGGCAGAGGAGATATCTAGAGTCTGATAGACCCCAGATTTCCCAAAAAAGAATATATGACAATGCCCATTGAAGTTATAGGGGATATTTGCAATCCCTGTGATTAAAAGTGATGAAAAAAAAATGAAAGGGACAGTGTAAAAATAATTGAAAAATCAAAATAACTTAAAATGAAAAAAAGCACCCCCCCCCTTGCAAGTATGTAAACAGCGATTGCAGCATGCATGTGAGGTATCACCGTGAACATCAGATCAAGGGCAGTAATTTTAGCACTAGACCTCTTCTGTAAATCTAAAATGGTAGCTTGTAAAGGCTTTTAAAGCATTGCCTATGGATATTAAAAATGTATGCAGTTTTTCGGCATTGCATGGGGCATGCGCAGTTTTAAAGCATGTCATGTTTGGTATCTATTTACTCAGCATACCATCATCTTTTATAATTTACCAAATAATTGGCCACTAAATTGTGTTTCCCTGAATTAAAAGTAAAAAAAAATCGCTGCGTGAGTACTATGTGACATAAAAAATTGCGGTCCCCACAATTTTATTCACTAGGGTGTCTGCTTTAAAAAATATATAATGTTTGGGAGTTCAAAGTAATTTCCTAGTAAAAAATACTGATTTTTTTTCATGTGAACAAAAAGTGTCAGAAAAGGCTTGGTCTTCAGGTGGTTAGAAGAGTCAGTGATGTGTGGCATAAACTTGTAATGTTGGGCATAAAATGCCCCCACCCCACAAAATGACCCCTTTTTGAAAAGTAGACGCTCCAAACTATTTGCTGAGAGGCATATTGAGTCAATGGAAGAATTTATTTTTTTACCGTAAGTTTTTGGAAAATGAAAAAAAAAAAATGTTTTTATACAAAATTGTCACTTAAATGATTTATTGCTCATACATGCCATGGGTATATGTGGAATTACCCCCCAAAATACTTTCTGCTACTTATCCCGAGTATGGGGATACCACATGTGAGAGACTTTTTGGCAGTCTAGCCAAGTACAGGACCCCAAAATCCAATGAGCACCTTTAGACTTTTAAAGGGCTTTATTTCCTCATTACACTTTGTGACTACCTATCACAATTTCGGAGGCCCTGAAATACCAGGATAGCACTAAACCCCCCAAATGACCCCTTTTTGGAAAGTAGACACCCCAAGGAATTTGATAAGAAGCATGGTGAGAAATTTGCAGATCTCGTATGTTTACACAAGTTTTGGAGTTATCCTGGCATTTTAGGGCCTCCTAAACTGTGATAGGTAGTGAGAGGAAGTGAAATGAGGAAGTTATGCACCTTCAGACTTTCAAAGTGGTCATTGGATTTCAGGCTCCTGTATGTGGCTAGGCTCCCAAAAAGTCTCACACATGTGGTATCCCCATACTTGGTAGAAGTAACAGAATGTATTTTGGGGTGTAATTCCACATATATGCATGGCTTGTGTGAGCACTATATCATTTAAGTGACAGCTTTGTGTAAAAAAAAAAATGTTTTTGTCATTTTCCAACAACTTGTGGAAAAAACATAAATCTTCCATGGACTCAATATGCCTCTTAGCAGATAGCTTAGGACAGTGATGGCGAACCTTTTTGAGCCCGAGTGCCCAAACTGAAACCCAAAACCAACTTATTTCTTTCAAAGTGCCAACACTGCAATGAAACCTGAATATCGAGCTTTTGGTTTAGAAAAAACAACTCGTACAGTAGTGCAAACTAATTAACAGTACAGGGATGACCAGAGACTGCGGACAGTACAGGGATGACCAGAGACTGCGGACACAGTACAGGGATGACCAGAGACTGCAGACACAGTACAGGGATGACCAGAGACTGCAGACACAGTACAGGGATGACCAGAGACTGCGGACACAGTACAGGGATGACCAGAGACTGCGGACACAGTACAGGGATGACCAGAGACTGCGGACACAGTACAGGAGATGACCAGAGACTGCGGACATAGTACAGGAGATGACCAGAGACTGCGGACACGGTACAGGGATGACCAGAGACTGCAGACACAGTACAGGGATGACCAGAGACTGCAGACATAGTACAGGGGATGACCAGAGACTGCAGACACAGTACAGGGATGACCAGAGACTGCAGACACAGTACAGGGATGACCAGAGACTGCGGACACAGTACAGGGATGACCAGAGACTGCGGACACAGTACAGGGATGACCAGAGACTGCGGACACAGTACAGGGATGACCAGAGACTGCGGACACAGTACAGGAGATGACCAGAGACTGCGGACACAGTACAGGAGATGACCAGAGACTGCAGACACAGTACAGGAGATGACCAGAGACTGCGGACAGTACAGGGGATGACCAGAGACTGCGGACAGTACAGGGATGACCAGAGACTGCGGACACAGTACAGGGATGACCAGAGACTGCAGACAGTACAGGGATGACCAGAGACTGCGGACAGTACAGGAGATGACCAGAGACTGCGGAAAGCACAGGGATGACCAGAGACTGCGGACAGTACAGATAACTGCTGACCTTTGGGGAGGGAGGGGGAGTGGGTACCTGAATTTGACAGGTACCCGCTCTTACTTCCGCAGAGTTTTTTTTTTATCTTACCTGTTCCTTTATCCAGCCGCACGCTGTCTTCCCGGCTTCTGTAGTGTGGGCGGTCGTCGGACAGCCGGATGCCCAGTGCGCATGCGCGAGAAGCGCTGCGCTTTGTGATTGGTCCGGCGGCTTCTGGGATCTGTCATGTGTCCCAGGTACCCCCTTACCATTCACAAAGAGCACTGCTTCTTGCGCATGCGCACTTGGGACCCGGCTGTCACGCACATTACAGAAGCCGGGAAGACAGCGCGCCGCTGGATAGAGGGACAGGTACGGTCCCACTGCAGAGCTGAGCGGCCGGCCCGGTATTCTGACACGGCGGCGGTGGAAATACCGGACCGGCCGCTCTATATTCGCTCCATAAGACGCACTGAAATTTTCCCCCCTTTTTTTGGGGAAAAAAAAGTGCGTCTTATGGAGCGAAAAATACGGTATTCTCCTGGCGTGCCCACAGATAAGGCTCGGCGTGCCGGCTGTGGCACGCGTGCCACGGGTTCGCCATCACTGGCTTAGGATGTCTACTTTCTGAAAAAGGGTCATTTGGGGGTGTTTGTATTGTCCTGGTTTTTTAGTACCTCAAGAAATGTGATAGGCAGTCAGAAAGTAAAAGCTGTGTAAATTCCATTATCTATACCAGGGGTGGGCAATTGTGGCCCTCCAGCTGTTGTAGAACTACAAGTCCCATGAGGCATTGCAAAACTGACAGTTACAAGCATGACTCCCAAAGGCAGAGGCATGATGGGACTTTTAGTTCACCAACAGCTGGAGGGCCACAGTTGCTCACCCCTGATCTATACCATAGTTTGTAGATGCTATACCTTTCACACAAAGCAATCAATATACACTTATTGAGATTTTTTAACAAAAACATGTTAAACATGTTGGCCTAAATTTATGAAGAAATTTGAGTTTTTTGGCTATTTTTTATGACAGAAATGAGAAAATATTGGGTTTTTTTTCAAATTTTTTTGTATTTTTTGTTTATAGCGCGAAAAAATAAAAAGCACACAGGTGATCAAATACCACCAAAAGAAAGCTCTATTTGTGTGAAAAAAGGACATAAATTTAATTTATGTACAGCATTGCATGACCGTGCAATTGTCAGTTAAACTAGTGCAGCGCTGTATAGCAAAAATGGTGTAAATTGCAGTATCTATACCATAGTTTGTAGATGTTATAACTTTCACACAAAGCAATCAATATACACTTATTGGGATTTTGTTTACCAAAGACATATAGCAGAATACATTTTGGCCTAAATGTATGACTAACTTTGAGTTTACTATATATTTTTTATAGCTGAAAGTAAAAAATATGTTTTTTTTCAAAATTTATTGTCTTTTTTTGTTTATAGCACATAAAATAAAAAGCGCACAGGTGATCAAATACCACCGAAAGAAAGCTCTATTTGTGTGAAAAAAAGGACATAAATTTATTTTGGGTACAGCATTGCATGACTGTGCAATTACCAGTTGAAATAGTGCAGCGTGGAATAGCAAAAAAAAAAGGCCTGGTCAGCGAGGGGGAGTAAATCCTCCGGAGGGCAAATGGTTAAGCAAAAGGTTTATTTTTCAAAATTTTCAGTCTTTTGTTGTTTGTTTACAAACGTCTTCAAATTTATTTTTTTCGTTTACCCAACTCCGGAAGATTTTCCCCCCTTCATGACCAGTCTTTTTCTGCGATACAGCGCTGCGTTACTTTAACTGACAATTGCATGGTAATGCAACATTGTACATAAATGAATTTGTAATTTTTTTCCCACAAGTAGAGCTTTCTTTTGTTGGTATTTGATCACCTCTGGGTTTTTTACTTTTTGCACTATAAACGAAAAGGATGGACATTTTGTTTTGTTTTTTTTATTTTTCTGCTATAAAATATATCCAATTAAAAAATGTAAAAAATATAATGTATTCATAAATTTAGGCCAAAATGTATTCTGCTACAAATTTTTGATAAAAATCCCAATAAGTGTATATTGATTGGTTTGTTGAAAAGGTATAGTGTCTACAAACTACAGTATACATACTTGATTTTTCTATTTAATAATAGTAATGGGGGTGATCAGCGACTTATAGTGGGAATGCAATATTGCGGCGGACATTCTGACAGTAACTGACACTTTGTGGGAACCACCACACTGTCACTGTATTAATGTCACTGGCTGGGAAGGGGTTAAACATCTAGGGCGATCAAAGGGTTAACTGTGTGCTTAGCCAGTGTATTTGTGTACTGTGTGGCTGTTTTTATTAGGCAATCTGCTAGATTTTATTCCCTATTTTGCAGGGAAAGAAAATCTAGCAGATCGCCAACAGAATACAGCTCTACCTTGTTTATATAGGCAGATGTATTCTGTCAGTATCCTTGGCGATCAACAGGTGCCGATGCTCATCTATTGGCCGGCACCTGTTGATCGGCTTCTGCTATGTCCAATCACAGAAAAAGCAGCGCGCACATTTCTATACGTGATTTTGCACAGAGCATCTGCCCTGTAGCAGTAAATCAGCTATAGGGTGGACTTAAAGTGGTTAAAAACCCAGTGGTGATTAAATACCACCAAAAGAAAGCACTATCTGTCTCAAAAAATCGATAACAATTTCATATGGGTACAATGTTGCATGACCATGCAATTGTCATTCAAAGTGTGAGAGTGCTGAAAGCTAAAAATTGGCCTGGACAGGAAGAGGGTGTAAATGCCCGGTATTGAAGTGGTTAACCACTGGTGCATTAGAGGAATGTTTTTCATTTTTTGTACACATGTAAAAATCTGTATTTTTATTCACTAAAGTTTGTCATTGTAAAAGTGTAGCATTATCCCTGAAAGAGCCTCTGATTTAGATGGTCTTCCGATGCTGGCCTCTACCTTCTTAAACCCTTCAGCCTCTCTGACACACCTGACTGAGTTCACAAAGAGATCAACAACAGTACTTTAATATTCAGCAATAATACTATCTCGCAAGAATAGACACCAACATTGTCAATGATATAAAACTTTGTACAATATATTGGAGTCCAGTACTGCTTATACAAATAACAGGCAAGAAGGGTTAGATTTCACTGTAATGGATGACAAAATAAAGTAGTGCACAAAGTATTTTACACATATATATATATATATATATATACTATATTTATTTTATATACATATTTTATATCCCCTGCTGATTTTGAATGAATGTTTACCCACTCACAAAGAAATGATCAGTCTAAAAATCGAATGGTAGGTGTATTATAACACTGAGAGACAGAATAGTAAGAAAAAATTTAAAAGAAATGCATGTCTAACAAATTATGCACTGATTTGCATGTTCATGAGGGAAATAAGTATTTGATTCCCTATCATTCAGCAGGATTTCTGGCTACCAGGTGTCTTTCATACAGGTAACAAGCTGAGATTAGAAGCAGCCTTTTACAGGGAGTGCTGCTAATCTCATTTTGTTACCTGTATAAAAGACACCTGTCCACAGGAGCAATCAAACAATCAGATTCCAAACTCTCCACCATGGCAAAAACCAAAAAGCTGTCCAAGGATGTCAGGGACAAGATTGTAGACCTACACAAGGCTGGACTGGGCTACCAAACTATCTCCAAGCAGCATGGTGAAAAGGTGACAACAGTTTGTGCAATCATTCGCAAATGGAAGAAACACAACTGTCAGCCTCCCTAGGTCTGGTGCACCATGCAAGATCTCACCTCGTGGAGTGTCAATGATCATGAGAACAGTGAGGAATCATCCCAGAACTAGTCGTGAGGATCTTTTCATTGATCTCTAGGCAGCTGGGAAAACAGTCACCAAGAAAACAATTGGTAACACACTATTCCGGCACGGATTAAATCCTGCAGTGCCCACAAGGTCCCTCTGCTCAAGAAAGCACATGTCCAGGCCCATCTGAAGTTTGCCACTGAACATGTGAATAATGCAGAGGAGAACTGGTTGAAAAGTGTTGTGATCAGATGAGACCAAAATCGAGCTCTTTGGCATCAACTCAACTCGCCGTGTTTGGAGGAGGAAGAATGCTGCCTATGACCCCAAGAACACCATCCCAACTGTCAAACACGGTGGTGGAAACATTCTGCTTTGGGGTGTTGTTCTGCTAAGGGGACAGGACAACCGCCTTAAATGGACAATGGACGGGGCAATGTACCATCAAATCTTGGGTGAGAACCTTCTTCCCACAGCCAGGGCATTGAAAATGGGTTGTGGATTGGTGTTCCAGCATGACAATGACCCAAAACACACGGCCAAGGCAACAAAGGAGTGGCTGAAGAAGAAGCACATTAAGTTCCTGGAGTGGCCTAGCCAGTCTCCAGACCTTAATCCAATTGAAAATCTGTGGAGGGAGCTGAAAGTTTGAGTTGCCAAACATCAGCCACCAAACCTTAATGACTCGGTGAGGATCTGCCAAGAGGAGTGGGCCAAAATCCCTCCTGAGATGTGTGCAAACCTGGTGGCAAACTACAGGAAACATCTGACCTCTGTGATTGCCAACAAAGGATTTGCCACCAAGTACTAAGTCATGTTTATTTCCCTCATGAACATGCAAATCAGTGCATAATTTGTTAGACATGCATTTCTTTTGAATTTTTTGTTGCTATTCTGTCTCTCAGTGTTAGAATACACCTACCATTCGATTTTTAAACTGATCATTTCTTTGTGAGTGGGCACACATTCAAAGCCAGCAGGGGATCAAATACTTACAGGTGAAACTCGAAAAATTAGAATATTGTGCAAAAGTTCATTTATTTCATCAGTTTTTGGATAAAACACTGTGGATGATGATGGTGCGCAATCTCATTGTCCTTCACTCTCGTGGTTTGCCAGCAGCAGATGCGATTACATTCTGTTTCCCCATGGTGACAGTTGACTCACTGGCCATACCACTGGCTGGGACCCCATGCAGGTAGACACACTGCACATAGGTCCATGCTCTCCTTCATCTTGGCTGCCCTGAAATTGCCTGGGCAGTCTGCTAAGAATCCCTTTGCTCCTTCTCCTCCTGTTGCCTCCTGGAAACGGTAGTTTTTCATTGATCCAACACAATACCACTGTCCCCTCCGCAGAGCTACATTTCCAAACATGCTATTTGGGGCTGTGCTTTTCCTCTTTAAGTCAAGAACCATGAAATGGGGGGGTGAGAATAATAAAGAGAAATGGTGAGCAGGCACATTGGAGACCTGTGGCTCTCAGCTGCTAATAGTTCCAAAGTATGTAATGAGAACAACTTGGCCGCACCTGGCTACATTAGAAAATAAGATATTGCAGTCTGTGAAGCAAATATAATCTATTCTTCTAATATGATGACTGTGCTGATTTTTTTTGAGTCCACTGCTGGAGAATAAAAGTGGAATAGTTATTATTATACAGGTTCCATCCCTGTCATAGATATCTCATTGGGGTCTTGTGTCTTGTGGTTTATTCATTTTAAATGTCTTGTATTTTTAGGATGTCGGTCATTTTGTGTTTGTGTTAAAATGTATTTTTTTTCTGTACAGCCTATAAGGTAAAACAATTTTTCGGACTATTTATTTAATAAACCTTTTTAACTATGGTTTCTATATAGGCCATCCAAAAAGTATCCCTTTGTTTTGGAGCATTGATTTAACAAATAGGAGTGGTCCATATCTGTGAACCCTGGAAAACTTCTATGTTAATATTTATTATACATACAGTAATACCTTGGTTCACGAACGCTTCTGTTTACGAACAACTCGGTTCACGAACAGAAACATTCACAAAAATTTGCTTTGGTTCGGAAACTCCGCTTTGGTTCACAAACATGAGCTGTGGCCATCTTTCCTGCTCTGACACATGGTTGTGACTTCCTGTAGATGAGATCGCGGTCACAGACAGGCACTGAAAGTGTATTGTGTAAGAGAACCGGACTTGGGTATTTCCATTATAATACTGCTTCCCTGTCCGAACACCGACCACGGACACCACCACTGACCATGTGAGACTAGAGAACACTAGTCTTGAAATAAATTAGGAAATAGACTACTTTATTTTAACACAGATACAAGATATATTCATTCAAGGGAACAATTCCCCCCTCCATGCATAATGACACAGGGCGGGGCAAACCACATCTAGCAACAAGAGACACATCAGCAGAATCCCCCCCCCAAAGCCAATACACAAACACATACATCCCATAATAGTTTTCTCCCAAGCAAGACACACTATAGAACAATAGGATGCAACCACATGGCATTAAAAAAATCCACAACCCCCTACCCCACCTATACATGTCTACACAATATTAGGACATATCACACTGCACCCCGAACAGGCACAGGGTGACTTACAAATGAATAAAAACAAACAAGGGCGCACTCTCATCGTGCATTATAACACGTAATTTATTAAATAGAAAGGATGAATACTCACATACCAACATGATAATGGGCAGTATAGGTGATCCACAAAAACAGTCACAATGCAACTATGTCTAATGCCTATCATATAGGCTTGTGGCCAGCAGACACATCCTTAGCTCTGAGGAAGGGGGTTTAACTCCCGAAACGCGTCAGCTTATCCGCATCATTAGACACAGTTGCATTGTGACTGTTCTTGTGGATCACCTATACTGCCCATTATCACGTTGGTTTGTGAGTATACATCCTTTCTATTTAACAAATTACATGTTATACCACGGTAATGCACGATGAGAGTGCGCCCTTGTTTGTTTTTATTCATCAGTGGTCAGATTTCCCGATCTCAGAAGGGCAGCACCTCTTCGGTTAGCATTTGACAATTCCTTGGTTTGCATAAAGATTGGAGTGCTGGTTTCGTTTGTTTTTCTACAGGGTGACTTACACATAATAGGGATATGGGGAGCTGAGACAGGGGTCTCCCCACCACTCCAAAGTGAGCTGTGTTCCATGGGCCCCCCACCCAAAGTGACTCCCGTCACATACTGTGAAGAAACTTACAGCACTGAGAAGCTTTTTGGTGTGCTTTTTAGCACATACTGTACATTACTTTAATGCACATCCCTGTGCACACCCGCTGTAAAGCTTTTTTGTGTGCTTTTTAGCACATAATGTACCGGACATCCAGTATGGCTCCAAAGACAATTCAGAGCAAGCATGGTAGTAAGAAGAAAGTGCGGAGCAATAATGAAGGTGACAAGAATGTGCAGAGCAAGCATGTTGTTGAAAAGAATGTGCAGAGTGGTAATGAAGGTGACAAGAACGTGCAGAGCGGTAATGAAGATGACAAGAATGTGCAGAGCAAGCATGGTGGTAAAAAGAAAGTGTAGAGCAGTAATGAAGGTGACAAGAACGTGCAGAGAGGTAGTGAAGGTGACATGAACATGCAGAGTGGTAATGCAGATGACAAGAATGTGCAGAGCAAGCATGGTGGTAAAAAGAAAGTGCAGAGCGGTAATGAATGTGACAAGAATATGTAGAGCAAGCATGGTGGTAAAAAGAAAGTGCACACCAAGAATGGAAAGAATAAGGTTGTGAAGTAAATAACCATTAAGTTGAAGAAGGAAATTGTAGAAAGGCATGGCCGTGGTATTCGTGTGACTGATCTGACCTCAAAGTAGAAGATGGTGAAGTCGACAATCTCAGTTATTTTGAAGAAGAAAGCTGCCAGCAAAGGAGCTGATTTGGAAAAAGGAGTAACAATGTTAACCAAGGAGAGGACACAAGTGCTGGAAGAGGTGAAAAAACTTTTGTTAGTGTGGTTGAATGAGGAACAGCTGACAGGTGATAGCGTTAGTGAAGCTATGATCTGTGAAAAAGCCAGGAAATTGCAGTGATTTACTGTAAAAAAAACCTCTCTACAAGTTCAGCAAGTGAAGAATTTAAAGGCAGAAGGATATGTCGTTCAACAAGTGTTCAACTGTGAAGAAACAGTGTCCTTATGGAGTGGGACTCTCCCTCTGAACAATAACAGCCTCCCACCTGTCTGGCCTCAAGCAAGGTTAGTGTTCTCTCTCTTCATACTGTACTGTACTGTACTTTGTTTCATATTTTTGTGGTTCAAAAACAAAAAGTTCAGAACATATTAACCTTATTTACATTGAACCTTATATGAAAATTTGATTCAGTTGGTGACCAAATGCAGTTCGAGACCACATTCATGGGGGTCAGAACGGATTAACCTGATTTACATTGAACCCTATGGGAAATTTTGCCTTGGTTCGTGACCAGTTCGGTTCGCGACCACAGTCATGGAACAAATTAAGAGGTATCACTGTACTATATACTGTTTGATGGAATTCTCCCAGCCTCTGAATCCATTGTATTTTGTTTTTAAATTTGCTGAAGTCTTTAATAAAAATAATAAACAAAAAAGGATCCTTATCTTGGTGCTCAATGTCCAAACAGTGTGTCAGTACGCTATCTGCCGAGCCCCCTGTGTCTCCAGACATAGATCTGTTGTATCCTTGTTACCCCTGTGGCTTCAGCATTCCTGCACCTGTGCACCCTGTGTACTTTTGGAGAACTTCAAGCATTTCTCCACCTGGTACTTCCAGTGAGTTCTCAGAATTTTTGCACTCTATGCTTTCAGAAACTCCTGTCTTCCTGTGCACCCAGCATCCCAGTTCTCCCAGTGATTTTTTCCTGTGTTCCTTTGCTACCCAAACCTGAGTGTTTCCAGAGACTTTCTTGTGTTCCTGTGATCTCAGCACCCCAGTGCTTTCAGAGACTCTCCTATATCCCTGTGATCCCAGCACCCTTGTGCTCCCAGAGATTCAGAACTTCTGTGCTCTTAGAGATTTTTTCCTGAGTACCCTGAGTAACCAAGCTTCCAGTTCTGTAATTGCCTGTTTGAGTGGGTCACAGGGCCACAACCTAGAAGTCATCCTGCAGCAAAGCCCATCACCCCTTGCAGGGTGCTATGTTGAAAACCGAGGCTTCTTAGACTCTGCCTTTTTACCCTTCTTAGGGGTCCTACCTCCACTGGTTAGTGCTCAGAGAGTTATCTGTCCCTTGCAGCCAGTGTTATCCCATTCCTTCCAGAGTCACATCAGCCCCTGCTGGCAATCCATGTTTCCACTGTCTTCTGCCACTCTGTTGCCCTAGCCGCTAGTGTCCCTTTAGGGACCCTTGGGGAATCAATACCTCTTTGTTCTCCTCTTAGGCTTGAGCCTCCTCCTAACATCAGTCACAACCACCTTCCTAGCCTGATCTGCTCCTAGCGGATGTGGATTCCTGTTCGTAACAGTTTGCTCAAATCATATCTAATTAACACTGGTCAACTGAGAATCCCAACAAATGTCTTGTTAAAAGCCTCAATGCCCAGGAAGCCTACCACCAGGTTCAGGTCATTTGTCACCTTCATTCCCTTTCCGCTGAGCAGGAGCAACTTCAGTCAACTTTTCTTACAATAGCTCCTGTACCTCCGGGCCCAAAACAGCCTCCAGTGCTTCAGTCAGGTTTATTGTACATCTATCGGGCTCACTGTGTTTCACTGGAGATCCAGAGGTCTGTAACTTACATTTACAAGAGAACACTACCAGACATACAGACTGCTGCAAGTATGCATACATATATACATGCTATCTATACTTTTCCTAGTGAATGAACATTGGAAGTAGTTTGTATGCAAAACGGATACACTAAACAATCACTTAGCTTCCAATACAGCTTGTCCAAGATTTTATAGTGTGGTGCTGCGCTTATACATAAAACATACCGGAAAGAACATATGAAAAAATAGCATAAAATGAAATGCTATTTTTTCATGTTCTTTTCGGTATGTTTTATGTATAAGCGCAGCACATTATTATATCTTATTATTGTCCGTTGTGGTATATGGTAGGCAGCTTTATTTAGAGTTTACATTCTAAGCGCAGGAGGATTATACAGTTATACTTTTTGTACAAGATTTTCTTAGTGACCAGGACTCTGGGCATGAGGCAATCACAGGAAAACAAGTTCTTAATCTTGGTAGTCTCTTTCTCTTGTAGTGAAGCTTTAGTGTTGTCCAAAGGTCTCCTTGCAGCTTTGGTGCAGACCTTTTAATCTGGAAAGTTTGTAGCCCCTTTCCACTGGGTTGTATCTGCTCCCATTTTACTATATCAAAAAGAGAAGCATTTCTGCCTGCAAACTCTGGAAGGCAGTACAGTAGTATAAATGCCATAGGTCAGCTATGTCAAAAGGAAAAATCTCTTGTTGATTCTTATTGACACAGCATGTAAAGCTTGGGTTCAGTAGTTGGCCAAACTACAATACTATATATTTTACAGTATCTTAATTCCTGTAACAAGACCCAGACTGTGGGTTTCGCTTTCTTTCTAGTACATTTAGGCCCAGCCTTGCTATTTAAAATTGCCCTGCTGCTGGCCAGATTTACACTGCTGTGTCATTTGCAGTAAAACACCTGCTTCTCTAGTACATTTCAGTCAATTACCCATCTTAAAAAATGTCCTACTGCTGGCCAATTTTACACTGCTGTATCATCCGTGGTCTCTTAATTCATAATGAGATGTCAACAGGAATTGGACAGTGGCAGGACAGCTTTGCATAACAGGAACAGACACAGCAGTCTCCTTGCCAGCTTCTATTCAAAAGTCAAAGCAGGTCTATTACCATTTGATATGTGTTGCTGCTAAAGCTACCTAAAAAAACCCTTTGTTTCAAAATGAAATGGAAAAGATCGGGTTGCTGCTGGTGTATGCAAGCCAAGATAACAGTAAAACAAAAAAATCAATTAAACAGTTAAATATATACTACCAGTGTACGCTGTCACTGGGACTGTTCCTGAAAATCATACTGTTCCATAACACCATGTACAACTTTGAAGCGTATCCCAAGCACGCTATTGAAAAAGATTTGTGTATTATTCTGGTAATAGCATTTATTAGTGGTTTTACAGTACATGTAGAAGAAGAAATAAATCTAAACAAAAAAGCTGTTAGGAGCGTCTTAGTAGCGCTTGAAATTGTTTAGCGTTTTTTTTCTGCTGGAAAAAACGCTACAAAAAACTTTAGAAAAACATTTTTTTTTCTGCTCCTAGATGCTGAAGAACAAAAAATGCTAATAGCCTTAAGTAGTGTGCATGAACACAAATAATAACACTAATTAGCTTCTAGGAGCTTAAAAAAACACTGTGCATGGAGCCTCAACGTGTATCCTTCACAAACCCAAAGCTCTCTGAGGCTTTCCAGAGCATATATGACCTTCCTGTGAGAAGTCACAAACAGCTTTTGTGTCAAGCAAGATTCTCCTTCGTAACAGATTACGTTTTAGAGCTGAGGCAAGTTCACATCTGCTCAAGACTCAGAGACACACAGCTTTCTGCTTAACAGATGTTTTACTCAATATATAGATAGCTACATGCAAACAATACATCTAAACCAATTTTCAGGAAAGAAATGATAGACGGTAATAACCACTCTGTTTCTTTTACCAGCTGGACAGATTGTATACTTCTCTAAGCCAAGCATCTTCTTCCTGTGGTAAATATAAATGAATCAGAAATAATGCTTATCCTTGTTCCAGTCAGTCTGGACAAAGTATCTATGTCTATATTACATTTAATATAGGTATGTAGATTTATATAAACCTGACTGGTGCACAATTCCGTATCCTGTATGGATCTGGGATTCTCCACATCATCGTCATAGTCTGCACTGTGCTGACCAGAACAGTGGATTACATTTTTAGAAGCATAATCAGACATTGACGTTTGGTAAGAGGATGCTATGTCAGACAACAGAGAGCTCCTTCTTTTTTTCAGGCTATATAAATTACCTAAGAACAACAAGAATACAGATATTTAAAAAGTTAGAGACACTTGCGTTACAGAACACACAATTAGACTAAGGCTGGATGTACATACATGAGAAAGGGAAAACAAGCGCCATCTAGCTGTAGTATATAGATCAGCAATTTAATAGTCATAAGCAAATGCACTCACAAGGGAAGATGTGACTGGACATAATAACTCTATGGAAGGCTGTCATCAATACTGGTCCCGGACCACAAGGAGATGGAGGCTGTGGGCCCATTGACAGGATGTTCTGGAGGGTCGAAGGGCTTCCTGATTGGCGTGGAACGCCGGCCTGAAGAAGGAACGTATGCTTTGCAACGCATCACCATTTTTGGTCGTCATTTCCAGTCGTGATGTCGCTTCCGCCTGCCTTGCTGCATTCCACATCGATCAAGAAGCTCTGGGAGCCTCCCAAACATCCTGTCAGTGGGCCCACTGCCTCCATCTCCTTGCTGTTCGGGACCAGTATTGATGACAGCCTTTTACAGAGTTATTATGCCCAGTCACATCTTCCCTTGTGAATGCATTTGCTTATAACTATTAAAATGTTGATCTGAATACTACACTTAGATGGCGCTTGTTTTCCCTTTCTCTTGTTTCATTCACAGAGTCATTTCTTGCTCTGATTACAAGCTGCCTCCTGGGGACGTATTGACCTCATTAGGACCTTTGGACCTTTTTATTTACAGTCGCTTACTCCATCGTGTTTGCCAAGTAGCGCTCAATCTGTTTATCATCTGGATATACATACATGCAGGGTTCTAACTAATGGTCAGGCTCAGATGTTTACAGTGCCTTGAAAAAGTAATCATACCCCTTGAAACTTTCCACATTTTGTCATGTTACAACCAAAAACATAAATTTGTTTTATTGGGATTTTATGTGATAGACCAACACAAAGCGGCACATAATTGTAAAGTGGAAGGAAAATGATAAATCAAAATTTTTTTACAAATAAATATCTGAAAAGTGTGGCGTGCATTTGTATTCAGCCCCCTTTACTCTGATACCCCTAACTAAAATGTAGTGGAACCAATTGCCTTTAGAAGTCACCTTTCAAGGCACTTTACCTAAGATGTACACTCATTATTCCATACATGTTAGATGATACCTCATAACTGCATAAACAATAATATTTAGGCAGTATAGCGCCAGCAGCCTGAATTTACTGTAGGAACAAAGATGCAAGTTGAGTTAAAGCCAGAGAGTTTTAATGTAGCCCTCTCGTACATAGTGATAAAATAGTCCAAGAATGGTTTAGAACAGACACTCATCACAATCTGTTTATATTAAGCCATCAGAACAAATGTCTATTCATATTCTATGAATCCTGTTATGATAAAAAGCGATTGGAAGGATGTATTAGAAAATAACCATCAGTTAGACATCATGCAATCCTATATTACAAGGTGTCAAAGACAAATGGGACACATTACCTTTCCTAAGGAGAATATAAATAAGATCCAGGTCCTGCATCACAATCCTCAGCTGTTTTGATTGGGTGAGGGCTTGGCTCAGCTCACCATCTAAAGGGTCAACAAAGAGTTGCTGCAATTGGCAGCTGTAACTCTTGTTTGACATTGAAACTGCAAAGGAGACTGAAAGAGCCACTTATGAGAGAGCCAGAGACTCTATTAGATTGGACTTACTCTGAAGCAAAGTGGACAAGCTTTGCTAAGTACCTTTTATATTTAATCCTGTATTTTACTGTTGTTATTGCCTGTTTTGTAATTTTTTTCCATAAACATTTTCTTACACTTTTTTCTTTTTGTTGAATAAAACAATATTTAAAAAATCTTCAAGCTGAATACCTGAGTGCTCTAAAAAAAAGAAAGAAAAGACATGAAATAATCTTTACCTCTAAGGAAAGCTACTATA
This sequence comes from Staurois parvus, assembly GCF_062004578.1. Lineage (NCBI taxonomy): Eukaryota > Metazoa > Chordata > Amphibia > Anura > Ranidae > Staurois > Staurois parvus. The sequence goes on along the minus strand of NW_028318847.1, from coordinate 521,592 downwards.
CTTTAAACTCTGTAAATTTCTACCTGGGTGTAGCAGTGAGTCTATTCAAATATGCTTTAAAATTAAAGCCTTTCTAGTAAAAATATGCATGTAAGAATAGACTGCGAACGTAAAATGCAGAACCGACACTGCAAAATCCAAAAATGGCCTGTATGGTGGAAAGGGCTGTTGTATTGAAATGGTTAAGAAGACAAAAGCTTACATTTAGTTCAAATGCAGTGTGTTTAGATGTTTTTAAAATGCCCCAGTACAATATTAATGATAAGTATAGTATAAGGACTAGTTTTTATTGTTTTACATTTTTATGTGCCTCAAAGCTATAAGTCATTATAAAATGTAATATCAAATGATGAAAGTTACCAAAGTTGTCAATGTCTTTACCAATCACATGATTAGATATTGAGCTGCCATTCAATGCACTTTCTTGAGTAACTTGTTCTATTCTTGTTGTATCCTGTGGGACAGAAACTGAATATATTTATATGTTTCTATGCAGCAACAGATCAGACATACAAAAACACATTTTTGCAGAAAATGAACAGTTGATAATATGTTAAAACTTTGCATAAACAAATACAGTACTGTAATCTGTGGTTATAGGATATTCATAGTTAAAATTAGCAGAATAAATTTGATATATGTATATTGTTTGTTCATAAGGCCTGCTGAGCACTCACTGATGTCAGGGCCAGATATAATATATTGATATGAATTACTTAATACAGGCAATCACTTAAAGTAGAACCGTAGGCATTTTTTTTTTGTGGGATAGAAAAGGGAGGGTTATAACCCCTGTCAATTGCCATTTTTGTCCCATTGGGGAGATTCACCTTCACTTCTTGTCCCATAGACAAAACAGGAAGTGAGAAAATCTCTGCAAATGAACGGAATTCCTTGGGGACCCCCAGGTTCTCAGAACTAGTGTCCCCATTTGAAATTCTCCCCTCTATAAAATTTCCGGGGACATCTCAAAATTTGGGGTTTCTTTTACTTTCACTTTCAACGTTTCAATGATAATGGTAAATAGGCAGCAATACAAAATTTGGCAGGCATTCTAATCCATCTCCACTCTGTCCACAACAAAAAAAAAAGTTTTGCCATCAGTAAATTTTTTCATTGTGTTATGCTCCATCAAAAAGGATAACTGTAGTATCGGGCCATATCTGATACTGCAGCTCAGTTATTTCTTCTTATCCTCTCTACTTTCAGTGGAGGAACATCTAGTTGTGTGGAGGTCACCAGCTGAAGCCACACTGATGGAAGCACTTCTGGGTTCTCTGTCTTTTATCCAAGGTCTGTTCATGTAAATCTAAATGTAAAATATGTGCATGACGATTCTCTTACACTCGTACAGTGGATTTTGGAGGTTTGGATTCTGTATGATGTCCTCTGTTGTAGTTTTCAGCAAATTGTACACTGCATGAGATACCAAAATATATGTGACCTTCATTTTAGGATTTCATACTGAAAGTTTTGTTCTCTTGTGCCCATTTGTTATGTATATTGGGCATTATTAAGCGTCTCTGTCATAAAAAATAAAAAAATAAAAGACCTGTTACCTGTAAAAGAAAACTACTGGTGCAAACATTGCAGAACACTGCTCAGTTCATGAATTCCTTTCTTCCGATGTCCGCTGGAAAACTGACACTTTTGGGAGTGTTAATCTTTTGGGTCTCTTACATCTATCACTGGTTCCTCCTTCTGATCTCCACATCACTGTAGGACACATTACTGCCATCATGATCAGTAGGAGGAACCAGTGAGAGATCCCAAAATGTTTACTCAGCATGTAGCGAGCAACATATATCTCCTCTGCTTGACCAAGTGTTGGTGGTTAGAATACGTACCCACCAGTAACAGTATGGTCCAGAGACAGGGAAATGTCTGACTTCACCTGTGCCTTCTCAGAAGAATAATCGCTAGTAGGTTTCTGTTGCTGTGGGATCGTGCAAGCCGTGAACTGGTGTAAGGGGACTTCAGCACCTGTCCCTTGGCTAAACTCATGTTGTCATTCCTACAAATTCTGGTTATAGCATGATTAGGGGAGAGTTTCTTTGTCCACACCACTTTCAAGCCCCCTGCTGTACCTGTGTACCAGTGTTTACAGATTACTTCTCACAGCTGACCACTGAAGTTGGCTGCAAAGAAACCCTGCTGTTCAACAACCTTCTCCCTCCTCCAGAATGTTGCTGCTCACCTGCTGCTTACTCTTCCACAGGACTGTCCTGCCCTTCCCATGAATGTCATCATGGTGCAGGCTAACACATCATCTTCCTCACTGAAGCCCAGCTTTCAGAAAGTGCTAGCTGGAGACAATTCAGTGCCTGTTGCTGCCACTGCTGTCCTGCTGTTCACTGCCTAGGGCCTGCCTTGATTTAGGAGTGCTGACAGTCACTGACCCACCCTTTCCCACACTGCTCATCCTGCTGTCTTCCTTCCTTTGCCACTGCTGGTCCTCCTCCTGAAAAGAAAGGACCTGCACATCACTATATTATTCTTCCTCAGCTTGCAGCTTGAGTGCTTGAATAATTCTTTCCCCATAGCAAGGTTAAAAGGCTATAGTTGGATAATTGGAGGAGGAGAAAGAGGGTGCATCAGCATTGCTAGCTAAATACTGGCTGCTCTGTGCCTGTGAGGTGGAATATGAGGTAGCATGAGCCAATCACTCCCTTTGCTTGCTGTGGCTGTATTGGTTGGCCACTCTGTTCAGGAATTGTGGACATGCCTGGCCTCAACTACAGGCAGCCCTATCACTGCTTAGGCATGCAGGACCTGTTTGTGAAGCTGGTCACTCTACCACCTCCACACCCACAACCACTATATCTACCTTTAGGTCCCCCTGAAATTTTGGGTATAGTTGTAGGTGCAGCCTTAAATCTTAGTATTTACTAGTGTGATAGGAATTTGGGGAGAATATGGAAAAGGTTGTCCTGTTTTTTTCCTGTACACCTTTTTTACACTTTGTGTTTTTGTTTTCTTTTTAACCAATTCAATGGAGTGCTACATAAAAAAGGCAACTCACGAAACAGATGGTCAGCAAGAACTGCTGCTCTTCAATCACTCCAAACTTAAAAGTTTTTTCTACACAAAATTAGAACAAAGATTCCCCAAAACACATAAAACTACTTAACTAACAACACCCAAAAGAAAAGCCCACTATGTACTGTATATACAATAACTTCCAGCCAGCAGAATAACTCCCTTTAAACACAGTAACCCCCAGTCAGCACTATAACCCCCAGTAGTTTTACTTACCTTAGCACCTGGACCATGAAGCCCCTCTCTTTCGAGCCACTGCAGGAACTATAAGAGTGATTGTCTGCCCAACAGAGCAAGGCAAAGTAGAACAATGGCAGGCAACATGCTAAGAAAAACATAGGGTTCCTAGCACTTTTTTTCCTAAGACAGCAGGGGCATTCTTGATGAAAGTAGTGTGGGGGTACTGAATGTTTTGGGGGTGCTATAACATACCCAAGCACCCCCTGATGCTGCCACTGCTTAGGAATGTTTCTCTCAGACTAATAGGCAGCAGTGAAATGGCAGGTTGGCCAGGAGGATCAAGAGTGCACAAGGAAGGACCAACGTTCTGTCTCAGAACCATTACTATCACCTTGCAATGAATAAATCTGGAGACAAAAGCTAGACGCAGCAAAATTTTTGTATTTGATCACCATTTCTAGCATGCCAGCAATACCGCTATGGAAACCAACAGAAAGCACGACTAACTGACTGATTTCAGGGGAAAACAGCAATCAACCATTTCAGAAAATTTCTATACTCTGTTCATCCAGATCGCAATATGTTAACCTGGTTACTACTGTATCTACTATCATTATTATTTTTTGCTAAAATACCAGAGATTATCTATATTATTTTCCATTACAACACTAGGAGTTTTTTTTAGTATGTTTTTTACAGAATGTTAGTAACTGGCACTATATTTTACACCAAGGTAACATAGGCGATAGCTACTATTTTCTGCCAGATTGCCAGAGTTGGTACTTTACATCTTCTAGTACACTGGCAATATAAGTTTTTGAACTGGCCTTCTAGAAATTAATACATCTATTATGACAGTATGGTGCCAGGACCTGTACATGGTACATACAGTTTTCACTAGGCTACCACAGACTGGAAAATACATTAGTAAATTGCCAGGGATAAGCCTCAGATTGGCAACAGAAATTTAACCAAGCTACCTGGGACTAACCAAGATCTGACATTCACAAATGCATGTTCCCCCATTTGTATTTCACTTTATTTTACATTACATTATCACTTATTTGGCTGGACAGGGACTACTGAAAATCCGCTGCCCATAGTACCCACCTTTTGACTGCCACATGCACCTGTTGTCTTCATCTGCTTATAGGCAGTTCTTAGGAACATGGTCTGAATTGTGTCAATAATGCTTTTTTTGTTAAACACCTAAAACAAAACATTAAGTAAATTACACCCAACTAAGGGAAAGTATACAGAAGACATATATGCTTTTCATGTAATGCATGTAGTGTTTTGTGTTATATATCTAAATTATTACAGTGTAATACAGTGTATTACAGTGATTCATAGTACTTATATTTCTAAACGTCAGGCAAAGGAAATGAAATGTGGGGGAAGGCACATAGAAAATAAAGTGAAATCAATGGTTTCTTACATACACAGATAATAAAATGCATGAAGGAACACCAATTTGCTCTGCCTCCAGCAAACTCAGCTCATCCCATAGCATCCACATCACCCCTGGGACCTGCACCAACATATATATCTCACTTCACAGTATATGAGTCATCAATGGGATTCCATATTCCTCTCTATTGCACACATTATGGCTGATTTACTAAAGGCTGTTCACTTTTTTATTTTCTTTACATGTGTACTGGATATTCTTTGCAAAATGAAACTTCATCACATTCACTAAGCTCACGTCACCACATTCGCTATTGTCTCATTTCTGTTGCACATGAAGTGATTCATACCTCTCAGTTTCATAGAGAGTTTTGGTACATACGGTGCCTCATTCCTCTGTATTACAGGCAGTGCCTAATACCTTTTTTTTACACAGTGTTGACACATACTGTAAATTCTAAAGTGAATTTACAGAAATAGATGCAAGCTCTCTGTGTCCCTATTTGACAATGCACGAGAAGCTTCTTCTTTGGCAAGACACAGAATGTAACACAGAATGTAAATCATAAATCTTTCCTTATATTAGGTATTTCCACACTGTATCAGTTGCAGAGAAGGAACTATGAATTGCAAGACTGAAAGGTCAGCTGTATAAAAAAAAAATTAATTCTGAATGTACACTACCTGTAAATTGGTGTAACATGTCTTTCGAAACATTTCATTGGTACTACTTAATATTATACTATTTATTGCTTCAGCTGTCACACATCCAGCTATCTTCATTTTTTGGCAATGCTGTAAAAATACACAAATAAAAGAATTAGTAAAATATAACATTAAAAAAAATGATTTACATGAATCCCTGCCATTATAAAATAAATTACGAGACACAAATACAATTTTTTATAATTGAAGAGGTAATAAACCCAAAACCAAAAATATAACATACTGCAGTTTAAAAATCATTAGATGTGGTGGCTGCATCATTTTTTTTTTCTTAGGCTTTTTTCCCCTCTGCCTTCACTTGGTGATATAGAAAGTAACACACCTCCTGTATTACAGTGACTCCACTCTAGGGGAAGGAGCACAGGGGGCACCTTTGGATAGCAGTATTGTCAGTCTGGGGAGGGAAGTGTTAGATATACTGGCAGATTTGCAGTAAGTACACTAACAAACTGAAGCCAAACTCCAGCTAATGCTTTATAAGCAGTTACATAATTTTTTTGGGGGGATAAAGGTTTTACATAAATAAATAAAAGCTGATCATCGTAAGCAGCCCTGCTAGTGTTAAATGGTTTGTCTCATCTCTGTAACTGATATATTCTGCTGGAGTGCTTGCTCTTTTCATATTTGTGTATAGATTACTGTAGAAGGTAGTAGCACAAAGTAGCATACAGTTGTTAAAAGTGTGCATACCTATACTGTACTGTGTATTGCCCCCTTTAGCATCAATGACAGCATGCAGCCTTTTGTAATAGTTGTCTATGTCAAATTCTCGCAGCTTGTATAGCTACCCATTTGTCTTGGCAAAATGCCTCCAGGTAATGCAAAGTCTTTGGTAGTCTTGCATGAACCGCATGTGGCTTGATGATATTAAAGTGGAGCTCCAGTCAAACAGAAAAAATTAAAGTCAGCAGCTACAAAAACTGTTGGTTTCACCAGCTGTCTGTCACCACTTCCCGACACATCTTATTTGGGTATCCGGCTATAACAGCTTGCGCCTTCACAGCCTTTTGCCCACTGCGCATGCCCGAGTAGCACTGCACATTGTGAATAGTCTTATAGTCTTCTTGGACCTGTCACGTGTCCCAGAAGACTACAGGGAGCGAGGGGTGGAGCACAAGTGGGAGTGGGTACCTGTCAAAATAGGGTACCAGCTCCCCCCCCCCCAGGAAACTGTGATCGCCACTCCAGAACCTTCACTATTTCCTGCTGTAGCCACTGGAAGGTCATCTTAGCTTTGTGCTTAGGGTCATTGTCATGCTGGAAAGTCGAAGAGCGTCCCATGTGCAGCTTTCGTGCAGAACAATGCAAATTGTCTGCCAGTATTTTCTGATAACATGCTGCACTCATCTTGCCATCAATTTTCAGCTTGCACACCCCCAAAACATCAGTGAGCCACTACCATGATTTCACAGTGGGCATGGTATTCTTGTTGCTGTTGATCCAAACAACGCTAATGGTTGTGACCATAAAGCTCTATTTTGGTCTCATCACTCCAAATTAGTGTGTCAGAAGCTGTGAGGCGTGTCAATGTGTCGTCAGGCATATTGTAACTGGTCTTTTTGTGATATTGGCACAGTACAGACTTCTTTATGAGAACTTGACTATGCAGCTCATTTTTGTTCAAGTATCTTCGTATTGTGCTCCTTGAAACAACCACATTGTCATTTACCAGAGTAGCCTGTATTTTTCCTGAGGTTACCTGTAGGTTTTTCTTTGTATTCCAAACAATTCTTCTGGCAGTTGTGGCTGCAATCTTTCTTGGTCTACCTGACCTTGGCTTGGTATCAAGTGATCCCCGAATTTTTTACTTTTTAATAACTGATTGGACAGTACTGATTGACATATTCAAGGCTTTTGATATCTTTTTATATCCTTATCCATCTTTATAAAGTTCCATTACCTTTTTATGCAGGTCTTTTGCCAGTTCTTTTCTGCTCCCCATGGCTCAGTGTCTGGCCTGCTTAGTGCATGCACATGAGAGCTAACTAACTCAAACTATTTATACACAGATACTAAGTGCAATTTTAAAAGCCACAGATGTAGGAAATTAAGTTTTAATCACTATTTTGTCCAAAGGTGGTCGCAAGCTAACTCTGCTCCTTGCTGCCTGAACAAATCAGCTTAGATTGAGCATGCTGGAGTGTATGCTGCACACCCAACCACACTCGACTTCAGCCTCCAGCACCCCCCAGCACACCTCATGGGGAAGCACTCAATGTCCACCTGGGTGTCCAGTACTAAGCAGGTGGATCACGATTCAGCTGAGGTCAGTGCAGGCAGAGTTCACGGGGTAGTCAGGACAATCCAGGCCATTTGGCGCCAGCATCTGTCACAAGTGCACGTGTGCGACTGTGCGCATGAATGTTCGCACGACCATGCACATTAGCTTGTGCTGAATTTCTGCGAGAGGGAAAATGTATTAGCCTGTGCACAGAAGTCCATCCAGAAGAGCCATCCTGACACCCCAGCTGCTCATGGAGGATACCGCTCGCTCTCCTGACATGAGCAACAGCCAAGAGGATCCTCAGGGACCCCCACAACCAGTTCTGCGGAACACAGACCTCCTTGTCCACTTCAAAGGTACACAGCAGGCTGAACTCTCTGCCGCACCTCCAAGCTGGCCTACACCTCATCAAGGAGATTCCTGAGCTCCTGAGTTGAGGTCCTGCAGGAACGACCTGGAAGACAAAATGGAGGCTGTTACTACTACTGGAGAACCATGAGCAAGATCTCTCTGATATAAAGAAGGAATTGGAGGCGGCCCTCCCCCACAGAGAATTTTGAGAACTGGTCCTGCAGAGGAAATCTCTGCTTCCGGGGCATTCCGGAATCCATCACGGATCTAAAATCCACCGCAACTGCCCAATTCCAGGAACTAGTTCCAACTTTCCCCATCAATCGCCTGGAATTTGATCATATTCACTGAGTGCTCAGCCCTAAGAAGACTGTTGGCCCGCCTCATGATATCTCTATCAAGTTCACCTACAACCGTACCAAGGAAACTCTTCTGAGGGTAGCTAGAGACAAGCCAAACCTTGAATTCCAAGGTCATCTCTACCAGGTCTTCGCAGACCTTTCTCAAACCACTATCATGAAGCGCTGATAGATGGAACCCTACACCTGGGCTCTGCTGGCTCACCACATCACATACTGCTGGGGTTTCCCTTTAAGCGTCCTTTCTCCTACAAAGGCTGCAGCCATGTGAGGACTACACCAGAAGAAGCACAATCCATCCTTTCTTCGCTTCAACTGTTGCCATTCAGGGAAGAATGATGGAGCCAGGCTAGATCTTCTGCTTCGTGCTCTCCTGCAACCACCCAGCCGCTCATGGGAAAAAGTAAAAGGGTATAAGTGCTCACTCCCCAGTACTCCAACCGGATCAGGCTCCCCTCACTCCGATCCTGGATGAAAATGGGCTCTGTAAGTTGTCTAACATTTCCTCTTGGATCACTGACACCTGCCCCTAAGTTTCACTCCTGAATAGGGGAGGCGGATTCCATATCCCCAGCATTGCTCGGTGAGATGCAGAAACCACCATAGATTGTTGCTGTATGCCTAACATTGCTTGACTCTCTCTTCTCTGATTTTTGTAACACCGACGCCTTCCTTGTGTGAAGCTGAGAGCACCTGCATTGTATGGCTGCTTCATCATCTTATACCTCACCTGCCCTGTACTTGATTATTCAGCTTAACCGCATCTCACGGATACTTGTTGGATATTGCCAGCTACCACCCCCCTCTCAACCATTCTGCAATTTGCTAGTGGTCTCTCTGCCCTCCCCCCATTAGAGGTCCCCCTAGCCTCCATCTCCCCCCCTCCTCCTGGGGCACCCGTCACTGAAGATCTGTACTGTACTGCTTAACTGTTTACATATCCTTTATGTGTGCCATCTACTTGCTTCCTTCTTCCATGCGGACTTGCTTGTTTAGCTCTGTATGGTACTGGCTAAGCATAACAATGAGGTTTTACCTTTAATTGCGGGGCTCGCACATGAGGCATTAGGCACTCTTCTATCTTCCCCTACTGACCCCAAGTCTGCCCTCCCTTCTCATCTCCCTCCTTTCCTTTTGCCCTTCCCCTTTTCTCACCCTTCCCCATCCACCTTCCCTCCACCCCCCATGCCAATAACATGCCACCCCAGGGGAGTTTCCCTCACGGGTCTCCTTACTGTTCACTGTTTATTGTTTATGGATCATTGAATATTGTATATTGCCCATTGCTTATTGCCTCTCATTAGCTGAGGGCTGCTTGCGGTGTGCCACTAGACAGCAGTAGGGTTACTTCACCCTCGCTGCTTCCTAGAAGATCTGGCCTAGGCTGGTTGAGATTGATCCTAGAGGATGCATCGGCCAGCACACCTTGTTATTGGAGATTACTGCCTCACCCTGCCATGAATGTCTTTCCCAACTACTAGGACCCAAGGCAGTCCCCCACAAGATCTCCCTACATGAGACAGGTTTTATGCTTTGATACTTTACTCATGAATATCCCTTGAATGGCACCCTCACTCCCCCCCCCCCTTTTTATTTCTCTCCCCATCCTATGGTGTAGCCTCTCCCTGGGCCTGCAGAGCATTTTCTTCCTCTTCCAGCCTGTCTTTTTCTTTCAGACAGCCTTATTGGCCTGGAGCAGCCATGTGTCCTTTGGCAGAGCTTCCCTACCTAATACATCCTCCCCCAGGAGGTGGTCCACTCTTGCAGTGGTTGTTGATTTTTGTCCTCACCTACTCCGTGCTTCTCCCCATATTCTTACCCCTCCTCTCCTCTCCCTCTCTCTCTTTCTTCATTTCTTTGTTGCTGCGCACTGTGACACCCTTGTCAAGGCCAATTTTATTCTTGGGTTCTTGAGGCCCCCGCCTTTGGTTCCACTAGTGCTGCTTCTGCATGTTTCCCTGCAATGGCTCATGCCTTGTTGAAAATCTATTCCCACAACATTCATGGGTTCAACTCCCCAGTCAAATGGTCCAAAGTCGTTCCCTTCCGCAAAATCAGCCAATTTGACATTGTTTGTTTACAGGAGACCAGGTTTTCCTCCTCCTCAGCTCCAAAGTACCTCTCTCCCCATTTTCCCACTTTCTACCTTGCTTTTGCTCCCAATAAACATAGGGGAGACTTAATCATGTTTCAATGCAACCTTGTATTTTCTTGTACTAAGGAAATTGCAGACCCAACTGGTAGACACTTAATACTCCAAGGCACCTTAAAAGGACCCAAGGTCACTCTAGTCACATATTGTGCCCCTACCTGACCCGGTAGTGGAGGACCAGATGTGAACGCTTCAACAGTCTCATGGCCTAGTGGATGCATGACATGAGCAGCATCCTTGCAATCACGACTACACCTTTTATTCCAACCAACCCACATAATAGCTTTTGCAAAATCAATCATGCCCTAGTCCCACTCCGCTTCCTTTCCTGCATTGACAAGATATCGATCCACACTTCGCCTTGGTCAGACAACGACCGCCTCATCTTCTTTTCTATGATCTGCAGCTCCTCACATCCCCTCCTCTCAGTGGAGAATTAATGACTCCCTCCTCACATCGCATGATACCTGCCTTGACATTCATACTCATATTCAAAACTTTTTCACAGAAAATGTAGGTTCTATGTTGTCAGCCTTTACAAAGCCCACAAGGTTACCCTGTAAGGACAGCTTATCCAGATGGCCTCCACTTGGAAAAAAAAAAGGGAACAGAAGATTAGGGAACTATCTGTTGAGCTAGCTTCTGTGGACTCAGCCTGGAAATCTTCCCCTTCAGCTGTGACCCGAAGGGCCTGTGATGCCGTCACCACAAAACTAGACCTCCTGGCCTCTGAAAAGGCTGAGAAAGCCCTCCACTGGGCTAAACATAAATATTATCCCTCTGTGAACAAGCCAGGCATGATGCTTGCCAGGAACCTAAACGCAGCAGGATGGACTCAGACCCATACAGCTTCGCTCACCTGGGGGCGACCTCACTTCAGACCCAACTAAAATTACTGCATCCTTTGCCGCCTTCTTGTCCACCCTAGATAGTAATCCTGCCCCTTTTTCTGTTGACCTTCCAACACCTTCTTCCGTGATCTCCATCTCCCCACCTTACCCACGGCTGCTCACGAGGTACTGAATGCGACCATCACTGACATAAAAGTAGCTGAAACCATTAAGTTGATCCACTTTTCGAAAGCCCCAGGACAGGATGGCTTATATTACCACAACATTCTGGCTCCCCACCCGGGGGGCTTAGTTCAATAGTATGCGACAGGGCGAATTGCCTTCTCCGGACTCCCTAGAGGCGCACATCTCCATGATCCCTAAAACCTCAACTGAAGCACAGGATCCTCAGGCCTTTTGCTTGATTTCCCTGCTGAATGAAGACATGAAGCTCTTAGGAAAAATCTTATGCACTCGTATCAACAAATTTCTAAGCAGTCTGATTCACAGGGACCAGGTTGGCATCGCAACAGGTCGCCAGACAGGAAATAACATTTGCAAGGTAATCCACCTTGTAACCCTGATGATTCCTCCTTTTGCTTGACATCTACAAGGCATTTGACACCCTCTCCTGTGATTTCCTGCGCTGTGTGTTGCAACGCTGGGGTTTTGGAGTGTCATTCTTAACTTGGCTCTATGCTTTTTACTCCTCCCTCAGAGCTACTGTTCGCTATGCGGGCCATTCCTCTGCCTCTTTTCCCATCTTTAGGGTTATGAGGCATGGCTTCCCCCTTTCCCTGGTCCTCTTCATCCTGGCCATCAAACCCCTTGCCTTTGTTCTCCGTGCCTAACATTATGGAGATTCCTTATGTCGGTAAATACTATAAAATAAATCCATTCACGGACGACGTCCTTTTGACTCTTTCCAACCCCATCACTACATTTCCCAACAATGCCCTTTGTCTCGATTTGCTGCACTATCCAGCCTTCAGATCAATCCCCACAAGACGAAAGCCCTGAATGTCTCTCTTTAAAATTCAACAGTTTCGCAGCTTCCAGTGACTTTTCCATACTGTTGGGCAAGTTCATCTTTAGACTATCTGGGATTCCAACTCACCTCTTCCTATTACTCCCTGTTCGCGGCTACTACTCCCCCTTGCATACTATCACCACACTTACTGAATCTTGGCACTTCCCAACCCTATCATCAAATACACGCGGTCAAGATGACCATTTTACCCAAGATTTTGCACTATTTCAGGACTTTACCAATTTGGATCCCTACCTTCTGTCTCCACTTGCTCCAGAACAGGATTCTTTACTTCATATGGGCCTATAAATGTCCTAGGGTCTTACAATCCACTTTATATGCCCACAGATTTTGAGGTGGACCTTGGCTCCCAAACATATCGAAATATTATATAGTGGTGCAAACTTCTCAGCTTACTATGTTATACAAGACCTCAGACTCCCCCTTGTGGGTGCTCCTGGAAATCCCTAACTGAACCCCTGTCCCAATCTCTGCCCTCCTGTGGCTTCCTACCCAATTGCACCCTCCCTCCCTGAGCCCTCTTATGTTACACGGTTTACGCCTTTGGGATTCGGTCCGGTACACTGGTAACATGATGTCTCCCATCCTTCCTCTTCTCTCATGATGGCCTGCCCATGTATTTTCTCAGGTCCTTTGCTTTTTGACACCCCGCTTTTTTCCATCCTGGCTTTCACTCCGCGAGACAGATGAGGCGCCCCTTTCAGAGTTCTTCCGCTACATACAGCTTCGCCACTGGATAGCCACCCTCAGGCGCAACTCCTCTTTCCCTTTCCAGAAAACGGCATTTGAGCATATCTGTTTATATTCCCCTGGAGCCTGTGGCACAATTTCTGCGGTCTGTTCTTCCTTCATCAACATTCCTCCCATATGTTACTAGATGGGAATGCATTGTTGCAGCCCCCATAGATCTTGAGGACTGGAGTAGGGCCTGGTCAACTGTAGCCAAATGCTCCTTTACCACGGTCACCCTGGAGGCGGCCTACAAAGTCCTCCTCCATTGGTACTGGGTTCCTACCTGTATTGCCCACTTAAACCCTTCATATAGTGATAGATGTTTCTGGGAATGTGGCCTACATGGGGACGAGATCCACATCTGGTGGTCCTGACCCCGATTGGTGGGGTTCTAGTGGAGGATCTTTGGCCTCTTGATGACACTCTTCCATGTGACCTACCACAAAAATGCTAGACACGCGTTCCTCCACTGCCCAATATCGGGCTTCTTCTCCCATCAACAGAAATTGGCTACATACCTTTTTATTGCTGCCAAACTCACTATAGCCAGATCCTGGAAGAAGCCCTTAGTCCAGTTTGAAGAAGTGAAAAGCATTCTGACTACCCTAATGAGCCATGAGAAGATGACCAGCATCCTCCATGAAAAAAAACAAATATTGGTGAAGCGCTTCACATGAAATACTAAATAAGTAAGTACAATGATATAAAAATACATGTAAAGTGACCACACTGTATTGAAAGGTATTGATAACTAGTGCTAAAAAATCCCCCCAAAAAATATATAAGTGCCAAGTGCTGAAAGTGCAAAACAGGTCATGCGTTTGCTGACTAGATCGTGCCAGAATACAATATATGCACAGTAAACATAATACACAATAACAATGCACACTCTAACTGAAAGTGGAAAGTGCTCAGTAGAGTATGAATATTGGTAAAAGTAAAATGCACAATAAAGTGCAAAACAGGTCATGCGTTTGCTGACTAGATCATGCCAAAATACAATATGTGCACAGTAAAATAATGCACAATAACATTGCACACTCTAACTGAAAGTGACAGGTGCTCAGTATGAGTATGAATATTAGTTAAAAGTAAAATCCACAAAAAAGTGCAATAACAAAGTGCTTGACATATCATGTGCAAACAAACACCGCTGTCAGTGCTTCAATTCCTTACTCCAAACATGATGCGTGTTAGCATGCCACACGTGTATATCGTAATCCATAAGTGGCTAAAGTGCCTCCTCACCTTAACCATGCGACCCCTAAGGGCCACAATGCTTTAGGTAATATAACTCCACCAGACTGGGGATCTCTGTAATAATACTCCTGTAGTACCACTCGATCTCCTCTGCCAGGTCACTTATGCCCTCAGATGGTAATATCCCCCGGGATAATCACAAGGCCATAGAGAGGTAGACAAAGAGAGCCTCCATAGTGAAATACCGTTTATTCCATATAGCAGATGAAAACAGGCCAAAAGAGAACACTCACATTATAGAAGATATCATACAGCAGGTCTCCCACGCGCTGTGGGTGTACTGCAAGGTGCTGGGTTTTCAAAGATGGCGTCTGGCGAAAGTGTCTAACCGGAAATACGTCACCGAGCTCTACGCATTACTCCACAATGTCACGTGGCTTCATCAGGATCTTGTTCCCTTCTTCCCTTGTTCCCCCCCCTTCTTTTTCTTTCTGTCTCCTCCCTCTCCCCCCACCCACACTTGGACTATGGTTGCTCTACCTCCAGTGCAAGGGATTCCCTTCCCCTACACCCAGCCCTGTGCTCTGGAGCCCAGACTCTTACAGTTGCCTCTAAAACATTTGCTGGAATTATTTGGTTTATATTTTTGTGCCCTTTAAAACCCATATAACCATCTTGAACCCTCCTTACCGCATTGCTATTTTTGTCCCCTGCGTGCGACTTATCTGTTTTGCATGCATATTCTGTTATGTTCTTATCTTTTCAATAAAAAATATTGCACCAGAAAAAAAAGGAGCCAAACAACTGATAATAAATGGCTTCATATGATTACTATCCATAAATAAAAGACAGTTTTTTGGCATGATCAGTCATATTTTCAATATCAATGCCAAAATTTCATGATTTCTGCCAGGGTATGGAAACTTTGGAGCACAGCTGTATGCACAGCGGTCTTAAATACATGTATACACTATATAAAAACTGTGATAGAAAACTAGTGTAGAGATACTTCAGATCATTTCTAGTTAGAAGACTCCAAGTATAGCCTAAACTCAACTAGTGAATATCTAGTAAAAGGCTTACAATGAACATACTTGGCTTTTCAGTAACTGAGGTTGAATAAATTTAACTGAAATTTATAGAAAAGGGGACTAACAAATATATATAATTTTAAGATTGTTTTCTTTCCAAAGTCAAGTTTAGGGATTTGATACCTACAGTATGTTATAGTGGCCAAGCAAATATGCATGTACGGCTATTTTCTTTGAAAACTAAACCTATACTAATTTACTGCACAGACTCTCATCCCAAACATATCCATTCACTCCTGCTCCGACATCCCGTCCCCCCATTACCAGCATATATTCCTGCCCCACTCATACCACTGCAATTGCATGCAACCCCCCACTTCACCACTGCACCTGACCTCCAACCTTCAAACGACTGCATATGCAGACCAGTTCCTAGTATTTCCACAACACCATCCACCCTTTCCACCATACCCAACCTTGCCTGTTCTGGAACACGCACACTTTTGCTAATTCTATTTAAAAGAGGCAATATATTTAAAAGAGGCAAAGTATATGCCCACATTAAGAGGCATTTTATTTTTTAAACCAATAGGAGCTGTGCACTCTAAGGGCCATATTCATAAATTAGTGCATATGACATTCACTAGACATTCACAGAAGGTGAATCAATCACTGTAATTTGAAACACATGCACCAGAAAGTTTCACCTTCAGTGAATGGTTGGGGAATGTCACATTCACTGCTTTGTAAATATGCTTCTAGCATTGTCTGAACTATTGCATCCCTGCACTCCTTTAGATGTTGAGTTACAAAACTTACATACTTACAAAACTTCCATTTCTGCTGTTGTTTCCATTAACCAGTTTCCCTCCGCCCTATAGCAGTTTTACTGCTACAGGGCATACTCCCTGCGCAAAATCACCTATATATATGTGATCTGCACTCCCGCCGTGCTCACGGGCAGGGTAGAGTGTGCCTGCCGCTGGTGTGATTCTATACAGCACCAATCACTCCTGAGATTCAGGCCAATGATATATGGCCTGGACTCCCCACACAAAATCATGTATATATACATGATCCGCACGCCTGCCGTGTTCACGTGCAGGGGAAGCATGCTCGTAAGCCTGCCGGCCTACAGTGTACAGATTTTTTTACTGATCACTGTATTAGTGTTACGGGTGACTTCAGCGTTAGCGTCAGTTAGCATCCCTCCCAGATAGCATCAGATAGCCCGCCAGTACAGCATTCATCACAGTTAATCCTTTGATTGCCAGGAACACGCTCACATACACAATAAACCTCTTTGCTAGTATAGTGCCTGAACGAATAAATATGTTTGATCAGGTCAGAACTATACCCGCATTCACAATAGTATAGTGTCCCCAAAAATGCATCATTAGCAGGACAGCCCGACACCTGCCAGCACCTACGTTTAGCCTCTCCCTCAGCAAGTGTAGTGTCAGTTATTCACTGTCACTTGATACATTGCACACAAAACTGCAGGGTTAGCAAGATCAGGCCTGATCTCTGCTAGCACTAGCAGGTCATTTTGTTTGTAGTGGTTAGAGCAGTCCCTGACAGCTCACACTAGTGAAGAGTAGTGAAGAGGCCTACAGGATTCTGAGTATGTCAGATGAGAGCAAAGGGGAAGCCTCACTGACTGAATCAGGCTCAAAATACGAACCTGTAGAGAGCACCAACACCCTGACAGATAGCTCAGACGATACAGTAGAGGTCCCTGCTAAGGTCAGGTGTACCCGGCCCCGTTCCCGGGCTACTGAGGTGTTACAATTGCATGATGATTCCCATATGAAACAGAGTGCCAGTACTAGTGCCACTCTACCTTTCGGTGGACTCGCGAGCACCAGCGGCATAGTACATCCTGGTCTTTTACATGCCAGCACTGCAATATCACTTGGTGATGTGGCGAGTCCCATAAGTGCAGTACAACTGGTACGGTGGCTAGCAGTGGTGTCCCGCAGCCACCAAGAATTCAAACAGAAACCTGTAGAGCTCATAGTGTCCTTCCAGATGTGCTTTCAAATCCTGATTGGCAGCCCACAAATTCTGCAGCACCCGTATTTCCCCCATTCACTGCCAAACCCGGAATTGAGGTGGAAACAGCAAATTTAACTACTCTAATGTTCTCTGTTGCCATGGCCAGGCATAGATATGAGAATATAATGCGATTTAAGCATTTCAACAACAATACACTCTGTCATCCTCAGGGTGACCCTGGATATGATGGGCTCCACAAAATTCGGCCCCTCATAAATCACCTTAACAAGAAATTTGCAGATGTGTATACTCCCCAGCAAAACATCTGCGTTGATGAGTCCCTTATTAATTTTTCTGGCCACCTTGCATTCAAACAATTTCTTCCCAACAAGTGTACCAGATATAAGGTCAAAATGTATAAGACCTGGGACAGGGCTTCAGGCTATACATGTAATTTTTAGATTTACGAGGGAAAAGATAGTCACGTGGAGCCCCTCATATGCCCAGACTATATGGGGAGCAGTGGCAAGATAATTTGGGACTTTTGATGTCACCCTTTTTCCATATGGGGTACCATGTACATACGGACAATTTTTATACAAGAGTGCCAATTTTTAGACATTTGTATAACCTTGGAACTGGAGTATGTGACACTGTGCGACCTAGTCGCCGGGGGCTTCTCCCCATGGTTTGTAAATACCCAACATAGAAAGGGGGAGAAAGCCTGCTTGAAAAATGATGAATTGCTCACAGTGAAGTGGAAGGACAAACGGGATGTTTTCATCCTGTCTTCCATTCACACAGACACAACCATCCAATTTTCCATGGCAACTGGTGTTGTTGAGAAGCCCCTCTGTGTCAATGACTATAACCTTAACATGGGAGGGGTGGACTTCAACAACCAGATGATGAAGTCGTACTTAGTTTCCCTTAAAGCCAGATGCTGGTACAAAAAAGTGTCTTTATATTTAATTCAGCTGGCTCTGTACAACACTTTTGTGGTTTACAAAGCAACTGGAAGCGGATCCGTCCTAAAATGTCAAGAAGAGATCATCATGGCCCTTTTGTACAGCACGGAACAGTCTAGGGCATATATTTACACAGGATGTTAGGTAGTCAGGAAACTGGCTACTGCATTTTCAGAGACCCTACAATTTGGAATGTTTAAGTTTAAAAAAAAAAACAGTTAAAAAAAAGTAAAAAAAAAAATAAAATTTAAAAAACAAAAATAGTTGTCGTTTTATTGAGTTACTGTTCTATTGTTAAGCAGGAATGCCATTCAGCTGCCGCACCGATCTGTTCATTCTGACAGCAACAGGGTGTGCTCTCAGAATATACATCAGTGTGTGCAGTACTGCTGGATGAGATTTATCATCCACAGTTTAAAAAGAACAGTCATGCCCAAGCATGGGGGCCTCCGGTGCGCTCCCTACCCATCTCTATTTGCGGCCGCGGCTGTCAATCACCGGGTCCCGGCCAGTGATTACCCGCCGATGCCTGGTGATTTCCATGGATCTCCAACAGGGAAGAGGGCTGCTTTGTTTACTAACAGTCCTCCTCCCTGTCGGTTCGGGAACACTGCTCTGTATGGCCCTTTCCTAACTCATGCGGTATTTTAGTAGTGTTTTTTGGGGAACTCAAACATTTTTTTTTAAATGCTATGCGGTATCCTACTGCATACTCAGATGCGGTAAGATACTGCTTAGTGAATTGTGCCCAGTAAGCCTCTCATCGGGCCCCCTACTGACCCCGGGCCCTCAGGCATGGTCAGTGAATGGTCAGTCCGCCCCTGCGTTATACTTACTTGTTCTGTGCAATGGAGAAATTGTACAGAGCAGCCTGATCCTTCTCTTCTCTGGTCTCCTGCCAGCGCACCTGTCCTGGCTCCTCCCCCTGCTGAGTGCCCCTACAGCAAGCCGCTTGCTGTGGGGGCACCCGTGTGTGTTTGCTTCCAAACTGGCCCTGTGTGTCTATAAGAAACACAGAGCATGGCTTGGCCCCGTTCCTGAATCCTCCTCACTGGCTGTGACTGACAGCAGCAGGAGCCAATAGCTGCCACTGCTGTATCTAAGCCAATGAGGAGTGATAGGGAGGAGAGAGCCTTGGCTCTCATGCACATCACTGGATTGAGATCGGGCTCAGGTAAGAATAAGGGGGGGGGGCTGAATGCAGAAGGTTTTTTACCTTCATGCATAGAATGCATGAAAGTAAAAAACCTCCTGCCTTTTCAACCACTTTAACAAAGGGGCTTGCACCCCTTTTGTTAATTAGGAGTAGCATCTGCTACATGTTCTAAGTTTAAAAGAGTCATGGATTCATTGTGCACAACTCTAAACACTGAGTGTTTTTTTTAACCTTAATGCATTCTCTGCATTAAAGGATAAGTTCACCTTTTGTAACATGTTAAATGCTACACCCATATTCAGGGTGTAACATGTAACAGCTAGCGGGGGATCTTCGCCTCCCTGCTAGCTGTCAAACTTTTAAAAAGTGTGGCCATATGATAAGATCTGGCAGCCATGGATCATTCATTGTCTGCCTCTTGATTTTGATGAGACAATGCTGCTACCATGGTAACTCAGCCCCACATGCATGCCCTACGCACTTTCCAGCCATGGTCATGTCACCTTCGGGGAAACTATTCCTTTTCCCTTTTCTTTCTTTCTTTCTTCATCCTTTCTACTTTCTTTCACTCTTCATTATATTCTTTTTTTTTTCATAGAATGTATCCTGCTATCAACCCTTGTTGTATAGTGTAATGGACCCCAGCCACCCACGACTAGGTATCTCCATCAAGAAGCTGCTTCTCAGGCTCTGGAACATGAGACTAGTGACTCTGGCTATTGTTACCCCAAGATCCAGACAACACCAGATTTGAAGTAAGCCAGAGGCAGGCTAGTTTATTTTAACACAGATACAAGATATATACACTCAAGGGACAGTCCCCCCTCCAGATAATGACACAGGGCGGGGCAATCTACATAGTAACAAGAGACACATATGTATTCATTCTTCACACCAGTAGACAGTCCCATCAGGAGGGAGGGCTGCTGGAGACACCCCCCCACTAAGCTAATACACATAACCACATACATCCCACAATAGTTTGCTCCCAAGCAAGACAAACAATAGAACAATGGGATGCAGCCACACAACACCAAACAATCCACAACCCCCACCCCACTTATCTCCTAGACATGTCTGCACAATATTCGGACAGATCACCCTGTACCCCTAATAGTCACAGGGTGACTTACACATAATAGGGATATGGGGAGCTGAGAAAGGGGTCTCCCCACCTCTCCAAAGTAAGCTGGGTTCCATGAGCCCCCCACCCAAAGTGACTCCCATCACATATGGATAAGCCTGTGACTCAGTAGTCGGCTTTACCATGCTGTAAAGGTGTTAAGCTGCACTCTCTTCTTGCTATCCTCCTATACTGTTTTCTCTCTCTCAGGCCAGCTACATAACTTGATTTACTACCTCCAGATTGATCTTCTTAATTTCACCATGTACGAAGTTTGTCTAGTACCTGTTGTACACATCTAGTTAACAGTTCATTAGCGAGTCTTTCAGTATACTGAGCTGCTTCATAAGTTACATATTAGTTGCTTCTTTAGAGTAATATGACATTTCAGTTGTTGACCTTTCCCTACAACTTCTTTGTGCCCTGGGAATGTTTAGTGTAGTATGTTGGCCTGCTTTCCTTTTGTTTGTATCATGCTCTTTGTTAAATTAATGAAAAATTTGAACAAGAAAAATTATTATTGTAATTGCCAGCAATTCTTTCTTTTACATTCATTTGTCAGTAGGGAACTCCGCTAACAGCTGCAACATTAATGCATGGTTTTCACTATTAAAATATCACATGACTTGATAAAATAACTCATGCAGTATTTTAGTAGCGTTTGTTTGTGAGTTCAAACTTTTTTTTAAAAAATGTTATGCGGTATTCTACTGTATACTCAGATGTGGTAAGATATGGCACTTAGTGAATTGTGCCCACTGTATTATATTACTTTGTTGGACCTCTACAAGTGTTTAACTTTTCTTTTATGCACATCTGCTACTACTCTTTATATTCTGACCTCAATACAATCAGAGTATTTGCTCACTTTAACCCTTTCACCACCAAGTCCGTATGCTGCAGCCTCTGGGATTGTGTATAAAACTGACAGGCAGTCTCCTACCTGTAAGGTGGAAACAATTGGACGGCTGCGCTGTTGCCCCACTGCGTGCGCTCTCACCATGTATCTGGGCCCCACCTGCCCAACTGTGGGCCTGGGTAGTGCCATGACGGGTTTCGGCAGATGGAGGGGAGAGAGGAGAGTGGACGAATCTCTCTCTGCTCTCCTCCCCTTATTTCTGTGCCCCGGAAGGTGACGTGTGTGTCTATTTACTTAACGCAACCTCATCTTTTATATTTTATCAAAAATGTGGGTAATTTATTGCGTGTTTGCCCTAAAATTCAATTTAATGTGTTTTTTGCATGTGTGTGCAAAAAATTAAAAAACAGCTCTGTGCAGCAAAAGGGTTAAAATGTATGTGTTTACTTTATCAAAGCCAGGGAATCCTCCTGGTCAAAGATTCACTGTGGTGTCAGCAGGGACTATACTTCCCAAGGAATGACTAAACTGAAGGGCAGGTTGAACAGATGCTGACTACCTGGGTTCCTTATCAGAGAGTGAGCATCTTGGATATGAGAGGAGGTCCAGATTCATCCAGTGTACTGGTGTTGACGGAATGGAAGAAAGGGATATACGCTATATTGACAAAAGTATTGAGACACCCAGGGGTGGACTGACAACTCATGGGGCCTCGGGAAATAGGGGATCATGGGGCCCCTGTGTCCTCACCCACACTAAAAAAGCCTATGAAAGGTACCAGGGACATCTCATGGGGCTCCCTACTGACCCCGGGCCCTCGGGCAGTGCCCGAGTTCCCAAATGGTCAGTCCGCCCCTGGAGACACCCCTCCAAATCATTGGATTCAGGTGTTCCAGTCACCTTCATGGCCACAGGTGTATCAAATCAAACACCTAGGCATGCAGACTGCTTCTACAAATATATGTGAAAGAATGGGTCGCTCCCAGGAGCCACATGTGCGATAAGTCCATCCGTGAAATTTCCTTGCTACTAAACATTCCACGGTCAATTGTTAGTGGTGTTATAACAAAGTGGAAGCAATTTGGAACAACAGCATCTCAAACACAAAGTGGTAGGCCACGTAAAATGACAGAGCGGGGTCAGCGCATGCTGGAGCGCACAGTGAGCCGAGTCACCAACTGTCTGCAGAGTCAATAGCTAAAGACAATCTTTGTGTGGCTTTCAGATTAGCACAACATCAGTGTGTAGAGAGCTTCATTGAATAGGTATCCATGGCCAAGCAGCTGCATCCAAGCCTTGCATTACAAAGTGTAATGTGAAGTGTCAGATGCAGTGGTGTAAAGCGTGCCGCCACTGGACTCTCGAGGAGTGGAGACGTGTTTTCTGGATTGACGAATCATGATTCTCTGTCTGGCAATCCGATGGACGTGTCTGGGTTTGGCAGTTGCTAGGAGAACGGTACATTCTTGACTGCATTGTGTCAAGTGTACAGTTTGGTGGAAGGGTGATTAAGGTGTGGGATGTTTTTCAGGGGTTGGGCTTGGCCCCTTAATTCCAGTGAAGGGAACTCTTAAGGCATCAGCATACTAACACATTTTGGACAATTTCATGCTCCCAATTTTGTGGGAACAGTTTGGGGATGGCTCCTTCCTGTTCCAACATGACTACGCACCAGTGCACAAAGCAAGGTCCATAAAGACATGGATGAATGAGTTTGGGGTGGAGGAATTTGACTGGCCCGCACAGAGTCCTGACCTCAACCCTATAGAACACCTTTGGGATGAATTAGAGTAGAAACTGAGAGCAAGGCCTTATCAACCAACATCAGTGCCTGACCTCACAAATGCGCTTCTGGAAAAATGCTCAAACATTCCCATAGACACACTCCTAAACATTGTGGACAGGCTTCCCAGAAGAGTTGAAGCTGTTATAGCTGTTAAGAGTGGGCCAACTTAATATTGAAGCCTACGGACTAAGACTGGGATCCCATTAAAGTTCATGTGCATGTAAAGGCAGTCGTCCCAATATTTTTGGCAATATAGTGTATCTGACTAAAACAGTGATGGCGCAGCTATTGTGACCTGGCTTCTTTGATGTCGGCACAGAGAGTCCTATAAGGGAAACATCTGACCCTGAACCCTCCACCTTGGCTGATGCTGCTGGGGGAATACCTGCCACCTGTCAAGGTCCTACCTTTCCTCAGGGCTGTGCTGCTCCATGTGCTGGCATCCATCTTAGGTGTCTGCAAAGCATTGTGGGATCCTTTATGCTTTCAGTCCTCTGCGGCTCCTCCCCTAGGAGGTGGCGGCTTATCACATATAAGTCTGCTGTTTGTAGCTGTCCATTGCATTCGTGTCCTGTCTCTTGCACAGCAACAAGCTCCTATTTAGCTACTCTTTGCTTTCCTGGATACCGACTCGGCTTTGGCTAAGACTCCTCCTGGCTTCTGACCCCGGCTCTGGCGACCATTCTTCCTGGCTCCTGATCCCGGCTCTGGTGACGATTCTTCCTGGCTCCTGATCCCGGCTCTGGTGACGATTCTTCCTGGCTCCTGATCCTGGCTCTGGCGACGATTTTTCCTGGCTCTTGATCCCAGCTTTGGCTACGATTTCCGCTGTTGGACTTGCATAGACTCTTATCTTATTTTTATATTAATAAACCTACCTTTAATTGCACCTCCTTGTGTGTCTGGCTCCTCGCTCCCTGACACCACCAGCTTGGCTAAACTAGGAAAGTTAATAGAG
Source organism: Staurois parvus (assembly GCF_062004578.1). NCBI lineage: Eukaryota > Metazoa > Chordata > Amphibia > Anura > Ranidae > Staurois > Staurois parvus. Next base: position 497,459 of record NW_028318847.1, on the reverse strand, counting down.
ATTCTATTGAAAAACTCCACTTCTATCACCAGTTATAACTACTGGAGGTTAAGGCTCTTCTCTGGGAAGCCACCCACCCATCTTGGGGAGATTGATTTTGACACTTGGATTGATCAAGCTCTACAGGCCATAGAAGAATAGGAAGTAGCTGGTGCCATAAAGAGGCAGAGAGTGGTGGAAAGCTTATAGACTCCTATTTCTGACATTGTGCAGAACTTAAAACAAGTGTTTAGAGAGTCGAGAACTGTACAAAGCTGACATACTTGTTCAAGCACATGTATCAGCATGAAGGGGAAAGTCTGTCCGAGCATGTGCAAAAGTTGGACAAGATTTTGCATCAAGTGGTTGTACAGGGAGGAGTGAGAGCGGAAGGTGCCAGCAAGGCTCTTTGGGCCCAAGTGCAGTAAGGGGCTCAACCCATAGATCCGATTGTGCAGAAACCTAGGGTCACGTATCTTTTTGGCTCGGTGACGTATTCAAAACTTTTAAAGATTATACGGGAAGAAGACGCCTTGATTGCAGCCAAAGCCCGGAAAGCTGAATTTCAGATTGGAACCAGGCGAAGGGCCTCATTTTGTGTCACTCAAGTGCAGACTACGGTTCCAGTATATAATATAGTACAGACTTTGTCACAGTTAACCCAAGCTCAGGCCATAATTCAACAGTCCTTTTGTGGGGTCCAAAAGACAGTAGGCAAGTCATGGAGGCCCACGTTGCTATGCAGAAGGTCATATCGAATATGGGGCAGACAATGACAGCAATGGCTACAGATAAGGGAAAATCTGGTATTGGGTCTACCCAGCGCTGCTTTCAGTGTGGAGAACAGGGACACTTCTGGGTCCAATGCTCACAAAATAAGTCAACTGCAGAACCTACAGGCAAAGTAATACAAGTCTTGAAGAAGCTGTTCTTCCCAAAGTTGGTGGGAAACTTCAGGGGGCCTCAGTGAAGGAGCCAACTGAGGACCCAAAAGAAACCGTGAGCTTCAATTTCCAATGGACGTAGAATCTGGAGACCATAACCACTCAGACATCTCCTACTAGTTGTCCCCTGGAACAAGTTAATTTCTCAACTCCATTGACTGGTTCTGAGACACAGTGGATCGATACACACCACTGTATAAGCCCAGAAAAAAGACTTCCAAAGAAGTAAACAACTCAACTAGGGGAATCCAAAGTGCAAAGCCTTGCTCAGATAGACTTCCAGAAGAGCTGGTAGGTCCATCACCAGTAGTCTCTATTCAAGTGGAGGGAGTGTACACCAAAGCTTTGTTGGCTACCAGGTTACAAGTGACCCTACTGTATAGAGACTTTTTATGATAAACACTTGAAACATATACCTCTACAGAAGCTGGAAGAGTTAGAAATATGGGGAATCGTGACTCAGAAGTGTACATATGACAGTTACATACCTGTCAGTCTGGTCTTCAGCCCAACTCTTACTGGAAGAGCGGAAACCTTTGACACCCTTGTGGTAGTTTGCCCATGGCCTCCTGGAGTAAAGCAATGCTCCCTACTAATTGGAACCAACACCAACCTGGTTCTCAGGCTGCTAACTCCTTTGTCTGAGCAGAATGCCGTGACCATTCAGAGCATCCACCCGCACCTTCGTCAAGTCTATCAGTGAGTTGTCAGTGAGCTGAGGGTTCCTGATGAGGAAGTGGGAAGAGTCTGGAAGAGTGAGCTGGAAGAGAAAGTACTCCAGCCTGGGGAGGTTACTTGTATGAAAACCAGAGTTAGATTGACCTGGGATCAGCCAGACCGCCGTTCGTTGCTCTTGAGACGGACTGTAAAAGAGGGACAGACGGAGTGGAAATAGTCCCAGAAGTGATCACTATGAAAGCTCTGCAGCACAGTAAGAGAAATGTCCTTGTCAGAGACTACAATAATACGGAAGCTCGTATCACCCTGAAACGCAGAGCACTGTTGGGACACGTGAACTGCCACCCAAGTCAATGCACCTAATTCATCCGATGACCACACCAGAGGAAGTTTGGTCTTCAAGAATCCCCTTTGTCAGAAGAGTGGAAATGGCAAGCAAATTGGTGAGTCGGCAGTAGATGTTTTCTAAGAACGTTGGGTGCGTCAAGAGTGCCCAGCATTGGATCCAGCTTAGGAAAGATAAGCCGTTTTGTGAAAGAGCTCAATGGGTCCCTTTAGGGGATCTGGAGGACCTTAGAGAGATATTGGTAGTGCTAAAAAGAGCCGGATTCTTTCTGGAATCCAGGAGTCCTTATGCTTCTCCCATTGTAGTAGTGTGGAAGAAGAATGGCACTTTGAAAATGTGTATTGATTACAGGGCCCTAAACAAATGAGCCATTTCTGATCAATACACCACCCCCCAGAATTGACAATGCGTTGCAGTGTCTATCAGGAGCCAAATGGTCTTGGATATGAAAAGTGGGTATTACCAAATCCCAATGCATCCCACAGACAGAGAAAAGACTGCTTTCATCAGTTCACTTGGATTCTTTGAAGTCGACTTTCCAGAGACTGATGGAGTGCACGGTGGGGGATATGAATTTGTTCAAGGTTCTATTATACCTGGATATAATTGTGTTTGGAAGGACTTTGGAAGAGCATTTACAGCGTCTGGAAAAGGTGTTTCAATGGCTTCAATAGGAGGGTTTGAAATTGTCACTGGGGAAGTGCCAGTTTTACCGGAATTCAGTCACCTACGTGGGACATGTAATCTCAGCTGAGGGATTGGCCACAGACCCCAATCTTGTTGAATTGATATCATTCCTGAGATTCTGCTCATACTCTTGACATTTCGTTGAGGGGTTTGCCAAGACTGCTTCACCTCTCAAGGAACTACTGAAGAATATTGAAGAAGAAGCCAGTGAGCCTGGTAGTGCCCCTCCTACAAAGGGCACACGGGGGCCTCATGATTCCATCAATGGGCAGTGGACTCGACAGTGTGAACAGGCTTTCATCAAGCTGAAGCAATGTTTGACTCAGGACTCAGGCTCCAAGGTTGGCCTATGTGGACCCTTCCAAGTCTTATGATTTACACGTAGATGCAAGTCGAGAGGGCCTTGGGGCCGTGTTGTATCAGAAACATACTGGATTACTTTGGCCCATAGCGTTTGTAAGCCAAAGTCTTTCCCTGCTGAGAGGAGCTAACTGACTCACAAGCTGGAGTTCCTTGCTTTGATGTCGGCAGTTGTGGATAAGCTGAAAGATTACCTGCATGGTGCAGAGTTCTTGGTGAAGACCGGCAGCAATCAGCTAACTTATGTGCTAACCACTGCCAAGTTAGACGTCACAGGATACTGGTGGCTGGCTGCCCTCTCTGGATTTTGTTTCAGTCTAAAGTACTGCTGCGGAGTGGGAAATAAGGATGCAGATGCTCTATCCAGGAGACCTCATGGCAACAGGACCACAGAGCATAATTGGTTGCAAGTATCCACAGAAGAAGTGCAGATAATGAGCCAAGGAGCCAAATATGTAGCCAAAGGGATGGCTTATTCTGAAGTTGTAAGATCCCAAAGTGCATGTATCCCTCAATACAACTGTAATGTGTCACAGCTGAAGGGTGAGAAACTACCTCAACTCACACAAGAGACTTGCAGGAAGCCCAGGATCAAGACCAACTCTGTCAGTAGACAAAAAGAGCTCTAGGCACAGCCTAATCTACTCTGGGCAGATGATCCCCCAGGTGACAACGTCATCCATAGAGAGAGGCTGAAACTGCGGAACGGGGTGATCTACTGAAGGGGCGTCTTCGACCGAAGTGTCAATCTCTGGCAACTCTTTTTGTCTTCCCAGTTCAGGAGAACAGTCTTAAAATCACTGCATGATGAGCATGGACATCTAAGACCAGAGAGGGCTTTTTTGTTGGTGAGAGATCGCTTCTACTGGCCTCAAATGAAGTCAGAAGTAGAGGAATACTGCCTTACCTGCATGAGCTGTGTACAGAAGAAAACCCTGCCGAAACAGGCTGCCTCGATGGGTCACCTTCTGAGTTAGGGACCAATGGAGCTGGTGTGTATTCATTTCCTATGTTTGGAGCCAGATTCTAGGGGACAGAGGAATGTCTTAATGGTAACTGTCCACTTCACTGCATATGCTCAGGCACTTCCTACAAAAAATCAACAGGCCTCCACAGTTGCCAAAGTCCTAGTGGAGAAATTCTTCATGCACTATGGACTTCCACAGATGATTAACTCAGATCAGGGCAGAGACTTTGAGAGTAAACTAATCAGGGAACTGTTAACCCTTTTGGGTTGAAAATCTAGAACTACTTCCTATCACCTTCAAGGTGACCCTCAACCGGAGCGGCTCAACCTAATGCTTCTAAACATGTTTGGAGCTCTGCCCATAGAGAAAAGGCAACAGTGGAGTCAGCATATGGCTGCAGTGGCGCACGCATACAACAGCACCAAAAACGACACTATGAGCTATTCACCTTACTGTTTAATGTTTGGACGGGAGGCAAAATTACCCATAGATCTAGCCTTTGGTACAGCCCCTGATCACCTTGCCTCTTCATCACATCAGGGGTATGTGGAGAGGCTGAAGCACCAGTTAGAGACTGCTTTCAAAAAAGCTAAACAGGCTTCTAAGGTGAGGAGCAAACGACAATATAACTCTTTAGAGTAAAATTGCAAGATTTGCAGCCAGGGGATTGAGTGCTATTAAGAATCCCCCAGTTCAAGTCTGCCAGTTCCTCCTTCAGGCTCAAACCCTGATGTCCCTACCCTTCCTTATCCAGACCTTGCAGAATTTGTTGAGCCAACCCATCAGTTAGACTCAGGCCCTAGTGATTCTACCCTTCCTAAGCCTGAATCAGATTTTTCAGGATATCTCGAAATTATTATTATATACAGGATTTATATAGCGCCAACAGTTTGCTCAGCGCTTCATAATATAACGGGAGACACTACAGCAACAATATAGTTCAATACAAGAGGGATAGGAGGGCCCTGCTGCTCGAAGCCTACAATCTAGGAGAAATGAAGGATTTATGGAAAGTGGAGATGCTGAGATTGTGGAAGAGCAGAAGGAGAGAGCCACAGAGGCAGAAGATGAAATCAACTCATAAGCTGAACCAAGGGAAAGTAGAGAGATAAAGCCACCCAAAAAGACTGACTTATGACACCCTGGGCGAGAGCTCAGAAGAAGCATTCCATGCTAGCCAAAGAACTCTCAAAACTCCTGTGTGTAGTACAATGGAGTGTATCCTAGAGCCTGCAAGCCCTCTTGCTGACACCATCAAGGAGGAAGTTTTTAGAATGATGACCCTTCCTCAAAATCAGCTAGAGTCTCCTTGGTGGGATTCCTTTTTGCTAAATTTGCTCCATAATGAACACTTACTGATTATTGCCCCTCCTAAATAAGAAAGTTATATCAATTGTATATAAGTTGTTTCAAACATTGTTGGTTTTATTATGAGTTCTTTGGGGACCAAAGACTTAAGTGGGGGGAGTATGTAAAACCCTGCATTAATACTGGTTGCAAGATGTTGATCAGACACAAGATGGCAGTGTTCTGTGGTTCAGTTATGCAGACTCTATTGCAGAAATACTTGTACTTGTATGTTGGTAGCAGGACTTCTGCACTCAGACAAGGAGCGAACAGACTACATTTTCCAGAAGAGCTGGCAAAGGGGCAGGAACCTATATATTGAGAAGCCCGGGAACTTTGCATGAAGTAGACGGTGAGAGGCGAAGGATGTGTGTGTGTGTGGAGAAGGACGTGCGGGATTCTGGATCTGGGCTGGATTGGGCCGAGGAGTGGTGGAGGAGAGAAGGATCGCTGGTATCACTGATGAGCAGGACAGTCAATCCTGTGGGCAGGTGGATCGTAGTGCTGCCATCGGCATTACTCCTTGACAGTGGGACCAAAAAAAGGACAGAGGGCCGCACCCCCCCCCCTCCAACTGAGAGACTACCTCTTACCATGCAAAGGCTACAGACTGAGTGAGAGGGTTCATTTCCCAGATCATCACAGGTTGCAAGTTACAAGTGACTGTGTTAAATTTCAGTTGTTCAATTCAGTTCATCTTACACCATAGCTTATTGCACTGAGACCTAGACTGCCTAGCCCACTCTGTATTATGGCCTACTACTTAGTGTCTCACTAACATCTTGAAGCGGCAGGACTCTGGCTACAGCACATGCCACTGTAGACAGGATTACATTAATCTCATTTTAAGCCTCCTCCAACTCCAAAAGAACCCACTTCAGCAGACTAGTTCACCATCTTTAGGGGTTCAACCTCTGCTAAAGTTTGCTTGTCCCTTTCTACAATCTTAGCTACTTCTTGCCTTCATCACCTGTGTTAAAGAGACCTTCCCCAGCTTCAACATCACTCCAACAGGGAATCTTTCTGTGACTATACCATCTTAAAGTGTTACTAAACCCAGGACCCTGCATTCACTATATCTGGTCTCCCACATTACATAGAACATGGAAGTGCATTTATTTTAGTAAATATAAACTGCTAATGACCTTTTCTCATCAGCAGTTATAGCAGTCTTGTGACTTCTATCAGTGTCCCGCCTAGCACATGTCAAAGCTTGTAGAAGTTTTAATTCTGCTGTAGGAAGATGCAGGACCCCTGACCTCTGTCTGGACAGTGCTGATTGGCCCTGTGCTGATCACATGCACTGTCCCAAGAATGAAAAAAAAAATCTCTAGCAATACACACCAAACTGAGCATCTTGCTCTATATAAGGATAAGGAAGGATTTGAACCTTAATATGCACCATCTAGGGCCCCATCAAGCACACAGAAGATTGGACACCTTTACTTCAAAATAGGAGACACTATTGTTCATAACAAAAATATTCATCCTCAGAGTTAAACCCAGTTACTGTTACCAGTGTCTGAGAACCAGTTACCAGTGACTGCTTAAAATGATACTATGTTATATAACTTTGTTGTTAGAGTGTTTAGCTTTTCTTTTATGCACATCCACTGTCATCTACTTGTTGTGCTTCCACTCTTTATATTCTGACCTCAATAACACCAGAATATTTGCTCACTTTAAACTCTGGGGTTTATTTACTAAAGCTAGAGATTGCAAAATCAGACTCAATTCTGCAGAGAAACCAATCAGCTTCCAGGTTTTATTACAAAGATTAATTGAACAAGCTGAGGTTAGAAGCCGATTGGTTTCTATACAGAAGTGAGCCTAATTTTGCACTCTTTAGTAAATAAACCCCTGTGTGTTTACTTTATGGTTCAAAGCCAGGGAGTCCTCCAGGTCAAAGATTCATGGTGGTGTCAGCAGGGGCTGTACTTCCAAAGCAGGCTCAGGATGGACAAGGAACCCAAAAATGCTCAGCTACCCTCAAGAGGGTAGCGTTACATAAATGTTACAAAGAAACACAAACGTGTAAACTATCAGCAGCGGTGATAAACTTCCACACACTTGTGATTATGAGATCTGCTTTTCAAGATTTGATCAGTTATGGACAGAAAAAGAAATCTGGGTTCCAGGTTAATGACAATACCAACAAGCTGTGTTCATGAAGATCTAGAGGTTTGTTTAGGGGGTGTCATATGTATACAGTACATATATGAAGAATGTAATGCTAAGCAAAAGTATGATAAATCCTATACCAAGTCTTCTCTGCAGGTGTCCTTTAAGGTTTCATTTGTTAGTGACTGCATGGAATTGTGTGCCGTGGATTGCCTCAAAATGTGATCCTTGTCACAAGGATAGTTTGGTGGATTTCTATGGCAAGAAAAAAAAGGACATAAAGTTGAAACAAGAAATAAGGAAGAAAATCGTTTTGGTAATTATCAAATAAATTCAGGCTTTTACGTGCAATATGTTAATCTATACATTTTATTTATTTTATCGAGTTTATATAGCGCCAAAGGGTTTGCTCAGCGCTGTACAATAGATTTATACATTTTATTGTATATAACTTAATTTTTGGTTGTAAGTAAACTAAAAATATGTTTGTAAAAGCCAGCTATTGTATAACAAAATCATTTACATTTATTAACATACAAAACACCTTGTATCCAAAAACTAAAAGTCCTAAAATGTCAAAACAACAATGTTTATTATTTATTTTTTAATTATGGGCAGTTTTTTCACCATTTTACATACTGTACATTCGCATCAGTCAATCTAAGGTCCTTATCACACATGCATACACACACCTACACATACTAGGGCCAATTATCCTACCAGCATGATACAAAAAAGATCTTTTTATCTAAAAGCTGGCATGCGTTATATGTGGATGAATAAGCATAGTGTTGCTCGACTATATCTCTGTTCAGTTCGGGTCAGTCCTCCCAAACAGGTCAAAATGTTCTGGATTTGGATGATATTGGGGTTGATTTTACTTACAACAATTAGACTGTTCACTTTGCATGGGAATTTTTCCCAGGGCTCAGTATATGAGGTGAAGTTCAGCTGACTTCTATCATCATGTGCAAGTAAAAATGCTATTTTTTTTTCTTTTCCTTGCACATGATTGGATATTCTTTACAAAGCAAAATGTCACCATATTCTCTGAGCTTTGGGGAACATTGCCATGCAAATTGCAACTTCCCTTGCAAAGTGAACAGCCTATTTGCCTTTGGTAAACCAATCCTATTGAAACCCAGCTGAAATCATTTTTCAGCCTTTGGAGGGCACCTATGGCAGCTAAATGCAACATAATGGCATGAGAAACCCACCACATATCTGAGAAACAGATCACTATTGAAATGAAAGGGGGGGGTGTACAGAGGTGGGGAGGGGTCCTTTTATGCAGCTTTGAGGGCAACATGGGGAAGATGCAAATCCTTCAATTCGCAGCTTTGTGGCATCCCTCAATGTTTTGGAATCAGTAAGAGTCATTTCTGGAACCATCAACAGCAACACCACACATTTTGCTGTGCATAATTTGGTTTATATGTCAACACTTTGCTGTGCATGCAACATCAGCAGCATCCCAAAAATTTTTTTAAATAAATGTTAGTTTTTAGGCACAATGAGCTGCAATGGGTGGGCAATGCAATCTGCATTTACTTTTTTAACCTTATTTGAAGTGTCAAAAGTACCACTATACGTAATTAATGTATCCGCATCATAGTTAAGGTGCTCTTCATTGCAGTGCTACATGTCTACATTTTACCATAGCCCACTGCACCTCCTGCAATGGTATCAACAAGCCTGAAAAGTTACACAGACTCTTGAAGTTGTCTTTCAAAAACAAAATAAAATAAATAAAAACAGGAATATCATTTTTAAAGTTTTAATTTCAGAGTTCTAAAATGTAGGTCTTTTATTTATTTTAATATATTTCTTTATGTATATAATTAAAATCTATCTATTGATTTTGTAAATATATGCTCCATCACAGATAAGGAGACTTGGCTGCATGCAGCAGCTAATCAATGGAAGCCACTAGGGGGTGTGGAATGCATCTGAGACAGTTCAAAAGTTTGGATGATCTCGCCTGTAGACAAACAGATGCATATGTCAGTCACCTCCTCTCTGGCTGCACTGAATACCTTTTCTAATAAGACACTTTGAGCAGGACAGGCCAACTTCTCTGCAAACTTTGTCCACTGATCCATCTTAGATATTCTGTAGTGCATGAGTCTTTCTTCTCTCCTTCTGAGGTTGATGGATTCCAAAATGGAGCTGACATACTTGTATTCAAAATAGAATGCTGGAAAATTTTTGTCCGAAATGCAGCTGTATCCAGGCTTGACTGTCAAAATCTATTAGTCACAGCGGGAGATTCGTTCATCCATGTTTTAAAGCATGAACGGAGGAATCTAAGGTTTTTGCATTAGTTTCTTGTGATAAAGGGGTACAAGACCCCCTCCTCAGAGCCAAGGGGACAAAGGGGTCTTATACCCTGAAATGCATTAGCCTTCCAACCGTGCAGACTTTTATGAGATAACGTCACCTATAGCCAGAGTTTTTGATTTGACTGCCAGTTTTTATGTTTGTCAATATAATATCATTTTCGGTAAATACATTTTAATGGTGGTAATGCACTAGGTGTTTGCACTCTTTTCTGTATTTTTGTAGGATATGTACTTGTGTACAAATACCTGCAAAGCTAGGTAGATCACTCCACAATTTCCTGGTTCAACTTTACATTTTACGTAGTCATATACCAGCTCACTGGACTAGATAGAAGTGATGATGATGATTCACTGTCCAGTGATCGCACTGAAGGCAGAGAGGAGGCACTGGAAGCTGTAAAGCTGAACCAGAAAATAGTGATATACAGTATGTATGTTTGTGCAACCCCCTGAAATGTTATTACTAGCAAAATACATTAAAATGGACATTAGATGGTGGTGGTCTGCCATTCAGGGTTACTCGCATGGACAGAACAGCCCTCTGGAATGTCTGTGCTGTGTGGTGGGACTCAGCTGGTGAGCAGGGCAATCAGGGACTACATTTCCCAAGAGAGGTAGCGTGTGGACAGGGGCACATAAATATCAAAGCCCGGGAGATTGGCCAGGAGAGTGTGGGGAGAGACTGAAGGAAGGGTGCTGACGGCTATAGTGCTGAACTAGACCATGGAGCCAGGGTTGGAGAGAGAGTGGAGGGAGTCTACTGACCGCTCAGCCTGCCAGGCAGGACATGGATAAGAGGTAACATTATGACAGGAAAGCATACAGAGTGTGTGATCAAGAAAAACAACCTAACTTTTACACAGTTGCCTTTAGCAACCTTTATTCATTGATAGAGATAAGGAAACCTGGTTAGATGAGCATTAAGCTGTGTACGCATTGTCATTTTTGTTTTCATTCATCAGAGAAAAAAACTCACAGATTCCTGCATCCACACATATGAGGTGGATGCAGGCATCTCTTCATTGCACTATGGTATTCTGACATTAGGTTAAAATGATTTCAACTTAAAGTTTACCTCTCACATTAATGAAAAATCCATCTCATTTCTGGACATCAAAATAATGATACTAGATGATGGCACCACCCTGTATCGTAAATCAACAGCAGGAAATACTAATTTACACGCAGATAGTTTCCATCCGAGGCCACTGATATGGAGCATACCTTACAGTCAATACCTGAGACTTCAACGCATCTGCTCTAATGAACAGGATTTTAAAAAAAGAGGCATATGCACTACCAAATAGTGTAGCAATCATGCACACAGAGATGGACGCGGTCATCCATTTTGCTCCAAACCCCTTCATCTTGTATCTCTCTCTCCCAAATCAGATTCCTCCGATATCCCCCCTCCCTCTATGTTGAGTGACGTGGTTTGGATGATGACAGAGATCACAGGCAGCAAACTCATTGGGAGGGCGTCATGGCTATAAACCCCAATTAGCGGTGCCCCTATGTCTGCGAGACTCTTGCTGGAGAAGGGATCGTAAAACCATAAACCAAGCCCTCACTGAGCCTCAAAGACATTCCAGGTAGTCTTAAAAACAGACTTACATTTAAAAACTAACTTTTACATATAATTTTATATCTTCAAATAGGACATAATTACATAAACATGGAGCACATATTCGGACGGCTCACTCTAATACAAGTCACCTGGTATATTACACCCCCTAGCTGAGATCAACAGGAGAGCAGAAAATAATATCTCCTTAACCATCCCAGCAGGTATGACATATTTCATATGTAGACGTTCAGCAGACGATTCTGCGTATTAATCTACCCGTGGGTGGAATGTTACATGTACCTAGCAAAAGTTATTGACCAAAGTATAATTTCTGAGGGCTTTGGTCAGAGCCTGAGCTCCCCGCCTACAACTCCCTCCCCAAATGAGGCGATTGGTTCTCTGCTTCAGGGAGACACCCTAGAAAAAGCTAAGTTGAGTTGAAGTTGAAGATTCTCCCTTTTAACATCGGAACTAACGTTGGGAGATAAGGCATCCTTTTGGCTCTGAAACCTGATCTGCTTAATACTAAGGCTGACGGCAAGTACTTTATCCCTCTAAACTTCTTTCTGTTATCTCTTTGCTGTGCTATTGCTCTCTGTATATTTATATATATATATATATATTGGCTACATCTTTTTCTGTAAATATTTTTATTGCACCCTTTTGACCTTTTAGTAATAAATCTTACTTTCTGAAAGTGTTGTACTGTTTCTAAAGCTCTTTAATGCAAACTAAGAACCCCCTGCCTCTGAAGAGCGCTACTGTGTGTGTGTTTTAAACTTCGGTATATCTCTGCCTGCGGTGACAGTGGTATACCAACGATTATTCAAACATCATAGTGTTATTGCTGATATTGCCAAGTTTCCTGTTTCTCTGTACAAAAAGGAGGTGGTGTGTGTGTGAAAGGTTAATTGCGTAATTAACCTAACCCAGTAACAATCGCTCCCAGGCTGCCGGCAGACAGGTTGTGGTCCATTAGCTGGAAAATCTTTGTGTAGGGTGCAGCTGGGTGTGGCATTGTTACGCCCGTGACATCGCGGTTTTAGATTGGCTAGTCCTTCGGTCACCAGTTTGGTGAGAAGGGCTAGGGTCTGACGCCGCGATCATCAAAGATAGGCTTTTAAAAACAGGGTACTCACGTACTAAATTTCAGATTGCATACAATAAAGTATGCCGATGCCCCAGGGAATAGATTTTGTTCCAGAAAAAGACACACTCCAATTCAAACATGGTTAATCACCCCATTTACTAGACAACATGGGATAATACGGCAGATCCTCCAATAACATTGGTAGCTGCTAACGAATGACACTATCCTTAGAAAATATATTAATGATTATCCAGAAGTCGATCATAAAAGAGCTCAGTCTGTTAGGGACAAAATTGCTAGGAGTCACTTTGCACAGGAGAGATCTAAGAAGGATTGTCAAGTATGTGGTACTTGGAAATGTGGTAAGTGTAATTTCGGTAACTGGATTTATGAAAATCAATCATTATACTTACCTAATGACCAACTTCATTCTATTCAACACTATGTAGATTGTCAAACTATTGGCATAGTCTACATCATGTTCTGAGAATGTAGAGCATTCTATGTGGGTAAAACCAAACGTCAATTTTGGCGGAGGATCAAAGATCATGTTTATTATACTAACAACAGCCTATTATCCACTCCTATAGGTAGACATGTAGGATTACGCCATAAAAATAATACTGAGGTGGTTAAGTTTGCTGCATTGGAATGTAACAAAGAGAACCCAAGAGGAGGTAACTTTGATAAAGTTATCATACAGCGAGATGCTTGTTTAATATACCATTTGAAGGCTTCAGACATCTATAGTCTGAACGAAACTTTGAGCTACAAACCCTTTTTGCAATTTGTGTAATATTGTGGGTTTATTGTCACACTCACTGAATTATTCATCTTCTCTTTGATATTTAGTGGGATGAGTTCAATAATTAGCTGTGTTCTATTTTTATCTTAGCATAGAATATAGATTGATTGTGTATATTGTACAAGTTATTTACCCATTGAATTTGTCTATTTGATGTGCATAATATACAATGAATTATATATATTCTGTTTATGGGCGTTCAGTCTCTCATGGTGGCGGTATCTATTGGGATTTGGTCTTGGGGCAGCCGGCTGTGACCAGCGCGGCGGGGGCACTTGTTTGTGACGGTCAGTGGTAGACTATAGGTATGAGCTGCAGCTTTCCTTATCACATTGTGGATGTAGTATATATGATGCTGGTTAGTTCACTGGGAGAGATATATGGCTTGTACCTATGGTCTTTTATGACCTTTCTTATAGGGACTTTCCATGGGGATCAGGTGCAAGCTGATATTGTCCCTCTATCTGGATTAACCCTCATGTTTATGAAGGAGGTGAAGTATTACATTGAGTGTTACATCTCCTGAATATCTCCTGAGTGTATTGTTTTGTTTGTGGTACTATAGGTGGTATCTCTAAAATGCACCATTGTGTGTGTTGGGCCCCTGTTAGGTGGGACTCTGGTTGTGCGGTTCGGGAGTTCATGTACTGGAGCATATATTTTCTATTCATCAGGCCACTCCTCTATTGCTGCTTGGCCACACCTGTAAGTTTGACTTCTCCACACATAAAATATGGCTTTAAAGTGGAGCTCCACCCAAAAGGGGAAGTTCCGCTTTAAGCCTTTGTCCCCCGCTCCCCATTAAGGATTGTCACCTTTGGGGAGCGGGGGGGAGCTTCCGCTGTGAACGCCTAGGCGATTGGAAACAGAAGTGGTCCTCCCCCTCCCTCCCTGTAGTCTTCTGGGACACGTGACAGGTCCCAGAAGACTACGGGGCCATTCACAAAGCACAGCGCTTCACACACATGCTCAGTGGGCACTCGGGTGCCCACACTGAAGCTGCCGCTGCCAGGGAGAGAAGATGGCCAATGAAATCAGCGGTGGTGAAGACACCGCTGGACTGAGGGACAGGTAAGTGGCTGTAGTCAGCAGCTACAGTTTTTGTAGCTGCTTTTTTTTTTTTAGGTGGAACTCCGCTTTAATTCTTGTTTAGCACATGTCTAATATACAGTTGTTATTTCCAGGTCTAACAATGCCTGTTTGGTTACATCTCTGCTTAAAATTGCCACTAGCTTCTACATTTTGAACTTTTATTATTCCAGCACAATTTATAATCATTGTGAGTATCAGTTTACAGTCAGGTCCATAAATATTGGGACATTGACACAATTCTGACATTTTTGGCTCTATACACCACCACAATGGATTTGAAATGAAACGAACAAGATGTGCTTTAACTGCAGACTGTCAGCTTTAATTTGAGGGTATTTACATCCAAATCAGGTGAACGGTGTAGGAATTACAACAGTTTGCATATGTGCCTCCCACTTGTTAAGGGACCAAAAGTAATGGGACAGAATAATCGTAAATCAAACTTTCACTTTTTAATACTTGGTTGCAAATCCTTTGCAGTCAATTACAGCCTGAAGTCTGGAACGCATAGACGTCACCAGACGCTGGGTTTCATCCCTGGTGATGCTCTGCCAGGCCTCTACTGCAACTGTCTTCAGTTCTTGCTTGTTTCCCTTCAGTTTTGTCTTCAGCAAGTGAAATGCATGCTCAATCGGATTCAGGTCAGGTGATTGACTTGGCCATTGCATAACATTCCACTTCTTTCCCTTAAAAAACTATTTGGTTGCTTTGCAGTATGCTTTGGGTCATTGTCCATCTGCACTGTGAAGCGGCGTCCAATGGGTTCTGAAGCATTTGACTGAATATGAGCAGATAATATTACCCAAAACACTTCAGAATTCATCCTGCTGCTTTTGTCAGCAGTCACATCATCAATAAATACAAGAGAACCAGTTCCATTGGCAGCCATACATGCCCACGCCATGACACTACCACCACCATGCTTCACTGATGAGGTGGTATGCTTAGGATCATGAGCAGTTCCTTTCCTTCTCCATACTCTTCTCTTCCCATCACTCTGGTACAAGTTGATCTTGGTCTTATCTGTCCATAGGATGTTGTTCCAGAACTGTGAAGGCTTTTTTAGATGTCGTTTGGCAAACTCTAATCTGGCTTTCCTGTTTTTGAGGCTCACCAACGGTTTACATCTTTTGGTGAACCCTCTGTATTAATTCTGGTGAAGTCTTCTCTTGATTGTTGACTTTGACACACATACACCTACCTCCTGGAGAGTGTTCTTGATCTGGCCAACTGTTGTGAAGGGTGTTTTCTTCACCAGGGAAAGAATTCTTTGGTCATCCACCACAGTTGTTTTCCGTGGTCTTCTGGGTCTTTTGGTGTTCCTGAGCTCACCGGTGCGTTCCTTCTTTTTAAGAATGTTCCAAACAGTTGTTTTGGCCACGCCTAATGTTTTTGCTATCTCTCTGATGGGTTTGTTTTGTTTTTTCAGCCTAATGATGGCTTGCTTCACTGATAGTGACAGCTCTTTGGATCTCATCTTGAGAGTTGACAGCAACAGATTCCAAATGCAAATAGCATACTTGAAATGAACTCTGGACCTTTTATCTGCTCATTGTAATTGGGATAATGAGGGAATAACACACACCTGGCCATGGAACAGCTGAGAAGCCAATTGTCCCATTACTTTTGGTCCCTTAACAAGTGGGAGGCACATATGCAAACTATTGTAATTCCTACACCGTTCACCTGATTTGGATGTAAATACCCTCAAATTAAAGCTGACAGCACATCTTGTTCGTTTCATTTAAAATCCATTGTGGTGGTGTATAGAGCCAAAAATGTTAGAATTGTGTCGATGTCCCAATATTTATGGACCTGACTGTATATATTTGGTTTAAATATTTGGTAATAAGTAGATCTATACCTATACCTTACTTATATTGTTTGCTGTGGTATCTTATGCTTCCCTTTATAGGACTCTAGATAGATGTCACTAGGCTCCCTGGTTTGTTGCCTGGGTGTTGTTGCCTGGGTGTTCCACATTTGAGTCTCCTATGTCCGCTCCCCAGACTAGGTATCATTGGCTGCCGCTTTCCAATGTAAGCCCAATGATTGTCTGCATATTACACACATCTTATGTAATTGATTGTGTACATACTTTTTTGTTTTTTAGTATTTTATATATAGTAGTACTGATTTCCTTTACATAGAAGTCACAGTCCTGAAGAAGCCACATGCACAGGCGTAACGCCTTGACCGTTTCTTATCCTAGAGCTATACTCTTGTGGAAGAATAATTTTTCCACCAGGTGATATGTACTACTTAAGATAAAGGGCTATGTAAAGGGCTATGTCAGGCACTAGTTCCCCCTTTTTGTTAGGGGATTTTGCTTTTCTTGTTTTATTCTGTTTGTGATTATTTTATGTTTAATAAAATTGTTATGTTTTAACATGATAGTTTGGTCTCTCATTGTGCCTAAAAAATCTGCTAGTTTGGCCGTACAATTTTTGTTCAACATTTTTTCTGTATTCTGACATTCCCACCCCCTGCCCCGTTCAGAAAACCCTGATCAATGGCTGACTGAATGCAGGTTTTCCAGGTTTTCTGACAAGATTGGTTTCTGTCAAACAGAGAAGACCACACACAGATCCGGCTACTTCCTGCTGAACCAGCCAAATTTCAATCTTTGCTTTTATGCTTTTTTAGGCTGTGAAAGCAGATTAATTGCATTTGAATGCAAGCTTTCTACAGAGCTGAAGAGTCCTGCTACCTTCCCAAAGTGGACAGTTGCATGAAGAAGGGACTGAAAATTTAATTCCAGGTATAGAGTTTATAGCATAGTTACATTGCTCCAGCTTGGACCAATGTCAGTATGCATATGGCATTAATGTGGGATCCTCGTGGAAACTAGAAAATGACTGGAGTGGATTCTGCTTTTACAATGATCCTCTCTGTCTTCCGGGTCCCATACTGAGCAACTGCCCTGCTGCATAGTGAACTAAGGGAATAGTTCGCTCGGCACGAGCGCCTTTCATAGGACTCCTTGCATTTTTTTTAAATGATTAGCCGTGCTTCTTTACCTTGTCCAACTGGAGAATGCCTTGCATTCATTGATAGATATGCAAGGAATTTTGTAAATAACACCTGCACTGGATGACTATACCACTTTAGTTACTAAGTAGCAAGGAAGCCACTCGGCTCAGGATTGTGAGGGTCGCTGTAGTAACAAAGACTACTACAGTGATTTCCAGCTTCCACAGGAATCCCACGGATATGGTATATGAATTAGAATATATGAACTGGTCCAAATTGGACCAATTAAACTAGGCTATAAAATCTATACCTGAAATTCATCTTGAAACACAGATCTTTCAAAGCATTTCAAATTTCTAAGCATTAGCTCCCAAAGTAGATGCATCAGCACATGCAACTTACCCTCCTGCCATGGATAATCGGGTAAATGGTTCTGTGAATTCTTATTACACTGGTGTAAATTCACAAAGCTTATTGTACAGGTATTCACTCCCCAAGGTAGCACTGCCTTCTGATTGGTGACAAATGTGAGGTTCTATGAGCTGTCTATTAAGGAGAACAGAAGACAGAGACATTGCAGGTAGATAAAAAATAGAATCAAAAGAATAATGACATAAAATACTTACTCATGAAAAAAGCTTTCAATAGTTAAATTTTACCTTTCATCTAGAAAAAATACAGATTCCATACCTACACAATATTTATCGTTGTGAACTGAATGTGTTTATGAGAAAATTACATGATGCTACACTGTATTGCCAAAAGTATTGGGACACCCATCCAAATCATTGGATTCAAATGTTCCAATCACCTCCATGGCCACAGGTATATAAAATCAAGCACCTAGGAATGCAGACTGATTCTACAAACATTTGTGAAAGAATGGGTTGCTTTCTGGAGCTCAGTGAATTTAAGCGTTGTACCATGATAGGTTACCACCTGTGCAATAAGTCCATCCGTGAAATTTCCTTGCTACAAAATATTCCACTGTCAACTGCTAGTGGTATTATAACAAAGTGGAAGCAACTGGGAACAACAGCAACTCAGGTGGTAGGCCAGGGTCAGTGCATGCTGAGGCACACAGTGAACAGAAGTCTCCAACTGTTTGCAGAGTCAATAGCTAAAGACCTCCAAACTTCATGTGGCCTTCAGATTAGCACAACAACAGTGCATAGAGAGCTTCATGGAATGGATTTCCATGTCTGAGCAGCTGCATCCAAGCCTTACATATCACCAAGTGCAATGCAAAGCGTCGGATGCAGTGGTGTAAAGCACGCTGCCACTGGGCTCTTGAGCAGTGGAGATGTGTTGTCCGGAGTAACAAATCATGCTTCTCTGTCTGCCAATCTGGTGGATATGTCTGGGTTTGGCTGTTGCCAGGAGAACAGTACTTGCCCGACTGCATTGTGCCAAGTGTAAAGTTTGGTGGAGGGGGGATTATGGTGTGGGGTTGTTTTTCAGGGGCTGGGCTTGGCCCCTTAGTTCCAGTGAAGGGAACTCTTAAGGTGTCAGCATACCAAGACATTTTGGACAATTTCATGCTCCCAACTTTATGGAAACAGTTTGGGGTGGCCCCTTTCTGTTCCAACATGACTGCGCACCAGTGCACAAAGCACGGTCCATTAAGACATAGATGAGCGAGTTTGGTGTGGAGGAACTTGACTGGTCCTAACCTCAACCCGATAAAACACCTTTGGGATGAATTAGAACGGAAACATCCGTGCCTGACCTCACAAATGCGCTTCTGGAAGAATGGTCAAACATTCCCATAAACACACTCCTAAACCTTGTGGACAGCCTTCCCAGAAGAGTTGAATTTGTTATAGCTGCAAAGGGTGGGCCAACTTAATATTGGGCCCTACGGACTAAGACTGGGATGTCATTAAAGTGCATGTGCGTATAAAGGCAGGTGTCCCAATACTTTTGACAATATAGTGTAAATAATAAGTGCAGTTAAAATAGCACATCATAATAAATTGACTTTTATGTCACTTAGGACCCTTTCACACTGCTTTGCTGAAAAAAATACATTGAAAACCATGTTTTCTATGTATTTTCTGGATTCCTGACTCCCAGCATTCACCTGTGAAACTTAGACATGGGACTCAAATAAATATACCACAAATGCCCTGCAGGTGCATTTTTTATGTGTTTTTGGTGGGTTTTCCATTCATTTCATGGGGAGGATTTAAATGGATACAATTTTCATGCATTTTTGGTTTTCTTTTTAAACAAAAGGACTTCAAAAATAGATCAGTGTGAAAGGGCTCTAAATCTCTCAAATTTCATGCAAAATATGTACAAACTTATCATTGTGAAATTTGTTTGTACCTTATATCTCCTTAATATGGGAATTTAAACCCTCCAATATGATTCACTCTAGTGCGTACAAAATATTAATCACCTGTTCAACCTTCCTGACTACACCTACCTGTGATTTTATCAAACACTTAAAATGTTAATTTATTACATTCTGGAAATATTAATCAGAAATCAGTTGATCATATGTTTGGCACATATTGGAAAGGGCCATGTTTGGTCATAATGTGAAGAATAATGTAGGGAGTTTTACCATCAAAGAGATATCCTCATGCTAAGTTCCTGAACACAGAGACACAACAGAAAATAAGTGTAAAGCAGCCCATAAATTATGCAATCCTATTTCCTTCCACCACAGGTGGAAGAAAAGAAAATGTATAGATTCCCCCATCAGCGCTGACTCTATACCACAGCGCCTATTGTGTTCTGCTGGAGGGAAGCCTTCCCTGCCAGCAGAATACAATGACCACAGCTAATGGCTATAGCATATTGCATGAAAAAAATCCACCAGGCTGGTTTACAGATTGACCTCAGTACAACCAGCTTGCCCATAGATGGATCGAATCTCGACTGGTCCCTGCTTAACTGGCCGAGATTCGATCCATCTATGGCTGGCTTTAATCTATCCAAGGCAAAATAACACCCTTTGACTGTTGTCACTGAAAGAAGTGTGTTCAAAGGAAGATAACCCCTCTAGTTGTGTCCTATTGATAACTGTAAAATTTTGGATTTTCTTAATTTTTCTCCCAGTGGCAATGTTTCTCAGGACAAAAATAGGAATTTACATCTCTCTGGGGACATAGACAACAATGACAACCTGACAGAAGTTCTAACCCTTCCCAATTGTATGCAAAACAAGAGAAAAGTTTACTTTTAGAATGCTATACTGTAGCTGTCTCTGAGCGATTTTGACACAGTGACTGACTGAGTGTATGGTGGAATGGAATCATTGTTTAACCCCTTCCCACTGGCAGGAACTGGACCTTTAATAAATTGTAACAATGGAAGTGTGCATGGGTTTCTTGATCATGAGCTTAATATAACTGCCTGTCACAGTGGTCACATGCTTTGGGGCTTATCCTACTGGCCCCCCAACTGTTGCCATATGACTGGGAGCTGTCAGTGACAGCATAATCACTGTGCTGGGGGAGCATAATTAAGCATGCTTCCTTTATAAAACTGCAATGTTGACAGTGCTGCTACATACAGGTGTACGGCCAGCATTAAAGGCTGGTTGACACTAGGAATGGCACAGGAAAGCGCTGTGCGTTCCTGTGCTATTCACATGGGCTCAATTTGAACCCATTCATTTAAAATGGGATGAAATAGCACTGCATGGCACAAAAAGTAGTACATGTACTACTTTAAAAAATTAATTGCATTGCATGGCCTCAAAGACTCCGCTCTCTCCTGGCTCTCTTCCTATTTATCCCAATGCTCCTTCAGTGTTACCTATAATGCTGCCACCTCCCCCTCACTCCCTCTCTCTGTTGGGGTCCCCCAAGGCTCTGTCCTTGGACCCCTTCTCTTCTCCATCTATACCTCCTCCCTTGGCCAACTGATACACTCCCACGGCTTCAACTACCATCTCTACGCCGATGACACTCAAATCTCTCTACCCCTCGCCTCACTCCTTCAGTCTCCGCCTGAATCACTAGCCTTCTGAACGACAAATCAGACTGGATGTCACTCCACTTCCTCAAATTAAACCGAGCTCCTAGTTTTCCCACCAGCCCGCGCCCCCCCCCCCCAGACCTCTCCATCACGACCAACAATGCCACCATCAGCCCCACCACGCAAGCCAGAATACTAGGTGTCATTCTAGAGTCCAATCTGTCTTTCCAACCCCAGATCCAATCGCTGACAAATTCATGCAGACTCCACCTCCGCAACATCTCCAAAATACGCACGTATCTAACTCCAGAAGGGTAGGGTGGTGGTCGCGCATGTGTGTGTGTATATATATATATATATATATATATATATATACAGTATATATATATGTGATTTTGACTGACAACTCATGGGGCCCCCGGGCAAAAGGGGATCATGGGGCCCCTGTGCCCTTGTCCAAACTCAAAAAAGCCTATGAAAAAGGTTCCAGGGGCATCTCATGGGGCCCCCTACTGACCCCGGACCCTCAGTGCCCGAGTTTCCAAATGGTCAGTCCGCCCCTGGTCCTGACGCCCTGTAGCAGTAATTCTGCTATAGGGCGGTCGGGAAGCGGTTAAAAAAATACATTATGTTTGGGGTTTCTAATTTTTTTTCTAGAAAAAAAATACTGATTTTAAAATGTAAACAAAAAGTGTCAAAGATGCCTGGTCCTAAAGTGGTTAACATTGACACCTGCTGCATATCGCAACTGCACTGCATTTTAACCTTTTCCCGCCCGGCCTATGGCCAGATGGCGGCCGGGCGAGCACCTTGCCGTTCCGGGTGGACGCCATATGGCGTCCTTTTGGGCATGCGTAGTTTGCGCGCCCGCAGAGCCGCGCAGCGTCGCGATCTGTCACCGGCCGTGTACCTCGGACACGGGCGATGACAGATCTAAATACCGGCCCCGTTGCCAGTACCATGTGACCTGCTGTGACCAATCACAGCAGGTCACATGACAGTTGTATACAATGGATGGCTTCATTCATGCCATCCATTGTATACTAGTGTGCCTAGCTGTGATTGGTCACAGCGATCACATGCTCAAGCTGGGCCAATCACAGCCCAGCTGTGTCATGTGATTAGCCGAGGCCAAATCACAGCTAAGCACAAAAAAAAAAAAAACCTTGAATGAATCGATGTCATTCAAGTAAATGCTTGCTTATAGCAAAGTAATTCTTTGCCATAAGCAAATAGTCTAAAAAAAAAAAATAATAATGATCACGTCCCCAAAGTAGTACAATGTTACTATGGTAATATTGTACTACTTTGGTCATAGTGAAATATGAAAAAAAATCTTAAACAAAGAGAAAAAAATGTAATACAAAATTAAAACTAAAAAAAAATTCAAAAAAAAATTCAAAAAAATTATAATTTTTTTTTTCATACTGTCACCGCCATGCCAGTTATATGATGACACTGTACTGCACTGGTGATAGTATGTAAAAAAAATAGTGAAAATAATTTTTTTAATTTTTTTAATTTTCTGAAAAATTATGACAAAAAAATTCTAAGTTCAAAAAACTCGCCATGCCTCTTATAAAATACGTCGGACTGTCTACTTTGCAAAAAGGGGTCATTTGGGGGATATCTGTACTGTTCTGACATTCTTGGCCCTCAGGAAATTAGATTGGCTGTCTGTACTTCAGGATTGATCAATATTCAGATCTATACCATAGTTTATGAACTCTATTACTTTGCTACAAACTAAATAATAAATACTAATTTGGGTTATTTTCACCAAAGACATGTAGTAGAATACATTTTGGCCTAAATTTATGAAGAACAATTATTTATTTGCAAACTTTTATAACAGAAACAAAGAAAAACGTGTTTTGTTTTCAAGATGTTCGGTCTTTTTTTGTTAATTTAGCAAAAAATAAAAACCCCGGCGGTGATTAAATACCACCAAAAGAAAGCTCTAGTTGTGTGAAGAAAATGATAAAATTTTAGTTTGGGTACAATGTTGTATGACCGCGCAATTGTCATTCAAAGTGTGAGAGCGCTGAAACCTGAAAATTGGCCTGGGCAGGAAGGGGGTAAAAGTACCCTGTATGGAAGTGGTTAAACATTGTGCATGAAACACGCACAGAACTTGGGTTTCCAGCACCGAGTTCTGGTGCAAATGAGACTTAAGACATTAAAGTGGTCCTTCACTCTGAAAAAAAAAACTTTCCCCCTTTAGATTCATCCCCTCTCCACAGTGTAGAAAAAAACAACCTTTTGATTTATTCCTGTATTTTTTTGGCATTGTAGAGTCCAGTCTACCAGCTTCCCCCATATTCACCTAGGTGGGAATGGTGTAAATCCTGTTGGTGGAGCCTCTGGGATATCCACGTCACATATTACAGGGGGCGTCTGCTTGAACCTTAGAGGAGAAGGAATCTTATCAAGGGGGTGGCTGCAAAACCAAAAAGAGGCAGTCGGCTCCTGATGAGGTCAGATGAAAATGGTGGAGCTAGTCCCAGCATGTGAAGTACAGGAGGACAATGCTGGATTCGCAAGGTCAATAAGTATAACTGAGGTAACAAGGTAAGAACAGACTGAAGAAGATTAAAACAATGGGGTGGGGCTCCTCTTTAAGCCGTAGATATCTCCTCTCTTTGTTTTCTACCTCAGAAGTTGTTACCATCACTTCACACAGTCGCCTCCACAAGCCAGCCCAGTCACATGACCTCGGCCAAACCCTGGACTGGAGCCTTGGACTGGACGTCTGACAGAACATCAACTCCAACTATTTCACCCATTATGAATCTAAGGGGATATTTGTCATCAAACTACCTGGTAATCTAAATAGATGTACCACAGTTAAATGTACCACAGTGATTATTTCACCCCTTATCTTGTAAAAAGAACTGAAAACAATGCAAGGTATTGTTAAAAATAAACTTGATCAAATGTAAGCATTTTTAAAAACTTTTTCTTTTATATTAATATTGTACGCTAAGGGCTGGTTAACACCAGATGCAGTCCAGTGTGTTTTCTTCTGCATCAAAAATAAATGCACAGTGTTTTCCATGCATTCCAATGGACCTAGTTCACACCAGTGCAGTCAGCTCCAGTCAGTTACTGGTGCAGAAAAAAAGTAAAACATGCTGCATATTTTCTGCACAGTAATGTACTGGAACACAGCAAAACATATCAAAAACACACCGGAACGGGATGTGGTATGAACTGTAAGCAAAAATGCATCCAGATCGCATCCGAAGTGTGTTTTTGTGGTGTGAACTGGCTCTTAAAATAGAAAGGCAAAACTTTTTATTTAGTTTTGAATAGAGAGGGATTAGAGCCACTGTCAGCTTTTGTTGACGCCTGTATGCCTGTTAACCATTTGCCTACTGGTCACTTTCACCCCCTTCCTGCCCAGGCAAGTTTTCAGCTTTCAGCGCTGTTGCACATTGAATGACAATTGTGCAATTCTGTACCCAAATTTAGTTTTTATCTTTATTTTTAGACAGATGGAGCTTTCTTTTGGTGGTATTTAATCGCCATTAATTTAATTCTTTTGCTAAAAAATAAAAAAGGACTGAATATTTTGAAAAAACCCTTTCCTTAGTTTCTTTATAAAAATTTACAAATAAGTATATTTTCTTCTTCACTGATGTGCACTGGTCACGCTGCATTGATGGGCACTGATGAGGCTGCACTGATGGGCATTAATGAATGTGCACTGATGGGCAATGATAAGCTGCATTGATGGGCACTGATAAGGCTTCACTGATGGCCACTGATGAGGTGGTACTGATGGCCACTGATGAGCTGCACTGATGAGGCTGCATTGATAGGCACTGATGAGGTTGCACTGATGGGCACTGACAGGCTGCATTGATGGGCACTGATGAGGCTGCACTGATGGATGGGCACTGATGAGGCTGAACTGATAAAGCAGCATTGATGGGCCCTGATAGGTGCACTAGTGGGCACTGATCTGCTGCTCTGATATTGTGCACTGACGGGCACCGATTGGCACTGATGGGGCTGTACTAATAATCGGAGCACTGCTGATCAGTGCCTTGATTTACACTGTAAGTGTCCCCTGTCACAGAAAAGCTAGTTATCGGCTTTCCTTTCCTTAGACAGTGACAGTGTTGAGGAAAGGAAATGCCGTTAAGTGGAATTTGTTTACATGTGATCATCTGTGCTTGGACACAGCAGATCACATGGTTAAGGGCCAACAGCATTGGCTCTTTACCCTGATCAGAGAAGTGCTGTGTCACAGCTCACCATGGATCACTGTGCTGCGTGCCCCCAGGGTGCGCATGAGAGGTGTGACCTGGAGGATGTCATATGACATCCACCCAGAGGGATAAAAGTCCCGCCCGGCCATCAATCTGCTATAAGTCAGGTGCGATCTGGTTAAAAAGATTCACCCTTTCTGTTTATCATTATCATCAAAAGGGAAAGTAAAAGAAAATCCCACATTTTGGTTTGTCCCCCAAAAACAGTAACATAGGGGAAACCTTCAAATGGGCACACTAATTCTGTTGGAAACCAGAGATTCCTTCAATTTGCAGGGATTTCCTCTCACTTCCTGTTTTGGCTATGGCATCTCCCCAATGGCACACAGATGGCAAAAAAACAAAAACCTGACAGGGGTTATAACCCTCTCTTATTCTATCCAAAATGAAAAACAATTTTTTACCTAGTTCTGCTTTATTTAATCTATCACAGCACCACAGACAACCTTTCCAATGTAATGTATCTCAAGTGTGGCCCTTCACATCCCAAAGGCCTCACATTATATTAAACATGTTTAACCGCTTCCCGACTGCCCTGTAGCAGAAGTACAGCTACGGGGTGGTAGGGATGCGCAAAATCACGTACATATATGTGATTTTGTATTTCCGGGTAGGATGTGCTCCCTACCCACATCGCCAATAGTTCCTCGGTATGTAAATCACTGTGTACTGGCCACGGATTCTCAGCCGGTACTCGGTGATCATTGGTGGAGCTGACAGGGGAGAGGTCTGTATGTAAACAATACAAATCTCTTCCCTGTCAGCACAAACAATCTGCTTTGTATTGCTCTGCACAATACAAAGCAGCTTGTCTACACAGTAAAACGCACAGTTACCCTTTGATTGCCTCAAATGTCCTGCACTGTGTCATTAGTACACTGTCAGTGCTTTTTATTAGCACTGATCAATGTATTAGTGTCACTGGGGATGTCAGTGGCAGTTAGTCAGTTCCCCCCCAGTGTCAGAATGCCCACCGCAGTCCCGCAACAAGTCGCTGATCGCCGCCATTACTAGTAAAAAAAAAAAAAAAAATTCCAGTATATATATCACCATTTGTAGACACTATAAATTTCAAATAAACCAATTAATTTACATGTATTGGGATTTTTGTTACCAAAGACGTAGCAGAATACATTTTGGCCTAAACGTATGCAGAAATTTCACCCTTTTTTGTTTATAGCTCAAAAAAAAAAAAAAACACACAGGTGATGAAATACCACCAAAAGAAAGCTCTATTTGTGGGAAAAAAGGACATAAATTTCATTTATGTAAAATGTTGCATGACTGTGCAATTGTCAGTTAAAGTAACGCAGCACTGTATCACAAAAAATAGCCTGGTCAGGAATGGGGGTAAATCCTCTGGAGGGCAAGTGGTTAATGTTACAGGAGACTGTGAGAGACTGCGGCCTTGTGACTGGGGACATAATGCAGGAATTATCACAGACTGGAAACATGTATACGAGACTGCTAGCGATGACTGCCATTGCAATCCATTTGCAGATTGTGTTGGTACATTTACAAATGTCTAAATTGATGAAAGAGAAAAAAATATGTAATAAGAGAAAAGTGAATGGAGAACACAAATAAAATAAGAATGTGTGGAATAAATCAACCAAACCATTTACCTAGCTGGAGCTAGTCTAATGACTGGATTCTGGCTCTGGCTCTGGCAGTGCAGGTACTATTACTGTTCAGATAGGGGACACTTCCCCTGAACCTCATGAGTCCCAGGATACCAGAGTGAGGAGAGCCATTCCCTGGCATTGTCTACATCACAAGTCTCATGACTTCCAAGGTGGAAGGGGAATCTTCCCTCATACTGTTTTATGTCACAGACAGGAAAAACACTGACTGCTGCCTTCTGGGGCCAGAGGGATTGTAGAAGCATTAGTACCCTGACATTCACACGGATGCAGATACATACATGTGTAGAGCCATGTCTTTATGTGGAGGCACCCGGCAGTGACAGGTGTTTGTGTACAGCCACTTACACAAATCAGTGACACCCTGTGGCTGTATACATGTTACTGCACATCCCAGACAGATGATCTTGGGCCTCCTCTGAACTCTTTTTTGTAGTCCAGTGAGCTGAGGGCCAGATCATTATCACCCCACAGCTGGTATAAGCCCACGGCTCATTGGAGTACAAAAAGGAAGAATTAGGAGTTCAGGTTGGAGATGAATTTGGAAGCCCAAGCTCATATTTATCAAACATTTGCATGCAGTTTTAAACAAATTAGTGGCTCTGAATGCAAACTGTTTGCATTCAGCACCGCTCATCAGTCCCTGTATGCATGCAAATACTTGGATGTGCGATTGCACATGTAAGGCCTCATTCACACAGGGTGTACAATACCATACATCCATGCAGGGCTATGTTTACGTTTTGTGCATCCCCATGCAGGCAGTCCCATTGATGTCTGTTAGGACACAGTGGCAGCATGGACACAGCGTTGGTTAAGGTCCCCCAACAGAGACAGTGTAAGTTCGGAGACCCACACACACACCCAAACTCACCTGGATTTCACAGACACAGAGATTGTGCCTGTGCAGTCAATGTGTCCCAATAGACATCCACAGGAACTACCTGCACATGGAAGTATGGAATACCTGTGCATCTCTGTGCATGTAAACATGGCCCTGCACTGGCGTACGGTATTGTGTGCCCTCTATGAACAAAGTCTAAAGCTGCAGCCTGTCATTATTTTGTACACAAACACCTGTCACTCCTGGGTGCCTCCTGGCCACATACACATACACTTGTGTGAATGTGCAGAGTTCGGCCAGCCATAGACAGAGCGATTTTCTTTCCTGCAACCAAGGGTTCAGCCTGCCCATACATGGTTCAAATTTCAACTGGTGCCTGCTGAACTGGACTAGATTTGAACAGTACATGGCCAACTTTAGTATTCCTTGTGACAATCATCAGGGGTCTAGACTGGAGCTTGTCGTCACCACATTATCACATTTTTGAATTGAATGTACTATTCTCAATTCCACCTTTATTAGTTTGTTTACACTGATTAATTGCTTTATTCTACTAGGTGTAGTTGTGTATATACAGTATATAGTTATAGATTTATACATGTATTGGGCTCAGAGATGGAATTTTAGTTTCATCACATTTCTGCACTTTTAACATTATTTTAGCACTGCGCATTTTATATATTTTATTTCCTGTTGCTGTGGGTGATAAACAGCGTGTGCTGGCTGGCTTTTGGATTATTTTTATTTGTTTTGGTTGCACAGAGATATTTTTACAAATTGTTTTCACATTCCATGTATTGTTATGCACATTTGCTCAGCTGAGCTGATTGACAATGCATAGAAACGCAGGGTCACACAGAAAACTGCAGAACTGTGTGGAAAAAATGCAGCCGTGTTGGATTTTTCTGCACTGCTCCACCATGCAGCTGACAGCTGTGAGGAATTGCACACAGAAAATCAGCATTTTCTGTGTGCTCTTGTGGATAGATGTGATTTTCTTATGCAGAAAAACGCAGCCCTCCAGTGAGGTGTGAATTAGTGCAGTGATAATTGCCTTTGGAATTATGAATGACACCAATGCACCTCTCCAACGCACCTGTGTAGCAGTGCACTGCAATGCTGTAGCACACTACCCAAACTTGGTGCTGGTCTGATTTCTGGTCCCCTGTGATGCATTGGAAACCCATTCAAATGCACACAATAACATATGAGATAACACAGGTTAACACTTGTGAGTTAAGGCACCATAGCAGACCAACCTGGCGCGAATGGGCCCTAAATGAAGACCTCATGTGTGCTAAAAAAAAATTATTTTGGTGTGCAAAGCAGTTAAACATATTCAATAACCTGCTGCATACCAACCTTCCAAATTTGGTTTGACCTTGAAGGTTTTGATTACTCCTTGACATTAAATGGTTAAAGGCAGAGTTGAAAGCTGAAAAAACAAGTATTACACAACCAATATATTGAACGTAAGCAAGCATCTGTAATGATTATGTATACTTGTGAACAGTACTCAGCTTTTTATAGCAGGTATTCAGGTTCTGTTGAAACACCTGCTGTTTAATGGTAGTAGCTGGCATTATGGCGTGTGCTATTTGTGTATGCCTGTTACTACTCTACTGTACTGTTTTTAGTAACAGTCAAGCATTTGGCTGCTGACTTAGCAGTCCAATCAGTTAATTCTTAATACCAACATCTACAACATGGCTTCAGGATTGTGGTCTGTAGATTATGAAATTTATGGAGATGTACAGGGTAAGAAAGATTTCATTTAATAACTTTTGTTTATCCTTTGCTGAGCTGCAGAATTTGCTCTACTTTTGCCTCTTATTATATGTCCTTTTTATTAGAATTTTTATCCAGTTTGAAACATAAAAAATAAGCAGATAAAATGTGTAGAGCATACATAATTTTACCTTTAATTTTAATCAACATATTAAATAAAGTTGATAATCAGCTTTCAATGTATAATTTGTATAGTTGTATGCATAATATATATGCAAAGGCAACAAATGTTATTTACTTTATCTATTTTGACTCCAGCAAAACAGATACTTTATTTCGGAACCGATTTGCATTAGTCAGTATAAAGTAATAGGCTTATCCAGGGGCGGACTGACAACACATGGGGCCCCTGGGCAATAGGGGATCATGGGGCCCCTGTGTCCTTGCCCAAACTCAAAAAAGCCTATGAAAAAGGTACCAGAGGGCATCTCATGGGGCCCCCTACTGACCCCCCCGG
This sequence comes from Staurois parvus, assembly GCF_062004578.1. NCBI lineage: Eukaryota > Metazoa > Chordata > Amphibia > Anura > Ranidae > Staurois > Staurois parvus. The sequence goes on along the minus strand of NW_028318847.1, from coordinate 467,218 downwards.
GCAATAGGTGATCATGGGGCCCCTTTGTCCTTGCCCAAACTCAAAAAAGCCTATGAAAAAGGTACCGGGGGCATCTCATGGGGCCCCCTACTGACCTCGGGCTGCGCCCGAGTTTCCAAATGGTCAGTCCGCCCCTGGGCTTATTCAAAGTCGGGACACGTTTGAGAAATGATTACTCAGTACAACTATACTTTTCCTGAGTGTGTGCAATAAGAGACATACTGGGGTTGATTTACTAAAACTGGAGAGTGCAAAATCTGGTGCAGCTGTGCATGGTAGCCAATCAGCTGCCAAAGCTTAATTGAACAAGCTGATGTTAGAAGCTGATTGGCTACCATGCACAGTTGCACGAGATTTTGCACTATCCAGTTTTAGGGCCAGTTCAGATCACAAAAACGCACTCAAAATCCATTCTGGATACACTTCTGAATGCACATTTTGAATACTATTTTTCTTTTTTTTAATGTACTGGGATGTGTTTTTCATGTGTTTTACCGTGTCCCAGTACAGTCCAGTGCAGGAAAAATGCAGCATGTTCTACTTTTTTTTCTAGAACTAGAAAGTCCTGGAACAGACCACACTGGTGTGAACTATGCCATTGTAAACCATATAAACTATTTTCCATGCGTTATTGATGCAGAAAAAAATGCACTGGACTGCATGTGGTGTGAACTTGCCCTTAGAAAATCAGCCCCACTGTATTAATTAAAAAACATAAAATACTAGTAATGAAAACATAACTTTCTGGAATTTGCCCTTAAAATTAAATAGGTGTCTCCCAATTTCTATATGTTGCTTATTCACAGTTTTATTTATTACAAAATAAAATTTACACTTTATCTACACAACAGGTTACTCTTCAGCTGTAATTTTTTTTCATTTTTTATCAACAAGCTTGCTTTTACATTAAGTATTTGAGGCTTTACTGGCTTCCAGTTCTATGTCTTCCTCTCTAGTCTGCTGTAGAGGGGGCTGATATTAATAAAAAACAATGTAATACTATTTTAAAATACCTATCTTCTTTAGTTTTGAATTGAGTAGGGAAGAGTTAGAACCTCTGTCAATTGTTCATTGCCTAGCAACATAAGATCTCCTACTGTTCTGCCTCTCAAATCTAAGCACTGCAAGTGGGATATCTAACTAATCCAGTAAATGAGATGTATTACTCACAGCCTCAGTAGGATTAGCAGACAGTGACATGATCCAAATGACATCCAGCAGATCATAGAAAAGTTTTAATCCAAAACACGGTAAAGGATAAATTCACCTTTGGGAACATGTTCCATATGTTTTTAGGGTGGAACATGTAACATGTTCCCAGAGCCGCTGCCCTCTCTCCCTCTGATAGATAGTAGTGGGAGAAGTCTCCCCATACTATCTGTCAAATTTGAAAACACGGCCGCATCATTCATTCACGGACTTCCGTGAGTGAATGAACTGCAAATCCCGAAAGCCTTGGTGGCTGTGGGCTTGTAGTTTTCAATGAACTACCACGGCGCTGTGGAGCACTGTGGTAGTTCATCGAAGCTTCCTGTCAGAATAAATGCTTGCTTGTACATCCCGTACGGGCAAGCAGATATTCTGACAAGTCTGCAGGAGACCTGCATGTCATCAGTGATCTACTGATCGCTGGTGTAATGCTTTCCAGGCTCCTGTAGACAAAAACAATAAATGCACATTTTTTACCTGCAAAAAAATGTGCATTTATTATTTTTGTCTAAAAAAGGTGAACTTATTCTTTAAGATCACACAGATGAACATCAGATAGGTCCAAAAATTATGGTGTATATAGCTACAGCAGGATATAGTACTTGTGGAGAATAAAACTGGAGACTGAACATGAAGAAGGAACTAACTACACAGAGCATGCTCGCAACTGTTTCTTAAATATAAAGTGTACATGCTTTACGTAAGAATTTAAATGAAAAGTATAGCCAAAGCTCATCTGGTGTACTTCTCCTGTGTATCACAGGAGGCCGATTCATTCTGCACTCCTGTGGCCCATTTTCAGCTGACATCAGCCTGCTGTCGGCTGACATCACAAAGCCGGCCCAGGCTGGAGAATGATCCAGATCATATGGTCAGGATCCACCCAGGAGCTACAGCCCAGTGCTTCAGTGAGCATGGTGGCGGTGGGGGGGGAGCAGCAGGGCCAGACTTTTCATTAAGCATGTGCCTACAGGCACTCTTCCTAGAGGGGTGCCTGTCTGTACATGACCAGATCTAGGGGAGTGCTGCTGTGGTGGGCTGCACCCCTCCCCAGATTTCAGTTGTGCCCCACCAGGCCGGCACCCCCCCCATGAACATTGTAACAATGACCACTGCAAGTCCGGACAGGAAAATTGTCAGCAAGAAGAGAGTTGGGTGGAGGTGCAGGCTCTCTGTGCTCTCCCTGCTCCTATCAGTGGAGTGCTTCTCCACACAGCGGATTACACAGGATCCTCCCAGATTGGAAAATACACGGTTTAATTAGCCGCCCCCTACCCACATTTGCGATGAGGAGTCTTTGGAGGAGGCAGGTGATGGTAATCAAGCCGTGTACCATCCAATCTATAAGGAACCTGTGTAATCTGCTGTATGAAGGAGCGCTTTTATCCCAGGCAAGTTCTCTCCTCATTAACACTTCTCCTGTACAGACTGGTGGGCATGGGTACAATGTTGATGGGGGATGAAGGGGGGGGCTGTTTGTGCTTGGAAGGGAAGGGTAATGGGGGGGGAATTTGTGCTAGAAGGAGGAATAGGGAATGGGGGGGGGGGAAGACATATGTGTTAGGGGTCAGAATTGGGGGAGGTTTGTGCTAGAAGGGGAGAATTGGGGGGGAGCAGGAAGGGTAATTTGGAGGGAGTTGAGCAAAGAGGATAGATTTGAGGGGCTTTGTGCTAGGAGGGGGAATTTGGGGGAGAGGATTTGTACTAGGAGTGGGACTTTGGAAGAGAGGATTTGTACCAGGAATGTGGATTTGGGGGGAGGGTTTACGCTGGGAGTGGAAATTTGCGGGAAAGGTTTACGCTAAAAGTGAGGGTTTGGGGGGAGGATTTAAGCTAGGAGGGGGTATTTGGGGGAGAGGATATGTGTTAGCAGTTTCGATTTGGAGGAGAGGATTTGTACTAGGTGGGGTGATCCGGGGTGAGAACTTACACTAGGAGGGGGTATTTGGGGGGAGGATTTACATTAGGAGTGGGAAGTTGGGGAGAGGGTTTACACTATGAGTGGTGATTGTTGGGGGGGAGTTACACTAGGAGTTGGGATTTGGGGGGAGGGTTTACACTAGGAATGGGGTTTTGGGAGGAGGATTTAAGCTAGGAGGGAGTATTTGGGGGAGAGGATTTGTGCTAGGAGTGGGAATTTGGGAGGAGGATTTGTGCTAGGAGGGAAAATTTGGGGGAGAGGATTTGTCCTAGGAGTAGTGATTCGTGGGAGAGGATATGTGCGAGGAGGGGGGATTTAGGAGGAGAATTTATGCAAGGAGGGGGGATTTGGAAGGAAAGAGAATGTATGCTAGGAGGGGTGATTTGTGGGGAATTGGGGGATTTTTGTATTTTTGTGTGTTGATTAGTGTTCATGGGGACTGAAGGGGGGGCTGTTTGTGCTGGGAAGGGTAATGGGGGGGAAGGGGAGGTTGTGCTAGAAGGAGGAATGGGGAATGGGGTGGGGGGTAGATGTGTTAGGGGGCAAAATTGGAGAAGATTTGTTCTAGAAGGGGAGAATTGGGGGTGAGGGGGGCAGTAAGGGTAATTAGAAGGGAGTTGTGCTAAGAGGATGGATTTGAGGGGATTTGTACAAGGAGGGAGAATTTGGGGGAGAGGATGTGTACTAGCAGTTGGAATTTGGGGGAAGAGATTAAGCTAGGAGTGATTATTTCGGGGGAGGATTTAAGCTAGGAGAGAAAATTTGGGGGAAAGGATTTGTGCTAGCAGTTCGAATTTGGGGGAGAGGATTTGTACTAGGAGGGGAGATTTTGGGGGAAAACTTACACTAGGAGGGGGTAGTTGGGGGGAGATTTACCCTAGGAGTGAGAATTTGGGGGGAGGGTTTACACTAAGATTAGGGATTTGGGGGGAGGGTTTATGGTAGGAGTGAGGATTTGGAAGGAAAGAGAATGTGTGAGGATTGATTTGTGGGGAATTGGGGGGATTTGAGCTGGAAGATGGGATTGGGGGGGGCAAAGATATGTGCTGGGAGGGGGATTTGGACTGTGAGAATTGTGGGAAATTTTTGCATTTTTGTTTGGGGAGAATTTTAACTTGCAGGAGGAATTTAGGCTTAGGGGTGAGCATGTTGATTAGTGCTGGGGTTTTTTGTGTGTGTGTGTGTGTGGGGGGGGGGGGGGGGTGCTTCAGAATTCTTGTCCCATAGGCTCCAGAGATATAAATTCAGCCCTGGGGAGCAGAGCAGACAGCGGTGACAGTCACCAGCTCTCCTCTGCTTACGGAGCACTGAGAACGGAACAATCAGCGGTCTTTGATTGCTCAGTTCTCAGTCTTGGAGCAGGTGGGGGACAGATACTGCATCCACCTAGGTAAGTGTGAATTCTATAAAAACAAAAAAGAAAACAAAAAAAAGTATACTTCTCTGTTAAAGCTATACTCACCTCTCCCTCTCTGACATTTTTCATTATTTTCCACACAAAATTTGAATGGCTTGCCAACTTCTGAAAATGCTAGCTGCCTAATTATCAAGATCTGTTAACAGTACTTTTTGAATGAACATGACAGAGATCCTACTAGATTGACTGATTGAATTGATTAATTGATTGATCAATTCATTTAGTTGTTGCTGTCAAAAGCTGCTTGAAAAGGGTTGAAATTGCAAGACAATTGGTTTGTGTATTACCAGCATAAAAGTATATGTAAACCTAATATACTGTATGTATATATATATATATATATATATATATATATATATATATATAATTGTATTATGTTGTTATTGTTTTGTACTTTGCTGACATTTAGTGATGGTTTTGGGCCTCTACAACTTGTGATTTTGATATGTTCTCTGTCCTTCCCTTCTGTTTATTGCTAGTTAGTTTAGCACTAGCTATACCCTCCACACTTCTTCCATGTTCAGTCAGTTCCATGTTCCTCAGTCAGTGTTTGTTATGCACAGAGGCAGGGCTTAGGAAAGGCATTGTCTTCTTACACTTCAAAAGACTGGAAAAACATCTTCTGTACTGCAATTAGCTGAAGCAAAATTGTGTTGGATTCATCTTCTGTTTCTTATTGAAGAGTTAAGCTGCCTGTGCATGGTGCCAGGTCAGCAGGTGACCATACTGCCTGGAGACTGGGTCTATGGAGGTATGTCAATGCATAAAGTGGCAAATGAAATGGTTATATATATTTTCCATGCATACTTGCATCCAGGAGACAGTAATCAGACCTTGGGCTTGTTTTTTTTGGATTTTATTAGGGAATTTGAACTTGGATGTGGTATGGGGTGTATGGAATGCCAAAATTAAATAGCAATCTCCCTGGAAATATGTACAAGTCTATTTACAGCAGAAAACAATTATCTTCTGGAGAGCTAGCCAGCCATCCCCTGGTGTACCACCCCAGAGCCCAGATACTCCTTTATCCAGCTGTACTGGGTGAATCCCTGGGCAGCGGATCCAATGCCTGTCACTTTAAAGGGTAAGACAGTGGCACGCTAATCCAGTTTCCCACTAGAGTGCTCATTCCCCTTTCTGGCTCAGGGGGTGTAGATCTACTCACTCAGTCCTCTTTCTGTGAGCTGATAGAAGCTGCTCTCAGGCCTTCTTCTGGGCCGCTCCTTCCCTGCTCCACAGATGGTCCCTGCTCTGGGGGCCAAATATGAGGTCCTGAGCTTTCCTCTTTTTTAGTTACTCTGCCTGTAGGTGAGCCCCTTCCCATCTGGGCTCCCTCCCAGGCTCCTGCTCCCGAGCCTCTCACTTCATCTTCTACACAAACTCTCCTGCTGCTGAGCAGGCTCCACCACATTTGAAGGCTACCCTAGCCCTATGCCAAACCTCGTGCTTGGGGATTGACCAAGGTCCTCCAGGTGTGCAGGCCAGCCCCTCCTCACTGCTTCTAGAATCCTCTCCAAGATTATAGAGCATGGGGAGGTATCAGGGAACTGGTTTGCAGAGCCTCTCAACTCTGACCCGAATTTGACCTCCCTCTTACCGATCTTTAAATATGGTGGCTGCATTACTTTTTTCTTCACAAAGTTGAAACCTTCTTAGGAAGGTGCTTGCTAATGGGGAAGGCCACAGGCAACACTGTTGACTAGTCCTTTGAAGACTTCTTGCATTTTTTTTGACACAGCTTCCACAGTTCTGTCCCACTTTTTTAGTATTGGGTAGAATAAGTGTTGCCCAGTACTGGTCAATTTATCTGTACCACCGCCAGACATCTAAAATAATGACTGTGTTGAACTAATGCCCCCCCCTCTAGTGTCCAGTTGTAATAGTGACATTGTGTTCAATGACACTGATCTGATAGAGCGCAAGGGATTGTAGGGCATGTAGTCCAGATAAGAGGGACTTGCCAAGAATCGGGGCTTCTGGAAACTACAGGATCCAGCTGGCTGGAGGAGGAGAGGTGCATGCTGGGGGAGGATATATAAGCTGGACCCGGGAGAATGTTCTTCCTCTTAGGACTACAGGCTGAAGCTGAAAGCATGGACCTAGCTGCTGCGGAGAGCTGAGCAGGCTGTGCTGTCCAGACAGAGTGGGAGTCTTTGGCTGTGAGCTATCCAACATCCTCTAGAACATCCGTCTGCAGTTTCCTGTTGGCAGATGTAACTGAGCCAAGGTGCGAGCATCATCACCGTCTCATCCCCAGTGGAATCCCAGTGTCACAAGGCGCTAGGTTGAGCGTCCTACATCGGTAGCAGATTCTGCTGGAGCCTTCCAGGGCCCCTTGGAACCCTTCAGCCACGATATCATCAGGATTGGTGAGCGGGCAGAAGCCCACACTGTGTACACTCTTCACTAAGGGACACTGCATGCACACACCTTTTATACCTTACACCTGCTTACAAGTTTGATGCCTTTACTTGAAATCTACTTAAAATAATTATTATTGCTGGTCACCATTGCACAGCAATCCTTTGGGCCCTCATTGAGCTAGCTGAAGACCCAGGACACCCTTTCTACCAGTACTCTCCTTGATACTCCTCAATCCCAGGACACAGTGCTTATCTATGTACATATGTTAAAGGGGGACTCTATTTAAAACTGTTTTTTTCTAGTATAGTTGATATGTTTAATACACAGTGTGTGCTGTTTTCAGGATCTGTGGCATCATTATTCTGAGGGAGCAAGCTGACATAAAGTCTTCTTCTTCCCTTTCCTACCTGAAATCAGAGGCCCCCCTTACTAACCATATTTGAAACCCTGCTTGAATTATTGTGTTTATCCCTTCCAAGTTCACCTGTGGTCAGGGTTTTGAATTTCCATCAAGGTGTTTGCCACATAAGAGGTATTCTCCTAACTGTTATTTACTGTTTATTGACTGAATAATTTTTTGTAAAAACTAAACTGCATTTAAGTGTCTGTTCAACTGTTTCCTGTGTGCACTATGTCTGAACCCAGGGTGTCAGAGGTGTCTGATAGCTTGCAAGGTCAGGGGAACCTTTGGGGGCCCATTTCTGGCAGCAGTCCTCACGAAGGTAGGGCTACATAAGAAAGAATTAGAACCTCTGTCAAGGTTTTATTGCTATCTGTGCCCTCACTCTCTATTTGTCCAGTTGACCATTTTTACTGGGACATAAAGTAATGGGAGATTCAGCATTTTTGTCTAAGAGTAGATTTGCCCTCCTTTTATAACGATTTCTTTCCACTTCTTTTTGCATCTGCACACCAGGATGTTAAAGCTTATCTAAATTTAAAATATATTGCAGATTATCATTCATTAGATGTGGTGGCTGCATAGGTATCTTTTTAAAGACTTTTTTTTCTTTATTCACCTGGTAATCCCACAGATTCCTGCAGATGGTTTCTCTCGGTGGAAGACTTTGCTTTTTTCACCACTGAGGAGGCAGTGATGGTTTGTCATATAGCCTGGACTTCAAACGTATCTGCCTTGTATAATCTCCATTTCATGGCTGGCACATCAACAGTTTTTTTCTGTACAGATACATTTCTGCTGATGTAAGGGAGATCTAGCTAATCCTGCTCTGTGCACATTCGATTTCGCTGATGCCTCAGACCTTCCCTGGCCTTTGCATTAACATTGCAAGCAAACACAAGAAATCACGTTGATATCTTCCAGTTACAGTGAGTGTGTATTGATTCAAAGAACAAAAAAACAGACAACATCATGCAGAAACCTTGACGCCTTTTGCACTATCAGTGCTTACTCATAAGGTCTAATACTCCAATGGTATTTACTTAAAATGGGTATTGATTTAAAATGTTCGTATCCTCAAAAAGAAAATAATGCAGCCAACGTTTGGGGGTTTAGATATGTGTTAAGGGAAATCTCCCAAATGGGGCACAGTAAAAAAAATAGGAGACAGGAATTTTAATTCTTACCTACATTATCAAAAACTGAAACAAATTTAGGCTAATCTGCTACATAAACTGGTAGCCAGTTTGTAGGCAGGTGCAGTCTGTTTTCTCCACTGCAGGTGTCAATGGTCCATAGTGGTACTGCAGTTGGAGGGAAAGTCAAGGGGAACTTGGTTTCTCTTTAGTTCCCTGGGGCAGCGTTCAGGTTGGCGCTGGTGGCCATCTTGGGTTATGCAGTCTCTTTTAAGTCCCTGCCCCCAGATTTTGGCACACAATGGCAAAGTGGTTAGTGTAGGGGAGCATATCAGTCTGTCAGAGACAGCACTAGTGATAGGTTCCGGAGGACTAGGGACAGCTCAGGGCCTACATCCACACTTCAGCAAGCTATCTTTTGTGCTAGACCGGCCAGGACACATTCCAACCCCCCCCCCCCCCCCACCCTGGCAAGCGCTGTATCTCCTTGCTGGGTTGTTGTACTGTTTGCAAGTTTTTCAATACATTGTTTACTACACTCTCGGCCTCTCTGTGTTTAATGTCGCTGCACCATGCTTCACCTATCCTACACTTGGCAGCAGTCGGCAGGATATGCTCTTATTTACAGTGGGTGTGGAAGAAGGGACAGGGACCTACATGGCACCATGGAGAGTGGACTTGGCCTTGGTACCTAAGTTCAACTGGTCCAACATCTTCCTGTCAGAGTGAAAGTAGAGACTACAGAATGCCACCTGCCTATACCAGGTTCCCACCCAACTGATTGTGGAGCTGGCCATCAACTCCCTGGAGGATGATGCCCGCAGAAAGATGATGATGCTGCCCAAGGATGCCTGGAACAGATTGTGGCATGCCTGGAGGGTCTATTAGTTCCAACCCACTATTTCCAATGCACGTTTTCCTGAAGAGTGACTGTAGATTAGATGGGTGCTGCAGCAACCACTAGATGGAACCACAGATAATCAAAGCAAAACAATGTCACCAGCACACCACAAATCTCAAGAATGGGTCCACAGTTTTTCTCAGGCAGCAAGAAGGTGGAATCTTGCAGGAGTACATAAAAGTGCTACCCTCTCTTTCCTTCAATGACACTGTAGTGGAAGTGGTAGCATGGGAGCAAGAGGATGCAGGAACAGTGGTAATGATGACCAAGAGACAGGAGCCCCTTCCACTGAGAGAGGAAGCCCTGGCCCCATCTCCCCTTTTGGCCATGCAGACCACCCTCAGGGAGCTTACCCAGAGCCTGACCTCCATTAAGCAGGAGATGTCCACCTTCAAACAAGAATTACTGCACCTCTCAAAAGGTGAGAATCCGCTAAGGAGGGACCTGGATGAAGACTGGAAATGCTGGAGGTGTGGCCGCTTTGTGCACCCAGCCAGGAACTGTAGCAGGCCTGAAACCAAAAGCAACCAAAGGCACCAAAGGCCACTGTTAAACTAGGAGCTCTTGGGGCTGAGGGACAACCTCTAGGACTGGCAAACCAATGGGTGCTCTGCACTCTCCCCAAGCAAAAACTGCTCTTAGCACCCCTGCAGGAGGTGGTTTGTTCCCTGCCCATCGGGTCTCACAAAAAGCTTCAGGGGGCAATGGTAATGGTGGAGCCATGCAAAGACACGGGGGTCCCAGGAGAATGGCTGACAGCACGTATGTTATCAAAAGTTAATGAAGGGTAAGTGCTAGTCCAGATTATCAACTTGGGAACCTCCCCAATTCCACTCCCTAACCAGCACTGCCAATATCTACATTGTACCAGGGCACTGAATATACCTGGTCCAGCCAGTGATGAAAGCTGCTTGCACTCCATTACAGGCTGGTATGTCTTCTCTGGATGAGAAGCAATATAGACTGTTACTGGAACAATTGGACATTCCATTCCAGGACTACCCCTTGCCCCAACAGTGGCTCCTACACCAGCTTCTGGAAAAGCACCTGCTTTTATTTGCCACCAGCCCTGAGGATTACGACTGCATCAAGACAATAGAACACCTCATCCATATGGGGGACACTCTGCCCATCTGGGAGTGATACCTCAACATTCCCTGAGCTCTCTGCCAAGAGATTAAGGACCTGATCCACAACATGCTGCAGAATGGGGTCATTCGGGAAAGCCGCAACCCAAAAAAAAAGAAATATGAAAGCTTATGGTTCTGTGTGAACTATCGCAAGTCCCACCAAGACGTCTACCTGCTACCCATGGTGGAAAAATCACTTATGGCCCTGGGCCAAGCTAAGTTTTTCTGGATGCTCTACCTGGCGAGCGGTTACTGGCAAGTACCAGTGTAGGAGCAAAACCATGAGAATTTAACCGCATGCCTTTGGGTTGATGCTCCCAGCACATTCTAGCGAATAATGGAGAGATGTCTGGTAGACTTCATCTGAGACTGTGTTAGTCTACCTTGATGACATTAACATCTTCCTCAAATCCTCACATACAACACTTGGACCAGGTGTTGGTAAAGAATCCCAAGTATTAAAGGGGTAGCAAGCTTGAACCCAAGTGGGACCGTACCCTTTCCCTTCGACCACAGTGTATGACATGGTATCGGAGGGTTCCACACCTGTCAATCGGCGCCTCCATCACAACCTGCTATGACCATTAAAAGATGAGGACACTGGCTGTGACCCCACAGGAGACAATGGGGTCCACCGCCCAATTAGGTCTAATTGTGGACAAATATCTGCAAAGTATTCTGATTATGTTGTTTAACGTTTTCTTGGATTTATATTTGCATTATTAATGTTTTACACTGTTCTGTGTTATGCTTGATGCCAAGGGCATGTAGGAGTGTAGGCAGGTGCAGTCTATTTTCTCCACTGTAGGTGGCGCTCGTCCAGAGTGGTACTGTAGCTGGGGGGGGAAGTCAAGGGAAACTTGATTTCTCTAGGGTTTCTTTGGTTTCCTAAAGCAGCATTCTGGTTGGCTATGCTGCATCCAGGTGACTCTGGTGGCCATCTTGGGTGACACACTTCCGCAAGCTTTTGGGCTGGGCCAACCAGGCTGCATCCCACCCCCCTGGCAAGTGCTGTCTCCAGTTGGGGCCTACTACCATTGATACTGCGCTACATTGACTGTAAGTTCTCAGTCGGGTGAGCTCCCCCACCAGGTTGTTGTGCTGTTTGCAAGTTCATCAGTACACTGGTTACTACACTTCGGGCCTCTGTGTGTTAACTTCCGCTGCACTATGCTGCACCTATCCCACAAGTTCCAGTGTGCTGTTGTTTTTTTGTTTGCTTTTTTGCAAGAGTGCACACAGATTTCACTCCTACCAACTGACTTCTGCAGAGAATGAGAAAATTATTACTTGGGTCATAGAATAAACTAAGGCTGACACAGAGGCCCTCGATGTCACAACAAATGCACATGGGGCAGCACAATTGTGCAAATCCTAGTGGCACTAATCCACTGCCAAGTAGTGTATCCTAAAATGCCTTCATTAGCAGGGACATACAAATCTTTTATCGGCCCCTTCACAGCCAGTAAATTCCTCTCCAGTACTTCAGAATTGCTTGTTTGGGTTTAACGTGAATTGACATTCCTCCTTAACACTTTTTGGGCTCAGTCCTTGCTGCCCTTCTGAAAACTAATAAGTGGTGGATTGTCGCCTCCTCACCACTTGTTTTAGTCCTACAGAGGCTGAACCACTGCATCAGTACCACCCGATGAATTAAACTTAAGGTTGAATTTGTTGCTGTGGCTGTGAACCAAAGCATTGTGGCCATGAACCAAATCTTTGTGGCTATGGCATGTGTACAGCCCTCAGCGGCTACATCTCATATTTTTTGGGTGGGCAATCAGGAACATGGTAAATCTGCTCACCTTTCTACTTTTACCACTCCTGCCCACACATATGAATGAACCCTTTCAGTGTCTCTATCAGCTTGTGTGGAGCACATCATGAGGATTCTGTTGTGAGTATGCCAGAAAGAAAGGATGGGTCCAAATCCAGCAGGGTAATGCATTGTTACATCCATCTGCATCAAGAACTACAAGAGCAAGACCTACATTTAAGGAGACCTGGAAATGTGTTATCTTCAACCAAGTGGGATATTATGCACAGCCCTGCCCAAACCTGAGGATATCTAGCCTACCAGCAAAAGTGGAAAATGTACCCCCTACTGTGTTTCTTGTTGGAAGAAATGGAAGAGGCTGAGTGGATAACCGGCCACCATTTACTGCAAGTAACAGCGTTACAGTTGGACTACAAGGTACGGGATCAGAGAATGTCCTAGCTCTTCCAGGATTGAGGAGCTGTGAGGATGTGATCCCAGTGGAAGCCATGGCTGTCACAGGGTTGGAGGAGCCATCCCTGCTGTGCCTATGGCTTGTGTTTCTTTGAACCAGGAGCCTGGAAGTCAAGTGAAAGAAGTGGGCAGAACAGATCCCACTAATGAAGGAGGCCATGTGGATAGCCTGCAGCCAGTTACCGCAGGCAACAATGTTTCAGTTGGACTCCGAGAGAAGGGACCTGAGGATGTCCTAGCTCTTCCCGGATGGAGGAGTCGTGAAGATGTGGTCCCAAAGAAAGCCACTGTTATCATAGGGGTTGGAGGAGTCACCCCTGTACTACCTACAGCTTGTGTTGCTTTGCCCCAAGGATCCAGAAGCAAAGTGAGAGAAGTGGGCATAGCAGATACCACTAAAATACTATCGGGTACTGACCTGGGGCGGTTGGTAACCCAGAACAAGTCAAAGTCAACACCCTTGAAGTCTACATTTCCACCTGAGGCCTTGGATTCATGTAATGTACTGTTGAGTGACTCAGTGCACACTGGGAATTCTGGGGAGGGTCAGGGGGTGAAGGACTGTGTACCAGGGCCTGGCTCTAGTGGATGTCTGGAGACAAGGCCTGGAGAAGAGTTTAAAATCACAGAGGACTCTGCAACTGATAATGTTTTATGTGATGCCAAATGTAATGACATGTGCAAGGCAGACCTTCCCTCTGCTGCAGTGGTGACTTGGGGTGCCCACCAGGTGGCCCCGGACCAGTCATTGCCCACTGCTACAGAGGAATTGTCTGTGGAAGGGCCCAATATAGCTGGGTTGGACCCTTGTGAACCTGGCCCAGACGGCCTAAGGTCTCCTCAGACTGTTGTCCACCACCTGGCGCCTGCGGCATATAGCTCTGAGTCCCCTGAAGCTGTGGAAATTGATGGCAGCCCAGAGGATCTCAGGGGTCTGGCTGAAGGACCGCCAGCGGTGGATAGCAGGATGGGGTTGCATGGGCAAAAGGAATTTGGGTTTTTACCCCTATGTAAAGAAACAGGATGTTCTTCTGAATTTCCCGGGGAAAAGGCACATTGTGTTTCAGTAGACCAGTGTTGTGTGCCTCTATCCCCTTGTGGGATAAGGTTTTCTGTTGTCTGCTCCCCTGACACCACAGATACAGTGGGGCAAAAAAGTATTTAGTCAGCCATCAATTCTGCAAGTTCTCCCACTTAAAAAGATGAGAGAGGCCTGTAATTGGCATCATAGGTAGACCTCAACTATGAGAGACAAAATGAGAAAAAAAATCCAGACAATCACATTGGCTGATTTGGAAAGAATTTATTTGCAAATTATGGTGGAAAATAAGTATTTGGTCAATATCAAAAGTTCATCTCAATACTTTGTTATATATCCTTTGTTGGCAATGACAGAGGTAAAACGTTTCCTGTAAGTCTTCACAAGGTTGGCACACACTGTTGCTGGTATGTTGGCCCATTCCTCCATGCAGATCTCCTCTAGAGCAGTGATGTTTTGGGGCTGTCGCTGGGCAACATGGGCTTTCAACTCCCTCCAAAGGTTTTCTATGGGGTTGAGATCTGGAGACTGGGTAGGCAACTCCAGGACCTTGAAATGCTTCTTACGAAGCCACTCCTTCGTTGCCCGGGTGGTATGTTTGGGATCATTGTCATGTTGGAAGACCCAGCCACATTTCATCTTCAATGCCCTTGCTGGTGGAATGAGGTTTGCACTCAAAATCTCACGATACATGGCCCCATTCATTCTGTCCTGTACATGGATCAGTCGTCCTGGTCCCTTTGTGGAGAAATAGCCCCAAAGCATGATGTTGCCACCCCCATGCTTCACAGTAGGTATGGTGTTCTTTGGATGCAACTCAGAATTCTCTCTCCTCCAAACACGATGAGTTGTGTTTCTACCACACAGTTCTATTTTGGTTTCATCTGACCATATGACATTCTCCCAATCCTCTTCTGGATCATCCAAATGCTCTCTAGCAAACTTCAGACAGACCCGGACATGTACTGGCTTAAGCAGGGGGACATGTCAGGCACTGCATGATCTGAGTCCCTGGCAGCGTAGTGTGTTAGTGATGGTAGAATTTGTTACGTTGGTCCCAGCTTTCTGCAGGTCATTCACTAGGTCCCCCCGTGTGGTCCTGGGATTTTTGCTCACCATTCTTGTGATCATTTTGACCTTGCGATCATTTGAGAGCTTGCGTGGAGCCCCAGATCGAGGGAGATCAGTGGTCTTGTATGTCTTCCATTTTCTAATTATTGCTCCCACAGTTGATTTGTTCACACCAAGCTGCTTGCCTATTGCAGATTCAGTCTTCCCAGCCTGGTGCAGGTTTACAATTTTGGTTCTGGTGTCCTTCGACAGCTCTTTGGTCTTCACCATAGTGGAGTTTGGAGTGTGACTGTTTGAGGTTGTGGACAGGTGTCTTTTATACTGATAACAAGTTCAAACAGATGCCATTGATACAGGTAATGAGTGCATGACAGAAGAGCCTCTTAAAGAAGAAGGTACAGGTCTGTGAGAGCCAGAAATCTTGCTTGTTTTAGGTGACCAAATACTTATTTTCCACCATAATTTGCAAATAAATTCTTTCCAAATCAGCCAATGTGATTGTCTGGATATTTTTTTCTCATTTTGTCTCTCATAGTTGAGGTCTACCTATGATGCCAATTACAGGCCTCTCTCATCTTTTTAAGTGGGAGAACTTGCAGAATTGGTGGCTGACTAAATACTTTTTTGCCCCACTGTACCAGTCATGCCATTCTGGATCCTGGGCTGTGGAGCACAGAGGAGGGACCACAGGGTGAGGGTTTAAGTCTGACTCTTTCTGACTCTACCCCCTCAGTAGCTGGGGCTGACGGCACTGAGTTTCCATAGGCTATTACATTTGATGCCAGCCCAGAGGAACTCAGGTGTGCCGACAGACGCTCTGCTGAGGACGGGGTAGAAGTGTGTGACATGGGTCGGAGGACAACCCCTAGTGAAATCCTTTCTCCTGTAACTTTCCCCTCTGTCACCACAGTCGCGGGTACTGCCAGTGCAGACTCATTTCTGTGTGTTGCAGAGGGAAGTCTACAGGATGTTGGGGCAAATTCAGCCCAATCAGTGTCTTTCACCTCAGCAGCTGCAGCTGACATCACTGAGCACTTCCAGGCTGATAGGTTTGATGTTGGCCCGGAGGAACTCAGGTGTTGTGCTGACAGATGTTCTGCTGAGGAGGACAGAGTAGAAGGGTGTGGCACGGGTCAGAGGATGACCCCTGGTGGAATAAAGTCTTCTGTGGATTTATCCTTTGTCGCCACACCTATGAGTATCATGATTGAGGATTAATTGCTATGCACAGCAAAGGGAGGATCACAGGATGATGGGGGAACACTGACCTCCTCTGAATCTGCTTTCTCAGAGACTGTATCTGACAACACTGTATTCTCGCTGGTTGACGTCAGCCCGGAGGAACTGAGGGTATGCTGTTACACAGTTAATATTTATGTTAATGTACATGAGAGTTCATATAGTTTATTTTTTGTACCATTTTCTATGGACGTTTCTATAGTTAGTAATGCTGCCATCCATTGGCCTTATTTGGTAATACACTTTGTTTTTCATGTTGCCTCCCTGAGATCTATGACACAGTTCCTTTGTATATGAAGCTCCTCCCTTCTTCTTGAGTTCAGCACTTCCTGTGTCATGGATGCAGCTAACAGACCACATGTAACAGGGACACATGTATTCTGCATAGTACGCTACAGAAAGTATCATCTTTTGACCGCATAATACTGGAAACCATTCATTCTGCTGTATCCTGTTTCACATGTACAGAATAAAGCAACTTCTGGATGAACACAGTATTGGTGAGTTCAGCTATCTGACAAGGATTGCCCACAGTGATTATATCTGCTTATACAGGCTACGCAGAGAGGTCTCACAAGGGATAAATCGCTATCACAACAATCTGAGTCAGAATAGTCAAAAGATGCATAGAATCCCTACAGCCTGCTGTGTATATGTGTGTGCCTAACCTGCAATCAAGCTCAGTGCCATCCGCCATCTTGCAAAGCACATGGTCGCACAAGCTTACTGCACTTCATGTGAATGTTGAATACTGTCTCTCTGCATTGAACTGTGTTACCCCACCTGTCTAAGCTGCTGTTTGTCTTCTTAAAGAGACAGTACCAATTTTTGCAGAACAGTAAAAAATGTCTAGACAAGGCTCTGAACACTCCTTTATGGCCGAACCAACGCAGATACATCATTCCTCTGAACCAGCAGACGTACAGGGAGCAGATTCTGCAGACATTCCCGAACAGAGCGTAAAACCCAAACGTACAATAAAACCGACACAGAAACTCAGGGAAAACTATGAAGCCACTAGAGATGAGTTCTCCAGTAATCTGTCAGACCTCTGGGACCGAACTTCACAATGCATGTCAGTTTTGTCACACTTTAATGATCAACCAGCTGAATTAAGAGACTCTATAAATCGCCTATCTGCTGCGTATGAACGCTACCAGCGGCTGTCTGTAAAATACTCAGCTTTCTTGCAGGACTCTAATATACAGGATTATTCAGCAGAACTGACCAGGACTGATGCACTAAACCAACAAAGGGATCTTGCAGTGCAAAATGCTAAGTTTAAAGCAGAACTCCGCATTACTCAACTGCAGGAGACCAGATCTCACAGATTCCCCTCAACCAAGCGCACTGCACTTTCTTCTAGATCCTCTCGCTCCAGAAGTTCGACGTTAAGCGATAAGCTAATAGAGGCCCGCGCTGATGCTGAATCAAAAAAGGCGCAAAGCTCTTTTACCAGAAAGGAAGCAGAGGTAGAAGCACGCAAGATAGCGCAACAAGCGGAGATGATAGCTCAGCAAGCAGAGATAGAAGCACGCAAGATAGCTCAGCAAGCAGAGATGGAAGCTCAAAGCAAAGCTCTCCAAGCACAAATGGCTTCTCAACAAGCAGAGGCAGATTCCCAAATAAAGATTCTGCAGATGGAAGGGGAGGAAGCAGCTTCCCTAGCAAGGCTGAAAGTCCTTGAACAAGCAATGGGACAAAGTACTAATTCAGACTGCCTTATCCCAGCAGAACTGGAAGATCCAGTTGAACGCACCAGTGAATACGTATTAAAGCATAACATTTGCGAAGATACAGAGTCATCTCCTGTACCTCCTACTAACACTGTTCTGACTCTCAACACAGAGACCTCTCGGCTCCATATGCCTAACCCTCTTCAAATCTACAACACAAGTACATCTATGCAGCAAACCACATCAACTCTTGCCAACAACAAGGTGACTTCCAGTGACAAGTCGCAGCTCAAGCCACAGCCAGCACAAGCCTTAGAGACTACACCACAGTTAAACGCTCATGCAACATCATTTTACCCTGGTAAACCTCACCCTACATCACCAGAGAACTTTCACACCCAAGGGGTTCCACAAGTTACTTTGGCACCAAAGAGTGAGAGATCAGACTTGAATGACTTTGCCAGATATATGATTCGCCGTGAGCTCATTAACACCAGCCTCTCAAGGTTTGACGACTGTCCAGAGAGCTACAGGGCCTGGAGATCAACCTTCAAGGCTGCTATTGCTGATCTCAACCTTACTACTAAGGAAGAACTTGATTTGCTCATAAAGTGGCTGGGACCAGAATCTGCAGATCGTGTTAAAAGACTGAGAACAGTACATGTTGACCACCCAGACGCAGGTCTTGTTGCTGCATGGGCAAGACTTGAGCAAGCCTATGGTAGCTCTGAAGCCATAGAGAGCGCTCTATTCAAGAGACTGCAAAACTTCCCAAAAATAGGAAACAAAGACTATCGCAGGCTCCAAGATCTAAGTGACCTCCTCATGGAGCTAGAGTTGGCAAAGACAGACCCACGTCTATCTGGACTAAGCTTCCTGGACACCGCTCATGGTGTTAACCCAGTGGTGTCTAAACTGCCATACGGCCTGCAAGAGAAATGGGCACAACAGGGCTCAAGGTACAAAAGAGACTATAACGTATCCTTTCCTCCATTCTCATACTTTTGCAGGTTCATTAGTGATCATGCCTGGACGAGAAACGATCCCAGCTTCAGCTTCAGTGAACCAAACTTACCTGCTTCATCCTCATCATCATCAAGGTATGATAACACAGCAGCTAAACGTAGAGACTATACTAGAGCAATATCTGTTAAAAGGACAGACATCTCACCCTCCACAACCTCACTTACTGACCAAGGCATTGTGGATGCCAGAGATAAAGACCCTAATCGTCAGTGTCCTATTCACAAGAAGCCTCACCCTCTTAAGAAATGTCGTGGGCTTAGGGCAAAGCCTTTACAAGAGCGCAGGGAGATTCTCCAGAAACTTGGAATATGCTACAAGTGCTGTGCTTCTTATAACCACTTTGCTAAAGACTGTAAAGTTGTCATCAAGTGCACAGAATGCGGTAGCGACAGACATGTTACAGCCATGCATCCTACTCCACTTCCAGACAACCCGCAGCAGCTACCTACCTCAACCCCTGTCCCAAATTATGGCGGGGAGCAACAAAGTCATGCTCTAGCCAAAAGTAATGTTTCTTCTTCATGCACAGAAGTCTGTGGAGAGGGACTGGATCACAAATGCTGTGCCAAGATATGTCTAGTCAAGATATACCCCAAGGATCATCCTGAGGAAGCTGCTAGGATGTATGCCATAATAGATGAACAGAGCAACAGATCCTTGGTTAAGCCTAAATTCTTTGAGATCTTTGGCTTAGAAGGTCACGCCACACCGTATACTCTCAGAACCTGTTCTGGTCGTGTAGAGACCTTTGGCAGAAGGGTCGATGGATTCATGGTCTCTCATATCAAGGATGGAGAAGGCATACCCCTCCCAACATTAGTTGAGTGTGATCAGATACCAGACGAAAGAGAAGAGATTCCTACTCCAGAAGCTGCATATCATCATCCTCACTTAAGGCACCTTGCTGATGAGATTCCTGCGATGGACAATAGTGCTGAAATCTTGGTCCTGCTAGGAAGAGACATTCTCAGAGTACATAAAGTACGTGACCAATGCGATGGACCTCACGATGCCCCTTATGCACAAAGACTTGACCTAGGCTGGGTAATAGTGGGCGATGTATGCCTGGACAGAACGTCCTCTGAGATCCACTCCTTCAAAACGTACATGTTGGGAAATGGACGTGCATCCCACTTCAAACAGTGCCCTCACCATTATGAAGTAAAGGAGAAGCCTCTTGATATCATCCAAGTACCTGATGTTACTCCTGTTCTTTGTGATGACAACCTAGGTACCACAGTGTTTTCTACTACAAGTGATGACAACAAAACAGCCTTGTCAGTCGAAGATAGAGAGTTCATCAAAATAATGGACGAAGAATTCTTCCAGGATGAGTCTAACAGCTGGATCGCACCATTACCTCTTCGTGCTGCAAGGGCCACACTCCCAACCAATCGTGAACAGGCTCTATCCAGATTTAACTCACTTCAACGAACACTAAAGAACAGGCCTGAAATGAAGGAACATTTCATCGCTTTTATGAAAAGGATCTTTGACAATGATCACGCTGAACCAGCGCCACCACTTCAAAGACACGATGAGTGCTGGTACCTGCCTTTCTTTGGAGTGTATCATCCACGTAAGCCAAAACAAATCAGGGTAGTATTTGACTCCAGTGCCAAGCATCAAGGCGTATCCCTGAACGATGTTCTTCTCACTGGCCCGAATCTAACCAACAACCTTGTAGGTATACTTATGAGATTTAGAAGAGAACCAGTTGCCATAACTGCTGATATTGAGCAAATGTTTCATTGCTTCATTGTACGTGAAGACCATAGGAACCTCCTAAGGTTTCTGTGGCACCGTAACAACAACATGGACAATGAGATAATTGAATACCGCATGAAGGTACATGTTTTTGGAAATAGTCCCTCACCCGCTGTTGCAACATATGGTTTACCAAGGACTGCCCTTGATGGAGAAAAGGAGTATGGTGCGGATGCTCGACACTTCGTTGAGAGAGACTTTTATGTTGACGACGGACTTAAGTCTTTACCTACAGACGAAGAAGCCATAGACCTGCTCCAAAGGACACAAGGTATGCTTTCCGAGGCTAACCTCAGACTACACAAGATTGCCTCGAATAGTGTTGCTGTTATGAAAGCCTTTCAACCTGGTGATCATGCCACTGGGTTTAAAGATTTAAATCTTGGAATGGACATGCCACCTGTACAGAGAAGTCTGGGCCTACAGTGGGACTTATTAAAAGATACCTTCGGCTTTCAAGTCGGCTCTGCAGACAAACCATTTACCAAGCGTGGTGTTCTGTCAGTGGTGAACAGTTTATACGATCCATTGGGATTTGTGGCTCCCATCACCATACAAGGTAAAGCCTTACTTAGACAGTTCTCAGAGTCTATTAAAGATTGGGATGCTCCGCTGCCTACAGACAAGCTTCCAAAGTGGGAGTCCTGGAAACAATCTCTACATGCCTTAGATGGAATCAGTATACCACGCTGTTACACCTCAGCTTCCCTTGCTACAAGTCAGAGAATGATAGGCATCACACGAAAAATACTGGACTCTATGCTTATGGACTTGAACTCCACAAGACTTACCCATGAGATTCTAACCACCTTCCTGGCAGAAGCATCTGCCATAATCAATTCAAGACCACTTGTTCCAGTTTCTACAGATCCAGAGACCCCAACTATCCTTACCCCAGCTACTCTACTTACCCAGAAGCTTGGGTCCGTTCCTGTTCCACCTGGAAACTTTAAAACAGGAAATATGTGCTATGACCAGTGGAAGCGAGTACAACACCTCTCCAACTGCTTCTGGAATCGTTGGAGAATGGAGTATATTTCTACTCTGCAAGGACGCAGAAAATGGCAACGCCTGAACCCTAATATTAAAGTTGGAGATCTCGTTCTGCTGAAGGACCAGCAAGCTGAAAGAATCGAGTGACCTATGGGACTCATTGTAAAGAGCATTCCTAGTGATGACGGCAAGGTACGCAAGGTGGAGGTGAAAGTTGCAAGACAAGGGACTGTAAAGACTTTCAGCAGACCTATCACGGAACTTGTTCTGCTCTTGCCCTTTGGAGAATGAACTTGCTTGCGTATGCTGCTGGATCCAACCTGTGACTTCAAGAAGGAAGTATCTTGAACTTTAATTGATATAACTTGAAGCCTTACGTTATAATTGTTGCACTATATGCATGTTCTCTTTTTTATGTCTTTCAGGTCTTCAAGACATCAAGCAAATTGCACTGTTGTTTATTTGCAATTGTATAACTACCGTTATGGTTTAAATAGTGACATTTACAATGCCAGACGGGGAGTATGCTGTTACACAGTTAATATTTATGTTAATGTACATGAGAGTTCATATAGTTTATTTTTTGTACCATTTTCTATGGACGTTTCTATAGTTAGTAATGCTGCCATCCAGTGGCCTTATTTGGTAATACACTTTGTTTTTCATGTTGCCTCCCTGAGATCTATGACACAGTTCCTTTGTATATGAAGCTCCTCCCTTCTTCTTGAGTTCAGCACTTCCTGTGTCATGGATGCAGCTAACAGACCACATGTAACAGGGACACATGTATTCTGCATAGTACGCTACAGAAAGTATCATCTTTTGACCGCATAATACTGGAAACCATTCATTCTGCTGTATCCTGTTTCACATGTACAGAATAAAGCAACTTCTGGATGAACACAGTATTGGTGAGTTCAGCTATCTGACAAGGATTGCCCACAGTGATTATATCTGCTTATACAGGCTACGCAGAGAGGTCTCACAAGGGATAAATCGCTATCACAACAATCTGAGTCAGAATAGAGGGGGTGTGCTGACCGGTCTCTGGCTGAAGCAGAAAAAGCAGAAGTGTGGGAGACAGGTCAGAGGGTGGAGGTTCTGGTATCCAAGCCATGGAACCAGGTCCAGATCACCCAGGAACAACCTTATGCCAGGTTCAGGCATCTTGGTGTCGCAGCCAATGGCGAACCGCCAGATGACCCTGACCAGTGGCTGAAAATGTTGACAGCACACAATGACAGGTTTTCCAGTACCCATCCAGTCGATAGTCGGTGGCCAGTGGATGAAATGGATCCGCGGGGGGATCTGCTGGCCAGTGGTGACCCAAACCCTTTAGGAGAGCTGTCAGCGGTGTCAAGCTTTAGTTGAGAGAACCCCCCCCCCCCAACCTAGGGAACCCTCCTGGCAGACGCGTTAGCCGATCCCTTTAGGCTCAGCTATGCGTTGTCTGGAAGAGGGGAGATGTAACGTACGGACATGTAAGATTTGAGTGGATAAAGATTTGATCAGTGGAAATATGTAATCATAGCCATAGCAGGTTTGAGTAGATTAGATGTAGATCAGGCCTTTTCATTACAAATGTGTATTCAGGAACAGATATTCAGACATTCCAGCCCTTTTCATTAAGGATGTGTATTGAGTCCCTGGCATTAGGGAAATGACAAGACATTACAGACAGTGGTCATCAATTGGCATCAATTGGTCTGGGATACAGATGCGTATTTATACACAATTACTCAATAGACATTACAGACAGTAGTCATCAATTAGCATCAATTAGTCTGAAAGCCAGGCTTCTGGGATGTGACACCTTTGTGTTAATAAGATTGTCACATTCTAGGAAAACTGGTTTGGAGCTAATGACAGGAGACGGGGCGGCTGCCTGATGTATAGGTACATTCCATACATCAAAGAAGTATGTTTAATCTCTCATAAAAACTAAAATATTAGTTGCAGAGAGATGAACATGCTCCCTTTTTGCAGGGCATTCTGTGCGCTACATTTGCATATAAAAATCATATTTGTGGCTTGGGGAGAAAGCCAGGAAAATGCAGGGAATGGTTAGGTGGCCCTGGATCGCGACAGTCGAACAGTGTTTGGTACTGTCGCGATCGGACTAGGATAGCTGGAAGGACTCTAGAAGGGTGTGTAATTACTAAGCTGGTCCTCAACTCTAATCAGTGCATCAGATTGTATGTAAGATTTGTATCTGCCAGTGTGTGGTCGACCAGCTGCATTGGAGTGGAATCTCCATCTGGTGGTGGCCAGAGGTAGTGCGGGCTGTGAAAGTGTGTCACGGCTGATCTTACATACGGTTTTAGATATTCAAGTTAAGTCCCCTTTGTTCCCTCTTCATCCCCCAGTCACGGCCGCACGTGCGCGTCTCGGTTAGCTAGTCGCTGTGGGCGTGGCGTGTGGGGGGACACGTGACAGGGTGATCCTTGACAGATGTGCTTACAGTACATGCAGTTTACCAGTAGTTTTCTGGTGAGTTTACATCTGACAGAGGTGGTGGATTCCTTCACTGGATCATTTCACACTTTTTCACCGTGATTCCTGTGCCTTATAGTCCCACGGACATTATTTATTATAACATATATGGACTTTATTCATTTTCACTTTATATGTTGCACTTGACTGTTCCATATTTATTAACTATTTATTTTATTGTACCCTATATCAGAACTACACTTGTTTGTCTCACAATACTTATTTAACCACTAGCCTACAGGGCACTTATACCCCCTTCCTGCCCAGGCCAATTTCCAGCTTTCAGCGCTGTTGCACTTTGAAGGACAATTGCGTGGTCATGCAACACTGTACCCATATGAAATTTTTATCATTGTTTTGTGACAGATAGAGCTTTGATTTGGTGGTATTTAATCACCTCTGGGTTTTTTATTTTTTCTTAAACAAACCAAAAACCACTGAAAATTTTGAAAAAAAAAGTTTTTTCTTAGTTTTTGTTATAAAATTTTGTAAATAAGTGATTTTTTTCCTTCAGTGATGTGCGTTAATGAGGCTGCAGTAATGGGCACTGATAGGCTGCACTGATGGACACTGATAGGTGGCACTGATGGGCACTGATGAGGAGGCAGTGGTAGGTGGCACTGATGGGCATTAACAGGCATCACTGATGGGCACTGAAAGGCAGCATTGATAGGCGGCACTGACTGGCACTGATAGGCAGCACTGACTGGCACTGTTAGGTGGCACTGACTGGCACTGTTAGGCGGCACTGATAGGCAGCACTGACGGGCACTGATAGGTGGCACTGATGCCCACTGATAGGTGGTACTGACTGGCACTGATAGGCGGCACTGACTGGCACTGATAGGTGGCACTGATTGGCAGCACTGATAGGTGGCACTGACTGACATAGATAGGTGGCACTGACGGGTGACACTGAAAGGCAGCTCAGATGGGCACTGATATGTGGCATTGATGTGGCTCTGATGGGCACTGGCAGGTGGCATGGATGAGCACTGAGAGCTGGCACTGATAGGTGGCGCTGCTGGGGCTACACAGATAATCAGGGCACACTGATCATCAGTTATCTGATGATCTGTGTACATGTTCCCTCCGAGGAATGCCGATTACCGGCTCTCCTCTCCTCACGAGCTGTCAGTGTGACAGCTCATGGGGAGAGAAATGTCGTTAACCGGCATTTCCCTGTTTACATGTGATCAGCTGTGATTGGACACAGCTGATCACATGACCAAGCCAACATCTTCGGCTCTTTCCGTGGATCGGTGATCCGCTGTGTCCGAGGGACACAGCGCACCGCCGAAAGCCGCGCTGCACACTCCGGGAGCCGAGCAAGCGCGGTTAGAATGGGAGGACGTCATATGAGAGAACCTGCTTGCGTCCATCATATTACTATATGGTGGACGGGAGGCTGTTAATTATGTATTTAATTTATTTATTTAGCACTGCACTTTATACCATATTCTATAAGGAGTTGTTACCTTTTACCTTTGTGCTAGCTGCTTCAAATTTATTTCCAGCACTCGCCTACACATAACATTCTTTATTTAGCAGTTAATATTTACTAAAATAATTGCATTTCCATGTTCTCTGTACTGTGGGAGACCAGATATAGTGAATGCAGGATTCTGTGTTCAGTAACACTTCAAGTATAGGTAGTGTTTGACTGGACTTCCACTTCAATGCAAAATCCACTTTATGTAATGATCATATCCCTTTTGTCCATCAGGTGTCCCCATGTCAGAAGCTTTTATATAGTAGTTACATAGTTACGTAGTCTGGCTGAAAAAAGACAAAAGTCCCTCCAGTTCAACCATTAAAAAAAAAATTATAATCCTATACCCACAGTTGATCCAGAGGTAGGCAAAAAAAACCCAGCAAAGCACGATCCAATTTGCTCCTGCAGGGGAAAAAAATTCCTTCCTGATCCCCCGAGAGGCAATCGGATATTCCCTGGATCAACCTTACCTATAAATGTTAGAAACCAGTTATATTCTGTGCATCTAGGAAAGAATCCAGGCCTTTTATAAAGCAATACACTGAGCTGGCCAGAACTAACTCTTCAGGGAGTCTATTCCACATTTTCACAGCTCTTACTTTGAAGAAACCTTTCCATGTTTGGAGATTAAATTTCTTTCCCTCCAGATGTAAAAAGTGCCCCCTTGTCCTCTGTGATGACTTCAGGGTGAATAACTCTACACCACTATATGAACCACTGATGTATTTATACATGTTAATCATATCCTCCTTAATCTCCTCTTCTCAAGATAGAATAAATTCAGTTCCTCTAATTTTTCCTCATATCTGAGCTCCTCCATGCCTCATATTAGTTTGGTTGCCCTTTTCTGTACTTTCTCCAGTTCCCCAATGTTCTTTTTGTGAATTGGTGCCCAAAACTGAACTGCATATCCCAGATGAGGTCTTACTAATGATTTGTACAGGGGTAATATGATATCTCTCTCTCTGGAGTCTATACCTCTTTTAATACAAGAGAGGATTTTGCTCGCTTTAGAAATCGCAGCTTGGCATTGCATGCCATTATTAAGCTTGTGATCTACCAGAACTGCCAGATCCTTCTCCACCATCCTCATTTTCCACATAGTTCCCCATTTAAACAGTGCATTGAAGTCGGCTTGTAAGTTGGAGACATCCTGTAAGGACATTATTCCACTGCACAGCTTGGTGTCATCTGCAAAGACTGAAATGATATTTTTAATCCCAGACCCTATATTGTTTATAAATATATTAAAAAGTAAGGGTCCCAACACTGAACCTTGGGGTACACCACTGACAACCCTAGACCATTCAGAGTATGAATCATTAACCACTACTTTCTGAATACGATCTTTTAGCCAGTTTTCTATCCATTTACATACTGATTTTTTCAGGCCTGTAGACTTTACCTTACACATTAGCCGTGTGTGGGGAACTGTGTCAAACGCTTTTGCAAAATCCAAGTATACCACGTCCACCGCCACCCCTCTGTCCAAGGTTTTGCTCACTTCCTCATAAAAAGAAATCAGATTTGTTTGACAACTTTGTTTGACAACTTCTGTCTTTCATGAATCCATGCTCTCTGTTGCTTAAAATATATGTGGTCTTTTATTAAACTCTCCAGTATCTTCCCAACTATAGAAGTTAAACTAACAGGTCTATAATTACTTGGTAAAGATTTTGACCCCTTTTTAAATATTGGCACCACATTGGCCTTACGCCAGTCCAGTGGTACTATGCCAGTCATTAAAAAGTCCCTAAAAATGAGAAACAATGGCTTTGAAATGACAGAGCTCAATTCTTTAAGGACCCGTGGGTATATGCCATCCGGTCCAGGTGCTTTATTCACCTTTATTCTGTCTAAATATTTCTGGATAATATCAATTGTGAGCCAATGTGGATGATCTGGAGCTGTGTCAATACCATGCCCATTATGGACTAGAGCTCCCCCATGCTCCGTTGTATACACAGAGCTGAAGAAGGTATTTAATAAATTTGCCTTCTCTTTGTCCCCAGTCACCCACTCTAGATTATTTTGTAAAGGGTGTACATGCTCGGACCGGACCTTTTTACTATTAATATATTTGAAGAATTTTAAACATTTTTCAGTTTTTTCCAGAAAAAAATTAAATTTTTTGGAAAAATTAAAAAAAATTCAGTGTGGAGTAGTTTTACATCTTGAAAGTCATTTTGTTACACTTGGAACATGAAACGCAGTGTAAATAAAAGTACTATACATTGAATAAAAGTACAGGTTATTCAGTAAATAAATTAAATTTTCTTTCTAAAATTGTGTTTTTTATAAAAAAAATGGAATAACAAGGACTGTATATGTTAAGAACATTTTAACTATACGTGAGAACAGGTAATCCCCCATTTTCCCTAATTTAAAAGCTTTCCGCTAATATTCATTTTTAGTTATTGACAATGTTGATCCAGAAGCATACAGTATATACAGCTTTATGAAGAGCTTGTTCTCCTGATTTTCAGGTGTCAGTTTATCTATAAATGAAAGTATTGTGTATTTTTGGGAGGCAGTGGTTTGTAACACTTCCATACTTGAAGATGCTGCTGGTGACGGAACATTTTGTGATGATCCAGAAGCAGCAGATAGAGTGTTTCTGGAATGGGAAAAGCACTTTTTATTATGGTTCTCATCATTTAATTCCATAAAGTATATGTTAATGTTTTAGGGCACCTCTGCAAGGATGTGTTTTGACATCCTTGTAGCATTTGGGAAAAAATATTTTTTCACACAATATTTGCAAATTGCAAATTTGATCTTAGCAGAAATTGTGCTGTGGAAATGTCTCCAAACTCTAGATGCTGGTCTCACCATTTTACTGAGAGGAGAAAAAACTATTTACTGACCAGACTATAGGTAAACATTAAGCTATGATGGTGGAGAATACTAATATTAATCATTTAAATGTTATAAAGATAAACTAATTTGTCAGACAAATGTACCCTCTTACCTGTCAATTAATGCCTGACAGGACAGAAACATTATCTACTATATCCAAACAATCACCCAACTGTAGGAGGTAAAATATAGAGGGCACATGCAAACTAAATTGGAGCCTTTCCTCTGCTGTGCCCCCTAGTGGCAGAAATGCAGATATATCTTGTTTGAGATCTGCATGGAGAAGTAGTGGTACTTGTATTGTATTCTGGGAATTGCTTGTCTTCAGCTGAGAGAATTTGCAATAATTTAGGGGTTTACATAAAGTCTCAGAAATCATTCAATAAGGTTTTCATGTTATATAGTTTGAATACCATTTTATAGATATATTATTTATCATTGTTTAATGAACATATTCCAAATTTTTTGCCCCCAATTTTAGCAGGATAAAATAAAAAATGGCTTTGCAAAAAATGGAAATCTCTAGTTCCACCACTGAACCCCAATTGCATACCTGTTTCACAACTGCACACCTGTTCCACCTCTATACCCTCTGAACACCATCAACACTGCACCCCCATGCACATACTCAACAACCACACGTGTTCCACCACTGTAACCCCTCCTGAACTCCTGTTCCACTACTGCTCTCCTCCTTTTCCACCACTGCACCCCCTCCTGAATACCTGTTCCACCACTGCATCCCCTCCTGGATACCCATTCCACCACTGTGCCCCTTCTGTTCCACCACTACATCCTCTCCTGGATACCCGTTCCACCACTGCACCCCTCCTGTTCCACCACTGCATCTCCTCCTGGATACCCGTTCCACTACTGCGCCCCTCCTGTTCCACCACTGCACTGCCTCCTTTTCCACCACTGCCCCCCCCAATACCTGTTCCAACATGGCACCTCCTCCTGTTCCAACACTTCTGAAACATATACTAGATTGTTGCTGTGGTTCAAATCCTTACTTTTGTCTCATGTGTTTTAAATCATCTACCTCTTTTTTGGAAAGTTACATTTATTAATAATTAGGATATGTAGCTTCTATAGCAGCAAATTGTACATGGATGTTTTCAAAATGTCAGTTATATATCACTGTTGTATGTATGGCCATTGCACCATCCAGACTGCATTAGAGCTGCAATTTTGCTTCACTAGTAGTTAGATTCACAGCAATGTAACAATATGACTGTGCTTAGTAGCATAGGTATCTTGAGTGTATTGCAGTGGTCTCCAAACTGCTATCCTTTGCTTGCCTTTAACCAGCCCTTGGAACACTATACCTACCACTGATATTAACCATGGGGTTCTATTCCTTCCACTGATATAAACGATGGAACACAATTCTTCTCACTGACTCCAACGATGGGGCACCATTAGTTCCACTGACACCAACAATTGGGTACTGTTCCTTCCACTGGTATCAATGATGGGGCACTATTCCTCCTATTGACACCAATGATGGGGCACCATTACTTCCATTGACACCAATGATGGGGCACTATTCTGTCCACTGACACCAACATTTGGGGACTATTCCTCCCATTGACACCAACGATAGGGCTCTTCTATTCCTCCCACTGACACAAACAATGACGCTGGCCCATTTTTTTACTCCCACGGCTTACTAATCCTGGAGCATTTTTTACTCCCATTTTTCCACCTTTATGTACTATGCAGAATGATTGTTCCTGTAGTTAATATTTGCAGGCCTCCTTGAAAACATTGGGATCAGTAGTTATTATTATACACGATTTATATAACGACAACAGTTTAAATATATATTATCACTACCAGAGTTTTGTTGTTGTTTTTGTTTGTAGTGTATATAAAGGCAACCCCCCCCCCTTTTTTTTTGTTTTTGATAGAGAAGGGAAGGGTTAGACCCTCTGCCAGGATGTTGTTGCTAAGTAAAACAAAAAGAAAACGCATCAACCTTGCACATTACCTCAATTCAAAACTGTGATTTTATTGAAATGAGAGCTCTGAGGATGGAGGGACCCCCTTCAAAACGCGTCAGAGAAACTTTGAGAGTCTCTCCCCCTTGATGTGACTCGCACTGGTCTTGCACTATAATGTTCCTTGGAGGATCTGATACGCTTGTTTTACTGCTTTGTTTGTGAGTATATATCTGATTTCAATAAAAGCACAGTTTTGTATTGAGGTAATGCGCAAGGTTGGTGCGCTTTCTTTTTGTTTCACTTTGCAGTATTGGTCAGGCTTCCCCAGCCTTGTTAAGAGCTGCATAACCTTTAATCCATTGGTGGACAAACTTCCATAAGTGGTCTATCCACCCACCCACCCTTGATCTGGGTTCCTGAGCACAGGTGGTGTTGTTTCTGTTTCCACAGGATGTTGTTGCTGTCAGTGTCCCCACTGGAGGAACACACCCATCTGTTTGTCTTGGTGACCACTCTGTCCAAGAAAATTCAAAATGTCATCATTGTCATGAGAGCAAATTATCTTCCAAACATGACATTGCTAAGCAAATGCATAAAATTATTACTAATGAACAACACCTTCTTGATTGTGTTTCTGTAGCTATTAGTGTAAATCATCCTTTATAAAAAGATTTTTAAATTTAAATTGTACAATATGCTTCTTGAAGAACCATACTAATTTTAAATGAGTGACCCGCCTCTAATTAAAGTACATTCTCCACCTACAATGGCTTGAAGCACATAAAAAAGTGTCCTTGGAAATTATTTTGACATTTTTGCAACTATAAAATACATTATATTTACTTCAAGATTCAATCCATGTATGGGCATTATATTTTACTTTACATTTCTTCAGTTGCTTCCTTGCTTCTGACCTAGGCCAAATGATTTCATACATTCCATGAGTTTTTATGGGCATTTTTTCTTTCATTTGGAGGAGGGGAGCAGGGCTTTCTCAGCTGAGCACACCATTCTGTCTGCATGTCTGAGCTAAGGGCAGATGGATTCCAGAAAGTAAATGCTTTTCAAAATGATTTCTCAACAAAACAAAGCATTGAGACATGGATGGATAAGAGAGTTTGCTTTGAATATTAAAAATTAACTTTCAGTTTGTGGTGCTCAAATACATTAAGTTCCCCTTCAAAGTTGGTATCTCTCAGAAGTGTAAGACAACAAGGTCTGGCACAAAATTTCTGTCAAACTGCTTGACTGTCACAACTACTGTATAATCCCCACCAGACATTGACTTTAATTACCTGCAAACTTCCTCTGTGTGGACAGTGATTTTAAGATTGGGTGGTGTTTTGTGCTTTTACGTACCGTGACTGCGTTAGCACATATTACTATAGTCCATCTTAGAGCCCACAGAGGAGGATAGCTACATAGTCATCATCATTAAGGAAGTTTGAGTAGAGCCTATTATAAAAGTATTATTTAGGATGTACTACAAGATGCTGCTATTAGAAGGTATAAAAGCAGAAGAAGGTATTGAATATTATATATTTTTTATTGGGTTTAGTAACACTTTAATAAATGAGTGAAAAGCAAAAAGAAATTTCAACAATGGTAAAACTTTATTTCCTACATTGCCTAGTACTAATATTCTTATTCTTTCTGACAGGAGTATTTTTCAGAAAGGTATGTATTTATTTACATAATTGTATGTTTTATTGCTAGGTTTAACATTTTGCTGTGCTATGTTTGTATGAGAAATCTGAATTAGAGCCAGGTCACATTAGTGATCCTTTTACAGGCAGTAAATTGTCATCGGCTCCTAATGTTGGAGCTTTGCTGTATGAAATACTGGAGAATTTCTTAGCAAAGGAGCAGCAAGACTTTGACACTAGTTCAGCCAGTGAGAGTGTATTGGTTTAGGAGCAAGTGAGTGTTCTTGTTGCCTCGCTAGTGGGACATAGGTCTTAAGCAGCCCATAGATTAGGCATATCTTTTCATTTAACCAGTGGGTTGAACAAAAAGCAAAATGACCCAATTCACCCATCCACACATTTGCATTGGATCGGTGAATCCTCCCTGCTGTGTCACTGTATTCTGACAGTGGGGAGACTTCGCCTCCATCACAATGCTGGTGATAGCCTGGGTACTAAGCAAGAAGAAAAATACTGACAGGATGGAGTACAGAAGTTGAACAGTAGATGTTTGTACAACCAGTCTGCCCATACATTAATCAAAGTTTAGCTGGTCCCTGTTAAACCAGATGAATTTTGATCCATATATGGACAGCTTTAGTGTTCTGTCTTTGATTTTTAAGCTGATGAAAGTATGAAAGTAAAAAAAAAACAGGGCTGCCAGAAAACAATTGGCAGATAGGTAAGATGACCATGTTTTCAAGATGGCCAGGCTCACTTGTAATTGGGGTGGGACATAGGCAAAGTAGGGAGCAGGATTAATAGTGGCACACACAGCACACTGCCTTCTTTGCTCTGAGTCATGAGTGCGTAATGCAAAGACTGCAGGGATCAGGAGTAAGTAACACACACTGTGCAGGGATGAGAAGCGCATAATGCACAGAGTGCAGAGGTCAGGAGTGTGTATTGCACAAGGTGCAAGGGTCAGAAGTGGGTAACACACCAAGTGCAGGGGACAGAACTGCATTTATTTCTTCTGGCCCCTGTATTCTGTGCACAGAATGCAGGGGTCAAGAGAAAGTAATGCACAGAGGGCAGAGTTCAGGACTAACACACAGAGTGTAAGGGTCAGGAGTAGGTAACGCAGAGTGCCTTCCAAACAAAATTCCCCTCCTCCCTGCATTACATCGTCCCCAAACACACACATACACTCACTCCCAAAAAGGAAACCACCTCCACCATAAATTCCCCCCTCCCTCCTTAATTGTGTTCTGTAGACTTTGGCAGTGCAGTGTATCTGCTGTGAGTTCACTAATGCTGCAACAGTAGAATACATGGGCAAAAAATGGGTGATCATGACAATACATGAATGTCAAACAAACAATCATGACAATATACAGTTGTATGGGAGAAATTGGAGGTCATGATGATGCGCTGTGGTCTCCTTGGGGGCTTACAATGGACAGGTCAGGTGTGAGGAGGTGGGTGGATAGGTGAGGTATGAGGAGATAGGTTCACAGGTCAGATATAAGAAGATAGGTGGACTGGTCAAGTTTGAGGAGGAAGGTTGATAGGTTAGGTATGAGGAGGTAAGTGGACTGGTCAGGTATAAGGAGGTAAGTGGACAGGTCAGGTATGAGGAGGTAGATGGATAGGTCAGGTAGGAGGATGTAGGTATACAGGTTGTTCCAGCTCAATGTCAACAGACAGAGGAGTGTACAAACAGAGGAGGGTATGCTCAGGTGAAATGAGTGTCAGCAGATGATTACCAAAAATGGTTTGAGTATCTAAATCTAAGAATGGAAATGTAATATATTGCAACTTACCAGACAACAAATGCGGTGGCTGCATTCGTTTTCTTTTTCTCAGGCATTTTTCCTTTAATCTGATGGTCCTGTCAGTAACACACTGCCCGTCCTATGGTGACACTGCTCACCCACTGTACAGTCTCTATGGAAAAGCAACATTTTCACACTAGGGCAGGAAATGTGTTAAGCCAGCCATATATGGAGTTAAATTCAGCCAGTTCAGCTGGGACCATCCAAGATTCAATCCATGTATGGGCAGACTGATTGTACCCAAGTCAATCCACTGATCGAAATGTGTACAACAAGCCTGTCAGATTTTTCTACATGCCATTACTGACAGCGGCTATAGTCATTAGTAGTAATCATTGTGTTCCACTAGCCAGGAAAGCTTCCAGCTCCCTTCCCTGCAGGCAGATCACCATAGTGTTGTGGGAGGCATTCCTACATCAACACTGACTGTGTTGATGGAGGAATTAGACAATTTTCTTTCCTTCCACTCATGGTTGAATCATCTATGTTCTGCTTTAGGATTACAGTACACTTTCCCCTACAGGTGTTTTGACTGATGAGACTCTTTGTTCACTCTGCTCGCTCATACTATTACCTTGTTACTCAATACATTTGCATGCAGCACACCTGAAATTATAATAAAAGAGACAGGGTGTACCGACCTAGTGCATTACCAAAAACACCATTTATTGAAATAGGTAAAAAGTAGGTCATCTACTCACAAACATATATAATAGATAGGCATGTAATAATAGCAGAAGATGCCACCTCTATGTCCACAAAGTGAAACCAATGATATGGGAAGTCTGTGTAGCGCCCTAGGCTGATGCGTTTCAAGGGACGAACCCTTCATAGCCAAATTAGGTATGAATAACAACACACAAACAGTTATATCTATTGAATAATCACCTCCCGCAACAACCAAAGAGGACGGGATAAGGGTGGAGTTACAAATCATTTGAGCACAGAATATATAAGCAAAACAACAGCATCTATAAAGTGTTTACCCAATATATGCTTAGCATGTGAGCATGGACAACACAAGCCCCCAGAGTGGGCAGTTTGACCACAATGATTTAAATCACATTACTGATATCATATGCTCTGACCCTAGGAAGATATTCCTGTAAATGGGTCGTGATCACTTCCAGTCACATGATTATGACGTCATGTCCGGGCCGGCGCTCCAGTGTCATTTCTGGCCCCTGCCAGCCCTCCAAGGAGAGACATCAAAGGGGCAACATCCACCTAGTGGGTTGGCTGTCCAACTGCAAGTGTTCTATTCCTGGGTAGGGTTTGGCTAGATGTTTGAGTTGAACATCAGCCATTCGTGTGTTCAGCGAACACATGAATGGTAAGGGCGCCCTGACATTGTGCAGTGCATTGTGATTGGCCAAAGCACTGCACCTGATCACAGGTCAGGTGCAATGCTTTGGCCAATCACAGCCCATGTTGATGTATTTACTAACTGTATTTAATAACTGTCAGGTTGGCACAGCTGTCAGATGCCAGTAGCCAGTTTCGAGAGCAGAGCATTTTTTTTTCTTTGGTTCTGGAAGATCTGGCATTTCTGCCAGTACTCTGCATAGCCGCAGAAGAACAAATCAGCCTCAGTTTGGTGCCAGACAGCCTTTATAAGGAGGCTTATCACTTCCTCAAGTTGCTGGATGATCTCTAGCTCCCCGTGCCCTGTTCCTGCTTCCTGTGACTTTGACCCGTGATTTCCTGTTACCGACTTGGCTTGCTCCTGGACTTGTCTACTATGCCTTACCCCGATCTGACCTCGACTTGGCTTACGGATACTTTCTCTCTGTTGCTCCCCTGTGTATGACCTCAGCTATCCCATCTGACTACGTCTGCTCTGATTCCCATCTGGTACCTGACCTTGGCTTGAACCGACTACCCAGTAAACATCTAAATCCCGGAAGGGCTTTCATACCACGCACAGGCGCCTCCTGTCTGCAGACCTATCTCCGTGCACCAGCTGTGCTTCTGAGTGGACCACCAACCAGCACTCCTACAGGTGACCTGTGCAACTTTGGGCCTGACTCCCGTTGTCCCACTCTCAGTGGAGTCCGGAACTTAGCCACAAAGGAAGCCCTCTCTCCATTCATCTCCATCACCAGGTATGTGATATGTGCATACACAATTATGTGCATGCATATTAGCACAAAAGGACCCCTCTCCATGAATACATACTCAATACCTAATAAGTATGCTAGATATGGTGGTATACATACTAGAAAAACAAAAGGTCCTCAATTGGGAGGTCACTAATAAACACTGAGTAGGTATACTCTAAAAAGGAGTCGCTGTAGAAGAAGGAAGACCTTAATCCTGCACAGAGAAAGCAAGTGAGAATTAGGGAGGGTCATGGGGAAAAAATATAGAAGTTCATAGGGAGAAGAATACTAATGATAGATGTAGCTGTTCTTTAATTAAAGTATTACCAAATCTATAACAGTAAAATCAGTCTGTATATGTAAAGCATGCTTTTTATACTCACTGTGGAACCTAAGGGGTTAATCCTCTGCATTGTGTAAAGAGGCCATTTGATCCTGTCTTGTTTGCCCCTCCTCTTGTTCAAATGTCCATGTCTTATCTCCGATAAGACAGACTGAAGCCTTAGCCACATGCACGTGCTCAGTTTAGTAATACTTTATGGGTTGGTCCCAACTAACGATGTACTATGGAATGTATTTAGATTTCTTCATTTAATCCTTTTGGGGAGAAGGACTCTAATGTAAAGATCCAATATGCTTCTCACATACAAAGATTCTGATACTTCTTACCATTATCTAAATCTTTATCCATGGCCTCTATACCAAACTCTCTAAGGCCTTATATAATTCCATTGTGTACTTGGAGGAAGTGAGGAGGAACTGAGTATATGCTTTCCCACAACTGATGCTACTTTTATGCTAGCTTATCCTGACCCTTAGGGCACAAGAAGTGTGGCCTACATAAAGTAAGCTGCATGGACACAGGAGAACATATACTACATAGGAGGAGCTGCAATTAATAAATTGTTTGATAGGGTGGGTGTTTCCATTGGCCTCTGTGACTGCCTTTTTATGATGAAACATATGGGCACAGGTGCCACAATTGGTTACCCCACACTTGTAGCTACCTTTCTGATTAAACACTTTGGTCCATTGGCTATTTAAACCATTCGTTCTATTGCTATTATTTAATCTAATGGGTGCTATCATGCTCCTAAGGTCTCTAGGTTTTCTGTAAACCAGGTTTGGATGGTCAGGTAACTGATCCCGCAACCAGGGATCCTGTTTAAGGATCCTCCAGTTTTTCTTAAGGATCCTTTGTAACATTGCAGCCTTGTTATTGTATTTAGTGCAGAATCTTATATGACCCAATTTTTGATCATTATACATTTCCTGATTCCTGTTTACTTCTTCAGATACCCCATCATATGACTTCCAATATCTATCATACGCTTTTTCAATGTGTGTTTCATCATAACCCTTCTCTATGAACTTCCTTTTCAGAGTTGCACTCTGCTCTCCGTAGTCCTCTCTACAACTGCAGGTGCATTTAAGCCTACAGAATTGACCAAAAGGTATGTTTTTTATCCACCTAGAATGGTGGTTGCTTTGGGCATGTAAATATGAATTGCCTGTGCTAAGCTTGAAATGAGTCCTGGAGAGGATGGTCCGTCCTCATCTGCTCTCAATTCCAAGTCAAGAAAGATCAAATATGTAGCATCAAGCACATGTGTAAAAAAAAAAATAGCATATGGATTATTGGCACAGTGGGCTAGAAAGCCTTCCAGTTCTATATCTGTCCCATTCAAAATCATAATAATATCATCTATGTATTGTGCATAGAGGACCAGGTTCGCCCAAAACAGGTTGTGGGCCCAGATGTGATGGAGTTCCCAAAAACCCATAAAGAGATTGGCATGACTTGGTGCGAACC
The DNA here is from genome assembly GCF_062004578.1 of Staurois parvus. Lineage (NCBI taxonomy): Eukaryota > Metazoa > Chordata > Amphibia > Anura > Ranidae > Staurois > Staurois parvus. The sequence goes on along the minus strand of NW_028318847.1, from coordinate 429,528 downwards.
TGGCCCCCATACCTGTACCTTTGAGTTGTCTGTAATGTTTACCCATAAACAAAAAATAGTTATGGGTTAGCGTGAATTCAGTGCTATCATATAGAAACTGTGCTTGTTCTCGATAAAACGGTTGACCTTCTGCGAGATGATAATAATCGCGCACAGGCCAAATTCATGTTGAATCAATGTATATAATAAAGATACATCCAATGAAAGCCACCGATAACTTTCCTACCACTTATAGGTGGATAGTATTTCAAGTATGTGGCTGGAGTCTTTAACTTAAGATAGTAAACTAATGACCAAATCATGGAGGAAGCAATCTATATAGCAGCCAAGATTGCTGGTCAGACTATCAATTCCAGCAATAATTGGTCTACCTGCAGGGTTGGCCATGCTTTTATGTATTTTCGGTATGTAGTAGAAGTATGGTGTAACAGGGTGTTTTCTCAAGAGAAACAAATACTCATTCTTGGTTAGTACTCTATCTATAAGGGCCTTATCCAGCAGGCATTTAAGTTCTTCTTTATATTTGGTCACGGGGTCACAAGGGAGTCACTTGTAGGTATCTTGATTTTCTATTAATATTGTAGCCTCTGAGAGGTAAGCCTCTTTATCTTGTGCCACAAGGCCTACACCTTTGTCTGCCTGTCTAATGATAATATTTTTCATACTCTTCAGACTTTTAAGGGGCGCTTTCTCTGTCATTTACCTGATTATTACCATATTTAATCTTTTTCCCAGTACACATTGCTTTAAATCTCTAAAACACCATATCATAAAAGGTGGAAATATTATTCCCTTTTATCCTATGAGGATAGAAGGAAGAAGAGGGTCTAAAATTAGTATGTTTCACCTCCGTATCTGTTGTTAAGTGGAGGGGAAGAGGCTCAAGTTTATCACAGGCACCCTCTGTTTACAAATCTTCAAGAGCCCCTAACATGGAATCCTCCAAGGAAATGGATGAGGAGGCCAACATGTCACCACCTATAGCCTGTTTCTCATCTTTAAGTGCATAATATCTTCTTACAATTAGGTTGTGCACTAATTTGTTGAGGTCTAAAAATATTTCAAAAAGGTTTGGTGAGCTTTTGGGAGCAAAGTTCAAACCTTTTCTAAGTGAATTGAGTTCAGTCTTGGAAAATACTGATTGCAGTATCAGATGTAGGCTGCCTGCATGGGGTAGCATTTGACTGGGTGCATATAGTCGTGGTGGTAGGAGAATCCACACAAACCTCCCTGGATATACAGTATTTGTTCCTTTGGTGTTATTGAAAAGCAAATGGGCTCCTCTCCTGGGGAGATATGTCTCTTTATTATCAGCTATACTTTATGAAGGCCGCACTTCTTGTGCCCTAAGGATCAGGATAAGCAAACATAAAAGTAGATATGTTTCCCGACAATTTGTACTAGGACTTTTAAGGCAACTCAAAACAAGGTTGCCACACTATGGATAAAGATTTAAATAATGGTAAGAAGTATCAGTATCTTTGTATGAGAGAAGCATAAATGATCTTTACATTAGGGTCCTTGTCCCCAAAAGCATTGAATGAAGAAATCTAAATACATTCCATAGTACATCGTTAGTTGGGACCGACCCTTAAGTAAAGACATCTATCATTGGTATTCCTCTCCCTGTTAGCTTCTATAATTCTCCCCATGACCCTACCTAATTCCCACTTGCTTTCTCTGTGGAGGATTAAGTTCTTCCTTCTTCTACAGTGACTCCTTTTTAAGGGAAGGAATTTTCTCCAGCTAGTAGTTTGCCATCATCTCTCAAAAATACAGTGTACACAAGTATATTCTAATTTTAATTGTAGACCTACTCAGTTTTTATTAGTGATCTTCCCATTGAGGACCTTTTGTTTTTCTAGTATGCATACCACCATATCTTGTGTACCTATTAGGTATTGGGTATGTATTCATGGAGAGGGGCCTGTTGTGCTAATATTCATGCACATAATAGTGTATGCACATACTGTACATTTTCTTTCCCTCTCCCTTGTGTTTTTTCTCTTTTCCTTTTTTACACAGAATCCCATATCTGTCATTTATATATATATTTTTATATATATATATATATATATATATATATATATATATATATATATATATATATACACACTGTATACATACACTATATTGCCAAAAGTATTGGGATGCCGACCTTAACACGCAAATTAACTTTAATGGCATCCCAGTCTTAGTTCGTACGCTGCAATGTTGAGTTGATAAAACAAAACAGTGTAGCGCTAAATAAATAATATAATATATTGTGAAAAAATATTGAAAAATATATATAAGGCCCCCCCAGTGCATATAAGGGGTATAATATAAGTGCAACACGTGAATTCCCTATGGGAATAAATAAGTGCAAATGTGACCAGTGTCCTATCTAACACTCGTGACTAACATATTGTACAAACAACACATTAAAACATGACTAAAACCAATATAATGATATATGAATCCAAACAAATGAATAAAATGTCCAATAATAGTGCTCAAAATTAGATGCTCATGCAGGTGATGGTAAGTGTTCACTCCGTGCGAATCCTTAGTGGCCAAAATGCCCCCTCACCTCCTTACATGGACCCTACAGGGTCATCTCACTCAGAGTATTGCTTCAGGGGGACATATCTACATGGGGAGACACATCTTGTCGCTACACCTGAGACCATTCAGAGCTTCCCAGAAAAGAAAGGCTTCATCTGAAGTCTGCAGAGACACCGAGCATGGGGGAGCCGGTGAAATAAAAGCTTGCCCACTCATTGAGGATCCAAAGGGCTGATCTATTAAGGGGCTCATCTTTCGAGGATCTGGTCTATTAAAGATCTGTCCTTCTAAGGATCTGGTCCATTGAAGATCTGTCCTTCTAAGGATCTGGTCTCTGCCTTGCTGAGTTTCTCTGCACTACGGCACAACAGAGAATATTATTGGCTGTGCAATATAAGGAAGGATTGAAGCGCTTATTACTGTGAAGTGGACCTGGAAGGTATCCTGGTACTATTCAGAGCAGTGCAATACACTGAGCGAGCTGAACCTGTGGGGTCGATGTAAGGAGGTGAGGGGGCATTTTGGCCACTAAGGATTCGCACAGAGTGCACACTTAACATCACCTGCATGAGCATCTAATTTTGAGCACTATTATTGGACATTTTATTCATTTGTGTGGATTCATATATCATTATATTGGTTTTAGTCATGTTTTAATGTGTTGTTTGTACAGTATGTTAGTCACGAGTGTTAGATAGGACACTGGTCACATTGCACTTATTTATTCCCATATGGAATTCACGTGTTGCACTTATATTATACCCCTTTTATGCACTGGGGGGCCTTATATATATTTTTCAATATTTTTTCACAATATATTATATTATTTATTTAGCGCTACACTGTTTTGTTTTATCTAGTCACTTCACTCATAAGGTAAGAGGTTAGTGTCGGCAGCTTGAGTGTTAGAGACCCATTTTTAGTGCAGGAGGATCTTCCTTTACTGCAATATTGAGTTGGCCCACCCTTTGCAGCTATAACAGATTCAACTCTAATGAGAAAGCTGTCCACAAGGTTTAGGAGAGAGTCTATGGGAATGTTTGACCATTCTTCAAGAAGTTCATTTGTGAGGTCAGGCACTGATGTTGGACGAGAAGGCCTGGCTTGGATTCTCCGCTCTAATTCATCCCAAAGGTGTTCTATCAGATTGAGGTCAGGACTCTGTGTGCTCCAGTCAAGAACCTCCACCACAAACTTGCTCATCCATGTCTTTATGGACCTTGCTTTGTGCACTGGTGCACAGTCATGTTGGAACAGGAAGGGGCCATCCCCAAACTGTTCCCACAAAGTTGGGAGCATAAATTTGTCCAAAGTGTTTTGGTATGCTGATGCCTTAAAAGTTCCCTTCATTGGAACTAAGGGGCCAAGCCCAACCCCTGAAAGACAACCCCACACCATAATCCCCCCTCCACCAAACTTTACACTTTGCACAATGCAGTCAGGCAAGTACTCCTGGCAACTGCCAAACCGAGACACATCCATCAGATTGCCAGACACATATACGTGATTCGTCACTCCAGAGAACATGCCTCTACTGCTCTAGAGTCCAGTGGCAGCATGCTTGACACCATTGCATCCAACGTTTTGCATTGCTTTGCATTGGACTTGGTGATGTAAGGCTTGCATGCAGCTACTCGGCCATGGAAACCCATTCCATGATTCCATGAAGCTCTCTACGCACTGTTGTGCTAATCTGAAGGGCACATGAAGTTTGGAGGTCTTTAGCTATTGACTCTGCAGACAGTTGGCGACTTCTGTGCACTGTGTGCTTCAGCATGCGCTGACCCCACTCCGTTATTTTATGTGGCCTACCACTTTCTGGCTGAGTTGCTGTTGTTCCCAGTTGCTTCCGCTTTGTTATAATACCACTAACGGTTGACTGTGGCATATTTAGTATGAAGGAAATTTCATGGATGGACTTATTGCATAGGTGGCAACCTATCACGATACCACGCTTGAATTCACTGAGCTCCTGAGAGTGACCCATTCTTTCACAAATGTTTGTAGAAGAAGTCTGCATGCCTAGGTGCTTGATTTTTTTACACCTGTGGCCATGGAGGTGATTGAAACACCTGAATCCAATGATTTGGAGGGGTGTCCCAATGCTTTTGAAAATAGTGTGTATATATACAGTTAGGTCCATATATATTTGGACACAGGCACAATTTTAGTTTTTTTCAGGTATTTACCAAAACATAAATTCTGTATAATAATATTCAAGCTATAGTTATATAATGGATATGAGCTGAAAGTGCACACTCTCAGGTTTCATTTGAGGGTATGTACATCCAAGTTGGAGGAAAGGTTTAGGAATTACAGCTCTTAAGAGTAGCCATCCCCCTTTTTCAAGGGACAAAAAGTAATTGGACAATTGAATCAAAAGCTGTTTCATGGCCAGGTGTGGGCTATTCCTTCGTTATTTCTTCATCAATTAAGCAGCTAAAAGGTTTGGAGTTGATTCTAAGTGTGGTATTTGCATTTGGAATCTATTGCTGTGAACCTACATCATGCGTTCAAAGGAGCTGTCCATGCAAGTTAAACAGACCATTGTAAGGCTTCAAAAATGAAACAAATCCATCAGAGAGATAGCAGCAACATTAGGAGTGGCCAAATAAACTGTTTGGTACATTCTGAGGAAAGAAGAACGCACTGGTGAGCTCAGCAACATAAAAAGGAATGGACATCCACAGAAGACAACAGTGGTGGATGATTGCAGGATCCTCTCTATAGTAAAGAAAAACCCATTCACAACATCCAGACAAGTGAAGGAAACTCACCAGCCAGATTAGACTTTAACAAAAAAACATCTAAAAAAGCCAGACCAGTTCTGGAAAAGCATTCTTTGGATGGATAAAACAAAGAATAATCTGTACCAGAATGATGGGAAGAAAAAAGTGTGGAGAAGGCTTGGATCAGTTCATGATCCAAAGCACACAAGGTCATCTGTAAAACATGGTGGAGGCAATGTGATGGCATGGGCATGCATAGCTTCCAGTGGCACTGGGTCATTGATGATGTGACAGAAGACAGAAGCAGCCGGATGAATTCTGTAGTGTTTAGAGATATACCGTCAGCCCAGATTCACCCAAATGCAGCAAAGTTGATTGGACGGCGCTTCACGGTACAGATGGACAATGATCCCAAACACACTTCAAAAGCAACCCAGGAGCTTTGGAAGGAAAAGAAGTGGGATATTTTGCAATGGCTGAGTCAATCACCTGATCTCAACCCAACTGAGCATGCATTTCACTTGCTGAAGGCAAAACTAAAGGCAGAAAGACCCACAAACAAAGATCAACTGAAGACAGCTGCAGTTAGAGCCTGGCAAAGCATCAGAAAGAAGGAAACCCAGTCTTTGGTAATGTCCATGGGTTCCAGACTTCAGGCAGTCATTGCCAGTAAAGGATTCTCAAAAAAATATTAAAAATTAACACTTTATTTATGATTATATTAATTTGTCCAATTACTTTTGGTCCCTTGAAAAAAGGGGGATGGCTACTCTTAAAAGCTGTAATTCCTAAACCCTGCTTCCAATTTGGGTGTGCATACTCACAAATTAGACCTGAGAGTGTGCACTTTCAGCTGATATCCATTCTATAACTATAGCTTGAATATGTTTTGTTAAATACCTGAAAAAAAAACTAAAATTGTGCCTGTGTCCAAATATATATAAACCTAACTGTATATATATATGTATTACGTTTTATTATAAATTTTTATGTAGGATGGTTATATATTGTTTTATGAAATATTATTCATGCATTTTAAGCATAGTGAGCCAGAATTTTCTTTTTCTTTTATATGTGTAACGGAACCGACCCTGACTGTGCTTGAGTACTTCCGTTAGAATACTGCTTCCCCATCCGAACACCGACAACAGACACCACAGCCAACCATACAAGACTAGACGACACCAGTCTTGAAGTAAACCAGGAGGTAGACTAGTTTATTTGAACACAGATACAAGATATGTACACTTAGGGGACAATCCTCTCTCCCTGCATAATGACACAGGGTGGGGCAATCTACATTTAGTAACAAGAGACCCACAGGTATTCAAACTTCACACCAGCAGACAGTCCTATCAGGAGGGAGCTAATACACATAACATTAATCAATCCACAACCCCCAACCCCACTGTCAGGGCTCCAGGGTATGACCATAGGTATGTGAACTGACGCAGGGAAACGCAGGCTTCAGATAAGTTATAAACAATATAATTTATTAAAGACTAACAACACAAACATAAACACAGTGCAATACTAAAACATAACACAGTGCAAACGTACCAAACCACCCACAGATAACAGTACATACAATGCAAGCGTCGTCAGGCAGGCCGGGTCAATAACAATCGGCAGGTAGGTACAGGGGGTCAGGCAGAGAATGGTCGGGGTCACAAGCCAGGGATAAAACAGGAGAAGTCAGCAGAGGTCCGGATCAGGCAGGGTCAGCAACGAATCAGACAGGAACAGGAATGCAGGAACAAGATACAGGGCCCAGGAAAAACACACACCAAGGCAGAGACTGCAGGTCTGGTCATCCCTTAAATACACCTGCATAATCAACTTCAGGTGTTTGGCTGGCTGCAGGGTTGAGTCTCTGATTGCTGGGAGCACCCGCTGGCCAGCCCTGGTACTGCAGCCCACAAGGCAGGTGAGTCCCACCATTACTGGCAAGTCCATTCCTGACACCCACCTATCTCCTAAACATGTCTAAACAGTCTGAGACAAAGCCCACATAACATTAGGACAGATCACCCTGTACCCCTAACAGGCACAGGGTGATTTACACATAAGAGGGATATGGGGAGCTGAGACAGGGGTCTCCCCACCTCTCCAAAGTGAGCTGGGTTCCATGGGCCCCCCACCCAAGGTGACAATATGCTTATATATATTTATATCTATTGATATTTATCTATTAATTTTATTTTGAGTGAGTGTTCAGGAATGCACATATGTTGATCACTATTATTATATTTATATATATATATATATATATATATATATATATATATATATATATATATATATATATATGTACAGTATATATACGTGTCAGGCTTACTTGTCAGCATGGGTTGATATTTGGTCCCTGCTTGGACGTTTTTTTTACAATTTTTTGCCTGGTTGTTTACAAGTTATGGCCCAGGAAAAGATTACTTGTAGTTGGACAGCAGACCCACTAGGTGGATGTTGTCCCTATACATTGGGACTTGCCCCTTTGATGGCTCTCCTTGGAGGGCTGGTAGTGGCCGGAAATGACACCGGAGCGCTGTCCTGAACATGACATCATAATCACGTTACCGGAAGTGATGTCATCACGACTGGAAGTGCGGGAGGAAAGCATATACACCTGCTTTTCTCCGGTTCTTCCTTCTCCAGTGAGTGGTGTGCGTTCCAAGGGAGCATAGCATCATGTGGACCTATATATACATAGATTTTTTACTGGGCCCTCTACATGTTCTTGTTCTGCTAAATTGTGCATATATCAACTACCACTCAAGTGTTAGCACAGCCCAGGAACCTATTTACAGGAATATCTTCCTATGGTCAGAGCATATGATATCAATAATGTGATTTAAATCATTGTGGTCAAACCATGCATTCTGGGGGCTTGCGTTGTCCATGCTCACATACTGGGCATATATTGCTTTAATACTTTATAGATGCTGTTGTTTTGCTTATATACTCTGTGCTCGCATGATTTGTAACTCCACCCTTATCCCTTCCTCTTTGGTTGCTGTGGGAGGTGATTATTGAATAGAAATAAAGGTTTGTGTGCTGTTATTCATACCTAATTTGGCTCTGAAGAGGAGGGTTCATCCCTCGAAATGCGTCAGCCTACGCAGACTTCCCATATCATTGGTTTCACTTTGTGAACATAGAGGTGGTCTCTTCTGCTTTTATTACGTACTTTTATGACCTACTTTTTACCTATTTCAATAAATGGTGTTTTTGGTAATGAGCTAGGTCGGTGAGCCCTCTCTTTTATTATAATTTTATTTACAGGCATGAGACAGACCACTTAATACTGCTTAAAATGATCAGATTGTATTTATATAAAACCTTAATCCTAAAAGGAAAATTTTGCTTGCTGAAATTGATTATAAAGTGTTAGCTGACGTTTGGCTTCAATTTGTTAGTGTATTTAAATCTGCTAGGACTTCTAAGGCCTCATGCACACTGCAGCTCAAATAAGCTGCCCCCACAGGTGTTTGAGCTGTTTTGAGTCTTTACCTTTCCCTGTTTGTTAACTCCCTTCTATGTGTTCATGCACACTATAGGCATTTTCAGGGGTGTATGGCATATAAGCTGACAGACAGAAAAAGAGGTAGAGAGGTACACCTGTAAAAGTTTTTTTTGGAGCTGCAGTGTGCATGAGCCCTAACACTCCCTTTCCCCCAGACTGACAATGCTGCTGTCCAAAGATGCCCCCCATGCTCATTCATCCAGAGTGTGTTTGTATAATACAGGAGGTGTGTTATTGGCCAGATCATCAGGGTAAACAGAGGGAAAAAAAGCCTAAAAAAAGAAACCAAATATAGCCATTACATCTAATGATTGGTATAAACAGGAGCCAGGTGCTGTGTAGTTTTGTGCTAAAAATAATACACCTTGTATGGAGGTGTGCCTTTAATAATTCATATGGTAAAAAAATAAATAACCAGCCTGTGGCTTTAGGAAGCCAGGTTCCAAGATGGATGGCCCGTCCGCTCAGAGGGAAGCAGTGGAGTAGAATGCCTGTCAGTGCAGGGACCACGTCTACCCGACGTCCCAGCGTCCTGGATGACGTCACCACGATGTGGAGAGACGGAGGGGGGGGAACTCTTGCTGGAGCCGCAGCTTTAGAAGGAAGAGGCCGGTTGCTGGGACAACATGTTTTGCGCGCATGCGCTTTGTCAAGTCAAGTAATGATTGGCACACTTGAGGAACATGCTCCAAATCATGCAGCGCACAAAATTGCATGTCCCTATTGTTGCGCTCTGGTGCCATTAATTTTTTTGACACTCCAACACACCTTGCTAAGCAACATTATGGTTGCCCTCAAAAGGCCAGTTGTCCAGATGTCCAGAGCACCTCACCCTCCCTTACATCACAGTACACCCCCCTTACTTTGTGCTGCTGCCAGGAAGAAGCTGGTAGAAGTGTAGGGTCTGGAGGAGGACCAGAGGAGGGCTGGAGTCAGCTGCCAGCGTCTGCTGAATGCTGAGACAAGGTTAGGAATAGACGAGGGGGTGCTGCAGCTGCACAGAGAGGAAAAGGATTTGTAGTTGGAGTTCTGTCCTCCTCTATGCTACCAACTGCTGAGATGGGTGGAAAAGTAGGGCAGAGATGAATCTCTCTGTGGCCACATAGAGAAGATTCTGGCGAAGTAGTTCTGTCCTACTCTGCTGCTGACTGGTGAGACAAGGTGGGGGCGGAAACAAGGGGGTGCTTCAGATACAGGAGAGATGCAAGGACCACATGAAATGGCCTGACAGCTCGGATTCAGCCCTTGGGCTTTGTGTTTGACACATGTGGTTTAGAATATGTAGCACTACCCCCTTAGGGGTTGCTATTGAATTTGGGTCCTCATATAGTCCTGCACATCCAGTCAGTTAGCATTTTTCACACAGCTTTTATCCACAGACAGAAATCAGCCATTGGTTTTGTTATTTTATTGAGAGGATTAAAGTTGGATAGGGTAAAGGGGTGTATAGGATGCCCAAGTGAACTGAAATCTGAGAACAACTTCCTGAACTATTCACAGCTTCTCTGATGCAGTCTCTGTAGGAGTGCTAGCCAGCAGCTCCAGTTGTACTACCCCACACCCTAGATTAACTCCTCTTCACCTAGTAATCTGGAGACTTCTCTTCCTGAGCAGGGGATCTAGCACCTGTTCCTTTAACCACTTGCCGACCGGGCACTTATACCCCCTTCCTTACCAGGCCAATTTTCAGCTTACAGCACTGTCACACTTTGACAATTGCGTGGTCATACAACATTGTGCCCATATGAAATTTTTATCATTTTTTTTCACAAATAGAGCTTTCTTTTGGTGGTATTTACTTTCTGCTGGGTGTTTTACTTTTTGCGCTATAAACAAAAAAAGAGCACAAAATTTGAAAAAAAAAAAGTTTCTTTGTTTCTATTATAAAATTTAGCAAACAGGTAATTTTTCTCCTTCACTGATGTGCATTGATGAGGCTGCACTGATAGGCAGCACTGATGGGCACTGATAAGTGGCACTGATGGGCACTGATAAGTGGCACTGATAGGCAGCACTGAAGGGCACTGATAGGCGGCACTGATAGGCGGCATTAATGAGGTGGCACGGATATGTGGCACTGATAGGCAGCACTAATGAGGCGGCACTGATAGGCGGCACTGATGATGGGTACTGATAGTCAGCACTGATAGGCGGCACTGACTGGTAGCACTGCTGGGCACTGACTGGCGCAACCGCTGGGTACTGACTGGCGCAACTGCTGGGCACTGACTGGTGGTACAGACTGGCGGCACTGCTGGGCTGCACTGATGGGCACTGGTGGGTGGTACTAGTGGGCACAGGTGGATGGCACTGCTGGGCACAGGTGGGCGGAGCTGGTGGGTGGCACTGCTGGGCACCGATCATCAGGTCACTGATCATCAGTGCCCTGATGATCAGTGCCGATCCCTGCTCTGACAACTGCCGGTTCTCAGCAGTACTTTCCTCACGCTCTGACAGCGTGAGGAAAGTGCAGCCGAAAACCGGCAATTGCATTTCCCTGTGATCAGCTTGTCATTGGACACGGCTGATCACTGTGGTAAAAGGCCGCTGTGATTGGCCTTTTACCACATCACGTGATCCGTAGGGCACAGAGATCACGGAGATCGCCGGGTGTGCGCACCTGGCGGCGCGCAGGAGAGCGCGTTCTGGGAGGACGTCATATGACACCCTCCCAGAACTGGCCAGCCACATTGTAGCCATCATTCAGCTATCTGTGGTCCGCAACTAGTTAAGTAAGGTGTACAGGCACTAGCAGGTGTACAGCAGGCTGTAATGAATTAGCTGGGACAATTATGGATAATGATCAGTTGTTCCAATCTGACCATGCCCTGGGCAGCATCCTGAAAAACAAGGTTGCTCAAGGGCAGACAGCAGTGCTACAGATGTCTGCATCTATATTTGACAGGTGTGTTGCTGGGTGGGGTTATGGTGCCCACAAAACAAAATAAAACAAAGAAGAACACAGGGACAGATCCTTCCCCTACCTCCTCTTCTGGCAGCTGACATTCTTCAGGCGGTGGCACTGCCACTCTCATTGGGGACTCATTGGGGATTGAGAACATCCCCAGCTGAAGCAGAGCCTGCGAGGCTTGCAGTTCATTGGGTGGGACTCAGCGAGTGGTTGCGGCTACAAAATGGTCATGCCCGCCTGTCTTCTGCTCAGTGCTGGCATATGTGGGGGCTGCAGACTGCTGTGAGAGGGACGGGGGGTAAGTTAGTGCTCTGCAACAGCTCCAAAATGCCTGGGTGAATGACTGTACATGTCTGCAGACAGTTTGGCCTCTTTGATTTCTGCAGGATAAAGGACTGCCCATAGCAAGTCATTCATTTCATTCACTAATTCCTTCCTCCTTATGTACAATTTACCTTCACCAGTTGCTGGTGTAATGGTTGTGCGCATCAGGCACATGAAAATTGTAGGTGACAGCCATTTTGTTCAGGCTTCAGCAATTTTTTTGAGCCCAGTGATCTTACTCCCTCCCTCCTTCTGCAATCTACGGAATCCATAGCCTTAACTTTTAACACACTTCAAAAGAGCCTGTTATCCCATTTTAGGCACAGCAGACACCAGCACACAGGCCGTGGTCAGCGCTGTAAACTGCTAATTCCCACCTGCACTCAGCTCAGGAGGACTAAGAACAGTATGTAAAGCACTGCATAAATTGTAGGTGCTATACATATGCTTGCAGCAAATAAATTAATATTTATTTGCTTCTTGTAGAACCACGCCCATATTAAATGAATGCCCCACTCCTAATTAAAGTACATGCTCTTCCCATAGTGGCTTTCTGGAAACACAGAAAAAAGGTGTCCCTACATTTTTTTTTTTTTAAATGTTGGCTACTATGTGAATACAAGCAAGATATATTTGGCTCTATTTTCATTCTTTCAGCTTGCAAAGTACTAAGACAGCATTAAAGTTGGAGATGCAATGAGTGAGAGGTATTTCAAAAGGAAATAACTATTCATGAACTAAATAAAATTTGATAGTTCTCACCTCTGCTGACCTTTGGGATTCCGTGGGCAGGTCTTTTCCCAGATATGATGCCAATGTTAGGCTTGATTACCAAATACATTGCATTATTTTAATTATAATGACTAGAGATGAGCGAATCGAACATGGCGAAGTGGAATTCGTTTTGAATATTGGGAAATATTCGATTCGCGCCGAATCCGAAAATTAGCCAACTTCGGATGCACGAATCGAATTTTCCCAAAAATGGCGGCGACATGTGTGGTGACGGAGCGGGGATCTCTGGGAAGGCGCGCAGACAAGGCGCGCTGACCCATAATGCATTCATTCATGACATGCGATCGCATTAGCCAATCAGCAGCCAGCCAGCCAGCACTGTGTAATGGTGGAGCTATAAATTGCGGCCATCTTACAATTCTCCATTAGCCTCCGGTCATTCAAGAGAGACAGACCTGTCTGTATTAGGGACAGAGTTAGGGCCAGAGAGACTTTAGGGCCACAGAATCGTTACTTAGGGACACAGAATCGTTACTTAGGGACACAGAATCGTTACTCAGGGACACAGAATTGTTACTCAGGGACACAGAATTGTTACTCAGGGACAGACACAGAATTGTTACTGAGGGACACAGAATTGTTACTGAGGGACACAGAATTGTTACTGAGGGACACAGAATTGTTACTCAGGGACAGACACAGAATTGTTACTCAGGGACAGACACAGAATTGTTACTGAGGGACACAGAATTGTTACTGAGGGACACAGAATTGTTACTGAGGGACACAGAATTGTTACTCAGGGACACAGAATTGTTACTCAGGGACACAGAATTGTTACTCAGGGACAGACACAGAATTGTTACTCAGGGACACAGAATTGTTACTCAGGACACAGAATTGTTACTCAGGGACAGACACAGAATTGTTACTCAGGGACACAGAATTGTTACTCAGGGACACAGAATTGTTACTGAGGGACACAGAATTGTTACTGAGGGACAGACACAGAATTGTTACTGAGGGACACAGAATTGTTACTGAGGGACACAGAATTGTTACTGAGGGACACAGAATTGTTACTCAGGGACAGACACAGAATTGTTACTCAGGGACACAGAATTGTTACTCAGGGACACAGAATTGTTACTCAGGGACACAGAATTGTTACTCAGGGACACAGAATTGACCCTAATTGATGATGATGAGGCTGATCGCACTTGGCAGCCTCGTCGTCATCTGCCAGGCCCGTAATCTGCCATGGGCCCCCGTACCGACTCCTCATGCTGCTGCCAGGCCCGTAATCTGTCATGGGCCCCTGTACCGCCTCCTCATGCTGCTGCCAGGTCCAGAGTGTGTCATGGGTCCCTGTACGGCCTCCCATTGCTGCTGTCTCCATCGCCACACTCTGCCATGTGCCACTTTCAGGTCTCCTCACACTGCTGGTGGGTTCCATTTTGTCATAGGGTGCTGGCAGATTACGGGCCTCCCATTGCTGCTGCCAGGCCCGTAATCTGCCATGGGCCCCCGTACCGCCTCCTCATGCTGCTGCCAGGTCCAGAGTGTCTCATGGGTCCCTGTACGGCCTCCCATTGCTGCTGTCTCCATCGCCACACTCTGCCATGTGCCACTTTCAGGTCTCCTCACACTGCTGGTGGGTTCCATTTTGTCATAGGGTGCTGTATGGCCTCCCATTGCTGCTGCCTCCACCGCCACACTGTGGCTCCACACTCTGGTTTTGGCCCCGTGACTGCCCAAATGAGTGAAGTGTGCGGTGATTCTAAGATCGACGGCACTCATCTGCATGTCATACTGACTGACAGTATTATTTCTCTTCCCCAGCAGACTCCAAGGGCATTTAAATTAAAGGTACAGTGTTCTGCACTAATATAAAGGCTCTCTGAAGCCTAGAAACACCCTTTTTATAAGTTAAATTCGCAGCGAATATATTCGACTCGAATCGAATTTATTCCGCGAATTCGCCGAATCAGCCGAATCGAATTTTTGAATACTTCGCTCATCTCTAATAATGACCATTTAATAACTCTACAATTATCAATCAACTTTAAGTATCTAGCCTCTAGACACATAAGCAAACACATCAAAAATTACAAACTGAATAAAGAAAATTGTTTTTCCCTAGTGTTCCTGTTTTGTTGTGTCTCATTTTGATGTGTGCTCATTTCTTTTAAATCAGCTTGGGAATATATAATGGGTATCAGCATGCAGTACCTGTGAATAGCACTGCTGGCACATTCTTGTGATGATTTGTAACAAGTGTGAAGACATTCATTTGCTTCTTTCTCATTATCTTTCAAGTATACAGAAGATCAGGCTAAAAAAGTGGCCGTTGTAGGTTGGGTCAAAAATACTCCACATGGAACAGTTACTGGGCAAGTCCAGGGGTCAAAAGAAAAAGTAGATATAATGTGAGTAACATTCAAATATAAGTGGTGTAATTGTGTTTATAGTCATTTGTGTTTTTTATTTATTTAATTTTTTGCTAAATGAAATGCATATAGTTTATATAAATACAGCACAAGCCATTTTGTTTAAATTTGCATCCAGCTTTAGCAAACATTTTAAACAAGGTTAACTATGGTATAGCACTACTTTCCCTGGATTTGATTGGGTCCCCCTAAGTTTTGCATGGCCAGGCAATGCCTGTACTTTCAGATTCAGTAAAACAGTCCTTGAGCTGGTATTTAGTTGTTTATATTAAGGGGTTAGCAACTTGGATGGGGTCTAGGGGTATATGGGATGGCAAAGAAACTGTAGAACTTGAGGATAAACTTCTTAGTAACTATGTATAAAATTTATAGCAGTCTTGTGACTTCTATCTGTGTCCAGCCCAGCACTAGCTAAAGCTTGTAGGAGGAAAATCCCCTGACCCCTGCCTAGACAGTGCTATTTGGCCCTGTGCAGATCACATGCACTCTCCCAAGAAAAAAAAACATCTCTAGCAATACACACTAAACTGAGCATGTGCATGCCAACAGTTCAGTCTGGAGATAAGTTGTGGTCGCTTGAAAAAGGGGAGGAACAGAGAAGAAAGGATCAAACAGCCTTTTTACACAATGCAGAGGATTAACCCCTTAGGTTCTACAGTGAGTAAAACAAGCATGCTTTACTGCATATACAAGCTGATTTTACTGTTGTGGGTTTAGTAACACTTTAAGCAGTCCCAGGTGAAGACTATTTGGGTATTGCACCTGTCTGCTCCCCTTATCCAGCCCAGGGGGTGTAAGAGTACTCACACTGTCCTTGCCTGCTAGTGTGGGGGGTTGGTGCCTGCTTTCATGCCTTATGCTGGGCTGGCTCCTTCCCTGCTAACAGGTTGTCCTCCCAAGGAGATGCTGAGGCAGTAGAGATCCTCCTGTCCAGCATCTTGCCTGTAGGTAGGTTCCCCATCCTGGGGCCCCCATCCTAGGCTCCACACTCCAGCCTTCTCTCAATCCATCTTACACCTGACTCCCCTCTCTCCCCAGGCTCTGTCATATATGAAGGTTGCTCTGGTCACCATGCCCAGCCTCCTGCCAGGGGATTGGCCAAGGTCCCTCAAACATGCAGATTTGTGCCTCCTCCCCTCCTGTTCCAGAAAGTACTAAAGTTTCTGAAAAGGTGGGAGGGCTCCAGAAGTCCTGATCTGTAAAACTACCCAGCCTGTCCTGAGGTGACCTCCTGCCTCACTCCCAGGCTGACTCATCCCAGGCTGCTACTCAGCCCCATCTAAAAAAATAAAACAACAAAACCTATCTAGCTAACCTAGAGAGCGTTACAATGGCAACACTGGAGTCTTTCTGTATATACAGTATTTCTATACTGAACACCCTGCAGAAAATCTCAGTTTTTGGTCATGCGATTGTCTTTTCCCAGAAGTCTGTCTGTATTTAAAATGTACAGGTTCTGGTCTTCTGTTTGCTGGAGTGAGCCTTTCATCTTTGACAAGATACTATCCAAGTGTACAGTATGTCTGGATGCTAAGATGCAGGCTCTTTTCTATAGCACTGGGCCTAATTGTCTGATTATAGCAGGCAGACCCTTTTTTTTTGTGTGTTTATATTATTTTGCAGAAAAAGAATGGAGGAATCTATAGGTGTAAAGAAAATAGAATTGGGTTTTTAGGGACCTTCCTAGAGTAAATTTCTCCAGCTGAGCTGTCAGTGGTCATTTGTGACCTGATTGTTATGGCCTGGGTATTTTCAGTGGGTCGATCCTAATTGAGACAAACTCCTGATAGATGCCTGCTTCCTCTTTTACTACTGTCCTTTCTGCTACTTGCTCTGTTGCTTTTCCTAGTTTCCTGGGTCTTCCTTTTTACTTGTTTCTTACCCTGGTTCCTACTGTCCACTGTCACACCTGTACCTGCTCCTTCCTTTTCTCCAGATATTTTGGGTCTTCCTGCGCTTCATAGTCCCTTTCTGTGTTCGAGCATACTGTAAGTAATAGCACACTATTTATGCCCTAATTGGCTCAAGCTTCTATAAAAGGGCAGTTCACTCCACACTACGATTGCCTGCAGCAACATTTTCTTATTTTCTGTATGAAATTCTGTTTTCTTACAGTGTTTTTTTCTTTTGTTTTCTTCTTGTAATATTTTTTCTGGTTAAAAAAAATGGGTTCTCTGCCTCTCCTCAATTCCTACTCTTCCAGCTTCCCCTAAAAGACAGGCAAATTTTCAGGCCACCTTGAGTCAACTTCAGGCACAAGGGTTAATCCCAAGTTCAACTTATGTGCAGCCCCAAAACTGAATGGAGACATTACCAACATTTTGGACCTGAAATCCCTAAACAGATATCTGTGCTCCTCCAAATTCCACATGGAGTTAGCAAAATCTGTCTTCACTTCTCTCAGATCAGGGGAATTTTTTACATCAGTGGACGTCCAAGATGCCTATCTTTACATTTCCATCTTTCACGCATATCAAAGTTTTTTATGATTTGCTGTGGGAGACCAGAGTTTTCAATGTGTCACTCTGCTAATTGGCCTCTCCTCTGCACCATGAGTCTTCACAAAAATGCTTGCTCTGCTCCTGGCCCTGCTAAGATCTCAGGGCATCCATGTCATAGGGTACCTGCTGAAAGATTCCTCAGTCATGGTCCTGTCTTCCAACATCCAAAACACAATCCAGCTCCTTCAAACTTTTGGATGGCTGATCCACTGAAATAAATATGCCCTCCAACCTTCCCATCATCTAGAATAATTGGGGGTGATCTTGGATATGGTTCAGGTCAAAGATTTCCTCAGAGAAGATAGCTTTGCTGATGTCCAGCTATCAGGAGGTAATCCAGGTACCATTGATGCATTCTTCATGTGAATTCTACTCAGTTCCACTTAGGACCTTTGCAGCTCAACATAGTCAAAGCAGATCTTTTCTCTGGATCACCCACTACAGCTGTCCACCCACTACTGCTCCACATCATGCCAAAGAGATTTCACTCCACTGCCTGGATGTTATAAGGATGGTTAGGGTCTTCCTAGCTGAAACATCTTCCTTTAGAAAAACTGGATCCCTTTTTGTCCTCCCTGAAAGTCCCAAGAAGCAACCTCCTGCTTCATCTGCCACCATTGTTAAGTGGCTTAGGTTGCTTGTTTCCAGAACCTCAAGGAACAGGTTCCTCTCTTCCCTATCAGGACCCATTCCACCAGATCCGTTGGTGTTAAGCATTAAACATCCATTTTGCAGATTTGCATGGCTGCAAGCTAGTCTTCTGTGTAAGCTTGCTAAGAATTTTACCAGGGGGATGTTCAGGTATCAGTCCATACAATTATTTTTGTGGGCCTGCTTGCTGCTGTTGCTATGTTGTTGCAGACACCTCAGTTTATTGCTTGGGGACATCCGATGGTCTATTATGGCTCCATTACCCATGTCCTGTACGGTACAATAAAGATAATGGGAATTTTGACTTACCAGTAAATACAATATCTTGGAGTACAGTACAGGACAAGCCCATCCCCTCGTCCTGTTTCTCCATTTTGCTTGCTACAAAACTGAAATCCCACAGAGGATGGGGATGGGGGGAGTAGGCCATTAAATAAGGGTGCAAATTTCTGCTCATGGGGACAGTCATATTTATTACATGCATAAACTGCTTCTTGCTTTGCATTGCTGCACTGTGGTTGTGTGCTACTTTTACTCACAATGCAAGTCTCTCAGTCATCAGCTCAGTGAAATCAATGCACTTCTTAAATGACTGATATCTTATTGCAACACTGCAAAAGACAAAGTAATTGCACTCTAGTGGCTACTCTAAAAATTTATATGTGTAATACAACAAAGTATGTAAATGTGTTGAAATGGACAGTTCAAAATATGGACGATTCCTGCATAATTGGCTAAAATTCATTGGTGTGTGACCCTGTTAGCACCACTCCACTTGACAAAGGTTGATCTTTCGATCAAACAGTGCCTGCATTCAGTCAGATTTAGGAGTTGTCCTAATATTCAGTAGCTACTGCTCTAGCACAATAGCCAGCTGCAGTAATTTCTCTATACATGCTGTTTAGCATGGATGGAGTAATCAATTTATCTTTTTTAGCCAGGGGGTCTGAACAACAGAAAGCTATACATGTATGGTCAGCTTACTAGCAGACTTATGAAAATATAAAAGCCATTAAAAAAAATTAGATTGATTTAGATTGACAGCAATAGATGCAGTAAGCAGACAGGAAAACCTAGATGAGTATGAATACTGAGAGCAGCAAAAGGTAGGTAGCAGCATTCAGAAATTCCTAAAACAGCAGCAACAGAGGAAATGATATGAGGCTTAGCAGGAGAATGTGCAGATGACCCCCCCCCCAAGTCAACTATCTCAATTGCTGTAGGATGATAGAAGGAGAAGAAGCGCCTCTAAGTGTAGCATAACACTTTATTCAGGTTAAAAGGTAGGAACACTCACATAGATGAGGTAAATAATGGCATGAAAACCGTGGTGCGGTGTGAAAATCGATCAGGTGAGTATACAGTGTGAAGAGCTGTCATCAGTATGGAGTATGGAGTAGTCAGCGTGCCACTGGAGCAGCGTGGTGGCTGGAGGGGAACAGCTGTGGAGCCGGCCGGCGTGCACATCCTCCCTCTGAGCTGTTGGAACGCAGCGGCGGCATGGCCGTGATCACGTCAGATACCCAGAATGCACTGCGACGCGTTTCGGAGCATGTGCTGGCCAGGAAAGGCGGAAGTGCGCTCCTTTTTCAAGCAGGGGGAGGTGGAAGAATGATGTTCTATTTATATGGAGATGGGGGCTAATTATCGCTTAATTAGCCAATCAACTGGGAACACATGTAATTGGAACAGTAATTGAAAACCATTGTTGTAAGGTGACAAGTGAATTGAAATGTAGGTTGATAGAAAGTCACGGCTATTGAGAAAAAATGGCAAAAAAATGGCAAAAAAGGAAAAAATGGAAAAGGGGGAAAAAAACAATGTGGAAAATAAATGGATGAAACAAATAAAAAATGTGTGAGAACAAAGCAAAAGGAAAAAAGAACAGGATGGTAAAAATCAAAATCAAAAATGAAGCAAAAAAGAGGCATGATGCAACTAATGATGACTATAAAATGTAATTAAAATTATAACTATAATTTGAATAGAAGAAGGGGTGTGAAACATGATACAAAACATTTCGTGTGAGTGTACATGATGACAAAAATCCAAGGTAATGTGTAAAATGGAAGATAAAAAGTAAATATAAGAACTGAATTAATATAAAATATATATATATATATGTAAAAAAGGAAAAAATGGATGAATAGAAAATAAATAAATATAGGTGAGAATATAAGGAATAATGATGTTGAAAAAAAAAAAAAAAAATTAATATTAATAAAATTATGTGTAAAAATAATAATACGTGTATAAAAAAATTAAGTTGATGTGCTAGAATTAAAAACATGGTTAAAAAATTCTGATATTCATAAAAATATAAAATATATATTTCATATACTTTAATTGTATTTTGATTTTTTAACTTTATTGTTATTTTTATATTACTTTTTTTTAACCATGCTTTTAATTCTAGCGCATCAACTTAATTTTTTATACACGTATTATTATTTTTACACGTAATTTTATTACTATTAATTTTAATTTTTTATTTTTATTTTCAACATCATTATTGTTTATATTCTCACCTATATTTATTTATTTTCTATTCATCCATTTTTTTCCTTTTTTACATATATATATATATATATATATATATATATATATATATATATATATATATTTTTTTTTTAGATCAATTCAGTTCTTATATTTACTTTTTATCTTCCATTTTACACATTACCTTGGATTTTTGTCATCATGTACACTCACACGAAATGTTTTGCATCATGTTTCACACCCCGTCTTCTATTCAAATTATAATTATAATTTTAATTACATTTTATAGTCATCATTAGTTGCATCATGCCTCTTTTTTGCTTCATTTTTGATTTTTACCATCCTTTTCTTTTTTCCTTTTGCTTTTTTCTCACACATTTTTTATTTGTTTCATCCATTTATTTTCCACATTGTTTTTTTCCCCCTTTCCATTTTTTCCTTTTTTGCCATTTCTTTGCCATTTTTCCTCAATAGCCTTGACTTTCTATCAACCTACATTTCAATTCACTTGTCACCTTACAACAATGGTTTCAATTACTATTCCAATTACATGTGTTCCCAGTTGATTGGCTAATTATGCGGTAATTAGCCCCCATCTCCATATAAATAGAACATCATTCTTCCACCTCCCCCTGCTTGAAAAAGGAGCGCACTTCCGCCTTTCCCGGCCAGCGCATGCTCCAAAACGTGTCGCAGTGCATTGTGGATATCTGACGTGATCACGGCCACGCTGCCTCTGCGTTCCACCCTGCTCAGAGGGAGGATGTGCCGTCTCTACAGCTGTTCCCCTCCAGCCACCACGCTGCTCCAGCGGCACGCTGACTACTCCATACTCCATACTGATGACAGCTCTTCACCCTGGATACCCACCTGATGTTCACACTGTACCACGGTTTTCATGCCATTATTTACCTCATCTATGTGAGTGTTCCTACATTTAACCTGAATAAAGTGTTATGCTGCACTTAGAGGCGCTTCTTCTCCTATCATCCTACAGAGTCTGCTACAGTACTTTTTGAAGCTTTGCCCTTGGTGCCATACGGACCCACTCCAGTCTATCCGCAACACCACTAACACCCCACAGCAGGATATCCCAGGACTTGGAAAAGTTTTTGCACTGATTACCCCCCCCCCTTCCTTTCTTCTAACTATCTCAATTGCAACTACTCTTCCATTGGAGGACAATGACAGACTGTCAATGACCACCCAGTTGGATGAATGTGCTGCAGATGTTTTCCTAACAGGTAAAATTATTCTAAGAACTAATAAGGAATATTAGATATAGGTCTGATTTATTCCACAACAAACCTGACTAAGCACTCCACACAAAAGGATGTGAGCTTTTTGTATTCCTGTCAAAACTTGAAAATTCACCCAGATTTCATACAACCTTTCAGACATGTATGCCCATTCATCTGTTATTTTAAAAATCAAAAGACACAATGAAAAGCCATATAAACACAGGACGAATTCACAAGCTATGACTAAGCTCTTCACAAATTTTGAACTCAGAACCTCAAACCTCCACACTTCTCAGCTCTGCTAAAGGGGAATTTCCAGTCTGAACACAGAAATAAATACATGAGGGCTGATTTACTAAAGGTAATAAAAAAAGGAAGGCAGCATTAATATGTTGCTCCCTTTAATGGAAGTGACCTGCTTTCAGAAATTGGTTAGTGCTGGCTTTTGTTTTCTTTATTCTCTCTCTCTCTCCTCCTAATTTTATTGTTTGCAGAGTCACCTACCTGATATGTGGAGCCTCGTGCCATAACTACTGTTATCCTCGTGTCTTCAACGGTTTGCTTCTCATGACTGTAATAAGGGTATAAACAAGGACTGACCTGTGCAACAGCTTCACTTCAGTCGGCAAACAGCCGTCACACTTCCCTCTCTCCTGCCATTTCTGTTTTTTTTCAGTGCATTTTAGAATGGGGCTTTAAAGTTATTTTTTTACACTGACGATTGCTTAAGCGATATGGCTAATAAATATATCTTATTGTTTATTGCTATTAAATTGGTCATTTAAAAAAAATATTCTATATACTATTTATTATGGTTAACCAACAAAGTGCAGCGACCATTAGTATCCACATTTGATTAGCTTTTGGCTTGTTTTATTTATTGTTTTTTTGTTATAATTAAGTTAATTATAGTGCTATTTGCAATCCCATGAGCTAGAGCAAATATAAATCATTATGGTATGTTTGCACCACAGGAATGCTTGTGTGTGTTGGCAGGTGTAAGTGCCCTTTATTTGTTTTCCCTCCTGATGCAGTGGGTGAAGTTAGTGCCCATTTATATGCAAGCTCTGGGTGGGGCCCAGTGGAGTCTGGGTAAAGCAGCAGGAAAACCATGATCAGAAAGATATAGTGCTGTGTGGAGAGAGCCCTCTGTAGGACTGAACTGCCCTGGTGACCAGAGGAGGATACATGGAAGGAGAAGGAAAGATGGAGAAACCTTACAATTCCTAACCTTCATCTAGCAAGTCCCGTGGCTTGTTTTTGGATGGCCTTGGGTCCTAAAGCGAAGTACCTTATATGTGAGGAAATTACACAATTATAGCGTGAGCCACCTTTGGGAATTGACTGGTAACATTTGTGAATTGGCTGCAATGGTGTTGGACTATGTAACTGGACAATGTGATGTGTGTTGGACTATGTGATTGGAGTCAAGAGGTGAAGAGAGGCTGGGGGAGGGGCATGTGCTGTGAAGTTTGAATACCTGTGTGTCTCCAGTTACTAAATGTAGATTGCCCCTCCCTGTGTCATTATGCAGGGAGGGGGGACTGTCCCTTGAGTGTATATATCTTGTATCTGTGTTGAAATAAAGTAGTCTACCTTCTGGATTACTTCAAGATAGGTGTCGTCTAGTCTTGTATGGTCTGCTGTGGTGTCTGTTGTCAGTGTTCGGACAGGGAAGCGTTCGTCTAACGGAAGTACCCAAGCACAGTCTGGGGTCGATTCCGTTACATTGGTGGCAAGCGGTGAGATTGTGCTTCCTGGCTGTGAACACATTCAAACCTCCACCGGGATCCAAGGTTTGGATAGCAGGAGAGGAGAGACAGATATCACCCACAGCTATGGAAATGGAAGTCTTATGGCGGATGCAGCAAGTGCTGGCTTACCTAGACGATCCTGTTTCTGCACGGGATAAGCTTGGATGGAGGAAAGCATCTGTCCAACAGCTGGACGAGGGTATGGAAGATAGAGCAGTTGGCTCATCCCTCCAATTACAGATCCTGGAATGTATGGATCTAATGGATTTTTCACTGGAGGATGTTATGGGTGATGAGTCACCTGCAGTCTGGGACATCCAAACCTCCACCGGGATCCAAGGTTCGGATATCAGGAGAGGAAAGATACAGATACCACCCGCAGCTATGGAAACGGAGGTCTTATGGCAGATGCAGCAAGTGCTGGCTTAGCTAGATGATCCTATTTCTGCACAGGACGAGCTTGGATGAAGGAATGCGTCTGCCCAAAAGCTGGATGAAGGTATGGATGATGGAGCAGTCATCTCATCCCTCTAATTACAGATCCGGGAATGTGTGAATCTAATGGATTTTTCACTGGAGGATGTTATGGGTGATGAGTCACCTGGCAAAGTGCTGGCACTGGGCCCAAGGACCACCAGCCCTTGCCCTGGACATTTAACCATTCCAGACACTGGGGATTTGATAGACTTCTCTACTGAGGAAAAACAACCTGGTGAGCCTCCAGCAGAAGAGCTGGCAACAGGGCCAAACATTGCTGAACTCTACCCAGCACCAACAGCAGCTTCAGTCTCCCTAAGGGAAGAGGCTGCCACTTTTCTCCTACACCACTGACAGGGACATGGGATTTCCTGCCAGCAGCATCTTTGGAGGTAAAAGAAAGTTCTTCAGCTGAAGCGCTGACAACTGGACAGAGGGTCCAGAACCTCTGCCCCACAACTGTGGTAGTTTCAGAGGCCCAGGGGAAGAAGGGAGAGGAGGTTGTTGTCCTCCCTCCCCCATAGTCAGCCAGAGTGGAGGAAACTATCTTGCCTCCCAAGCCAGGATCTGTGCACCAGGGGGACAGTGACAGAGGAATGTCATCTCAGCAGCAGATCCACAGTCTGGGAGTGGAGGAAGCCTGCCTCCCTCCCCCACGGTTAGCCAGAGTAGATGTGGGGTCCCCAGCAGAAGTGCTGGCAACAGGACAGAGCGCCGTTGGCCTCTGCCTAGCAACTACAGTGTCTCCACAGCATCAGGGAACTGGGGCGATTGGCCGCTCTTCCCAGCAGCAGACTGAGCTCCAGAATGTTCAAAACCATACAGCCGAAGCGCTGGCAGCTAGACAAAGGGTCTGTAACCTCTGCCCTATCCCTACTGAGGACAACTACCCCTTGCAGTCGAGAATAGAAATCAGGTTGATCATCTATGTGACTTCACTCTGCCCTCAACTAACCAAAGTGGATGAGACTACAGTCACCACCTGGATACCCCGGGGATGCTGGGCAGTCGGCCCAGATCCCCAACAGCATGATGGAGCTGGCCCAGCTACCCTGTCTTCTCTCCAGTGGCTGAGATGACTTCAGGGAGAAGGACCAGTCTGTACTTCTCCCTAGCAGTGGGTATGTTCTACGAGAGAGGCAGAGGTTGGCTGAGCGAGTAATGCTATGTTTGGGACAATTTGTTTGGGGAACTGTGTGGGTGCTGGCATTGGGGGACTGGAAGTACAGACTAACTTCGGAGTCAACCCGTTTGGGGTCTCCTCCTGTGTTAGTCTCCTGCCGAAAGGGGAGATATGTGACGGGAGTCACTTTGGGTGGGGGACACATGGAACCCAGCTTACTTTGGAGAGGTGGGGAGACCCCTGTCTCAGCTCCCCATATCCCTATTATATGTAAGTCACCCTGTGCCTGTTAGGGGTACAGGGTGATCTGTCCTAACATTGTGTAGACATGTCTAGGAGATAGGTGGTGACAGACACCGCCCTGTGGGATCTCTAGTGATCCACAGAACGGGATTCCCCAGGACGCGGAGTCTAAGTCCCAGCCTGCCTTTTCAACAGAGCCCCTGATGGTGGGGATGGACTTGGTGCAGGACTGAAACCAGGTCGCGGCCCCTGAGTGCACCCAACTGTGGTAGAGGAGTCCCGCTGAGGGTATGTGCCAGGGGTGAGCCTGATGTGAAGAGGCTGACAGGTCCAGGTCCCGAGCGGGATGGATGGATGACAGTCAGGAGTGAGCGTGGTCAGACTAGCTGGGCCGGTAACGGTGGAGGAAGGTAGGTACAAGCAGGAGATGGAGAGTAGCCGGGTCACGAGCCAAGGTTCAGCAACGGGAGGTCCAATAGTAATAGTAACGACAGGCAGAGGAATAGTCAGGGATGAGCCGGGGGTCAGAGCAGGAGAAGGTCAACACAAATCAGGACAAGCAGGATCGGCAACAGGAAAACGCACTTCAGAAACACAGGTACAGGAACTAGACCTTGCGGCAACATGATCACCTCCTAGCCAGTTTAAATAGTGCGCCCTGCACCGTCATTGGTGCCAGGCGTGTGCTTGCATGCAATTGCCGCCGCAGACGCCCAGGTCCTAGTGCCTGCATATTGGTGCACCTAGGCAATCTGCGCATGCGCAGACCCATAGTCCCCGACAGGTGGGGTGGGGGTTGTGGATTGTTTGGTGATGTGTGGCTGCATCCCATTGTTCTATTGTTTGTCTTGCTTGGGAGCAAACTATTATGGGATGTATGTGTTTACGTGTATTAGCTTAGTGGGGGGGGGGGGTGTCTCCAGCAGCCCTTCCTCCTGATGGGACTGGCTGATGGTGTGAAATTTGAATACCTGTATGTCTCTTGTTACAAAATGTAGATTGCCCCGACCTGTGTCATTATGCAGGGAGGGGGGACTGTCACTTGAGTGTATATATCTTGTATCTGTGTTGAAATAAAGTAGTCTACCTTCTGTATTACTTCAAGATTGGTGTCATCTAGTGTTGTATGGTCTGCTGTGGTGTCTGTTGTCAGTGTTCGGACAGGGAAGCATAAGTCTAACGGAAGTACCCAAGCGCAGTCTGGGGTTGCTTCCGTTACACTATCCAAGAAGAATTGGTGTGCGCCCAGAGTCAGCTAGACAGGGGCAGTCACCTAATAAGGGACCCATACACGTGTGCAGATGGCCATATCCATAGCGAGATCCTCAAACCTAAGTTAGAGGAAATAAATATATGTTTAATGCATATGTAAGTCCTAGTTTGCTGTGCAAGTTAAATATGCTAAAATGCTGCTTTTTTTGCTTTCTTTTGCCATTAGGTGCATACGTAATACACAAAGGGCTGGATTTTTAAAGGGACAACTGCCCTGGGCCCCCCTGACAGAAGGGACCTCTTCTATACAAAAATATAAAAAAAAAAATATAAAAAATATAGCAAAATAATAATAACATAATATAAAATGTATGATAAAAAATATTTTCTTTTATTAAATGTATCTTGGGAAGTAATATTTTGCCAGCCATCATTTGTAAAGGTTTTTACTCTGGACTGGTGTATTATATCGTTTTTAAAAACAAATTTTGGCGGCTCAAGAGAACCACACGTGTGTGTACGCGTGACCTCAGAATGATGTTGTCTCATGCACATTGAGAATGTAAAACAACTCTGTGTATAAGGTGCCCTCCAAATATGAAGTGCCCCTGGCCCCCCAAGGTCTAAATCTGGCCCTAAATATGTCACCATTATAAATTAAAACAAACTAAAAAGACAATGTGACTGCTTTGAAAAGCAATGTCCATGTACCAAGCTAAATGACATGTCACATAAACCCCATGCACTATGCTATTGTAGGAAAACAAGGTAGCACAGGTACTAGTATTTATCAATAGAATCTCTAAGCTAAGCATCACCATATAAAATCTTGTACATTTGCTAAAGTTCTGTCCATGTGCACAAAAATCTGTGCCTTTGTGGTACAAGGCCCTTCTGTGTATGGCTTAGTAAGACTTTAAAAAAAATAGAGTTTTTAAGTCTCTTTTTAATGATAACCATGCACAATTGTATTCATACATAGTATGTGCATTTAACTATGGTAACAGCATTTGATACCCAAAAGCGGTGAAAATCATATTTTTATTTTAGACAGGCCATGGTTTAGCTGTTGTTTGCTCAGATGTTGAAGTGTTATTCCACAGCAAACCATACTTTTTGGCAAATTATGTGTATATACACTGTAGAACCCACATAGATTGCAAGCACATAGTAAATTCAGTTAAGTTCACTTAGTCCCTTTAGATTGTAAACTCCACAAGCAGGGCCCCCATATTCCTTCTGTATTGAACTATATTGTAATTGTACTGTCCCCCTTTATATTGTAAAGCGCTGCGAAAACTGTTGGTGCTATATAATTCCTGTATAATAATAATATGAATTGTAAACACATGATCAATACATTAGTAAATTAAGCACATGGTGTATAGTACTGCTGCTAGTATACTACCCAAATTTGTAAATGACTAGCTTATACAAACCTACAGAATGTCAATGTAACAGTTGATTCAAGCCATATTGTTGGAAAGCATATATACAGATATATGCTTAAGGAAGTGTTTAAATGTGTGTAAATTGGTATTAGATATGGGAAATATAGGAAACAAGTTGTATAAATATGTGAATTCGTATATTATTTGAAAAGCACATTCTATTGCACTAATTTGAAATAATTTCCTTCTTTCAGGAAAAATTGGCTACAGAAAGTTGGTAGCCCAATGTCCCGGATTGACAAGGCTGTTTTCTCAAATGAAAGGCAGATAGCAAATGTGGAATTTTCCAACTTCAAAACAAAGTACTGATGTGCGGAGTTATTTGGATAATAAATCACATTGGACTATGGATTTTCTCTGCAAATAACCTTATTAGGTGCATTATTATGGAATAGAGACAAACCCACATGTAAATGTGAACGTTTTTTGAGGGAGTGGGGGGCATTTGACAGCTGAGAAATCCAAGAAGAAGCTGTTAAAGCCATACTCCAAGAAAATATTTTTTCCTTTTTGGTTGAAGTGGATTAGACACAGAACCTCTGACTACTTTTTATCACTATGTCAGTTCCCTTTACTTTTCCAGTGGTTTCCCAAGTTGATGACAGAATGTCACAGAGACAGGAAGTCATGGGTAAACACTCCAGGACCTGGATTAGAACCTTGATCAAATTTTTGCTGTTTGTACCTTTCTTTCATATACACCCCTTCCTCTTATTTCTTATCTTGTCTCACAATAAGAGAATGTGAGGGGAAATCTCCCCATTGAGAATACAGATGATAACAAAATCTTGAGAGAGTTTCCAACATTTTTTTGTAATTAAAAATTAAAAAGAAGATTTGGCTGAAGTTAAGCATGTTCTTGCTTTCCCACAAAGGACAGTATCTAAGCAATTCTGCTTTATCTAACACTGTTCAGCCCAATGGCAGCAGGCTGAGCCACATGGTGGTTTACTTCCTTATTTTATTCTTCAGTGTGTATAGTCAAACATATTTCACTTAACAGAGGGCCAAAAAGTTAATAATAATATGATTTTTGTACTAACCCTAAAAACTTTTTATTGAAGTTCATCGACGTACATGGGAATTATACAGTATAAATTCTCAGACAACTGGATTGTACTGCTGTCTCCTGAAGGCGACAGTATAAGTGAGTTGTCTAGGAACATCATAGATTTCTTGTGCCCTTCATGAATGATAAAGAAATGAAATTAGTACTGATACCCAGGGCTTTCTTTCTGCCGGAACGCGGCGGTACTGCGTTCCGCCACCTTTTTCTTCTTGTCCCCGCTCACCGACTGCCTCTGCAGAGCTGACGAGCTATGCAGAGCAGCGAAAGTGACAGGTGCCGGACGCGGCTTGTTTATGTCATGCTTGCGCGTGCCCGGCACCTGTCACTGCCGCTGCTCACAGCCGGTGAGCGGGGACATGCACGCTTCACCCCCCCCCCTCTACCGCCAGCGTGTAAACATCGGGGGCGCGCGGCCACCCCCATAGGAAAGGTGTATCTTAGTACACCCGGCGGTGCGCGCTGACGTCATCACGCCCTCTGCTCGTCGATCCTACCATAGCGCGGATCGTCAGCATCAGGTAAGGAGCGGCGATACAATTTTTCTCGCTTTTCTTGCTAATGTGGGGGGGGGCAGTGTTACTCGCTATTCTTACTAATGTGGGGGGGGGGGCGGTGTTAATTCCATACATTTACTTTTATAGCCCCTCCCAAATTTTACTTGCATTCCTGTTCTCTAAAGGGGTGGTCCTAGGGTTTGATGGGGGCGTGGCCAGGTTTGGGTGGGGGAGTTCCACCACCTTTCCTCTGAGAAAAAAAGCCCTGCTGATACCACATTTTTTTCTATTCAATTCCATAATTTTATTACTTGCTGAAGCTTCTTATTTAAACTGACACAAAGAAGTGCTACATGATTCTTTAGGGGGACCACAGCTCTGTATGGTAACAGATCTCTCATCCGCATAGCTATTGTGCAGAAAGACATAGGAGAACAAATGTTACAATGTACAGTATTTTATGCAGCAGCGTATTTACCACGAGGCAAAAAAGGTGTTTGCTTAGGGCGGCAATTTTCAGGGGGATGGCAATGCCCCCCGGAAAAAGGGACACAAATGGCAGGGATGGGGACCTGGTCAGCCCTGCCATGAGATCCGGAGGAGGCTGCATGCTGCTGGAGGGTGCGGGGATGACTGGCTGCTTTTTTCAATGCAGATGTTAAGGTTAGTCAATGAATCGGGTGGTTACGGCCGGGGGTGGTAGTGGGGGATGTGTGTTGGTCGGTGGTGGTGGCGGCAGGTGGGCGTGGTGGGGGAAGGGGGGATTGCAGTGATGAGCTGTGGTGAGTGGGGGGTTGCTGGTGACTAGGGGGGCCCCCCATTTTAGTGTTGCCTAGGGCAGCACATAAACTAAATACACCACTGATTGTATGTACTACATCTTTGATGACTGGAGAATCTGAAACAATGAAAATTGGTATAGCCCTGCCTCTTAATCAAAGTCGTGTAAGTTATAGCAATACGTGCGTGAAAAAATATAAATGCGGTGGGCTCTACAATTGTTTTGGCAGTTTTGCTACCACACTTGTTTACTTGGTTCTATCTAAGATTATAAATGTAATAAGTGATTACAACCTTTTGTCTATACATGAATTTAGCCAATCCTCATGTGGCTATTACCAATAATGTTAATAGCAAAGGATAACAACTGGGCAAAAAATAAAGATCTAATTTATTTACACAGCAAAGAAAAGTAGTTACTAATCGAATCAAACAAAAGATATGATATTACAAAAAAAATAATTGATAGTACAGTATAACATACAGTATATTATCAGTATAGAGAGATGACTATAGGAAAGAAAGTTATAGAAAAGAAATAGAGCAATGCCGATACATTACACAGACATCCTGATGTTCTAAGGTCTGGGCTCCTGAAGGGACAAAGAGACATAGAGGCAGAACTTTATACTCCCTCCCCCCTCCCTTCCAGGTAGTCCCACCCTTCAATAGGTTGCCATTCCTGTTCAAAGGGGGGGCTCTGTGATTTTGAAAGACATTGGCCAACATTGGTTCATCAGATGGAATTTAGGATGGGCCAATGTCCAGGAAGCATACCTCCTTTGAAAACCCAGTTCCCACAGGAAAGTCTATGACAATACTTCCTAGGAGGTAATGACGACTCCAGGGCTTATTCATCCAGATGGCCTTACTGTTATAAATCTCTACAGGAAACCTAAGGGGGGGTGTTGAGGTGATGCAACAGATGGTAAATATGGTACAGGAATTGAGACCCCTATCAGAAGTTCACAATAATATTAAAACTTATTGTAGGCCCAAAATATCTATCACACAATACACCTCCCCCACTTGATATGTGCTAATATTTCCTTAAGCTTTCAAAACACTCTTTAGATAAGCCGAGTGGGGGAGCTGTATTGTAGTACTCATACCCTTTGTTAAGGGATATTGGTGTTTTGTACATTATTTGATTTGTTATTTATTATTATTATTCAGGATTTATATAGCGCCAACAGTTTGCTCAGCACTTTACAATATAACAGGAGACAATACAGCAACAATACAGTTCAATATAAGAGGGATAGGAGTGGGGGACGTGTATTGTAGCACCCACAGTAATTTTTTTTTTTCATGCACTAACACAGTTCACATATAGCTATAACTCTCACAGCTTTGGTTAAGAGGCAGTGCTATACCAATTTTCCTTGTTTTTACACATCCTTATAGGTTTGTGCTAGGTGTAAACAAACGCCCATCATTAATTTATCATTCATATCTTGTGTCTTAAGGAATCTGAAAGCCTGTTATTGCTAAAATGGGCTCAGTGGTAGGCTTATTTTTATTTCTGTCATACCCCTATTATGTTAGTATTGTATTTCTGATTCAGACTAAACCAAGACATAAGGCCATAAAACAAAATATGAAAAGTTCTTCCCCATCAATATCAATAAATAACAAA
The DNA here is from genome assembly GCF_062004578.1 of Staurois parvus. Lineage (NCBI taxonomy): Eukaryota > Metazoa > Chordata > Amphibia > Anura > Ranidae > Staurois > Staurois parvus. The sequence goes on along the minus strand of NW_028318847.1, from coordinate 397,175 downwards.
AAATAAAATTAGGCATGCCTTAAAGCAAACCTACAACATTTTTTCACAATTTGAACAGACGATATGATGAAAAATACAAAAACTATGTTTGAGTAACCAGTATATTCAGACATATAAAAAATTTCATTTGCCTACACCTCAGGGAAGGTAGGCCATGATAAATTTTATGGGATAAGTGAAAAACTTCCTACTTATTATTTTTTTTTCATAATATACTAAGTTTGAATTAACCAAGTATGTGAAGCCTAGTGTAGCTAAATTTTAAAAAATCAGCACAAATGAAATCCTCCGCTGTAGCCCAACCCGTACTATCACTATGAATGAAACAGGATCTCTGAGTGGAGGAAGCAGAGCTATCAATCATCTGCCTGTCCTCCATTCTTGGATCCTATTTCATACAAAGAAGCTATAATACGGCTTCTATGAATGGAGATGCAGGGTGGAAAAGGAGGGCATAGTCTGGCTTTCCTGACGAAAGCCTATGGCAACCCCCCAATAACTATATTAACCCCCGCCGTGCCATCAGAGGAGGAAGATTTCATCTAAATGAGGACATAGCAGCACAAGGGATCCTGCTAAAGGCAAGTAATGTCACTTGCGCTGATTTTCTTTTTATATTTATTTTTTAGCTAAACTTGGACTCTAATCCGAATTTTCATTAAAAACTGAATTCAGTTTTTTTTTCTTTTTAATTAATTCATGGTTTGCAAAATAAGAGGTATTTATGCACATTGCAAGGAAGAGTTGAAGCTATTGATCTATTCACATACAAGAGATGAACAACTTGATTTGTCCAGTCTAGCTTCTTGAGCAAGAACACATTCATCCATTGCATACTTAACTATGAAGTTTGAAAAATAAGCACATCATTTATAAAAAAAAAAACTATTAGAAAAGTAATTTAGAAAGTCTATTAAACAAATTATACTGTAAATGTGCATGGAAAATGCTAATGCTATGAGAGGATATTGATAGCAAAGCAAGTAAAGATTTTCAGACCATGAGATGGCAATATTCTTTAGGCAGCAGAGTTAAAGTCTTAACCTTACACCCTGATTCCTATTGTCTGCAGGTTCCTCTCATTGACACCCACTTTATTTTCATGCTGCCCTTTCTTGGCAGATCATTGGCAATATTTCAGAAAATAGAAGACGAGGTCCAGTCCAATTTGTCACTTTTAGTCTCTTCTGAAATTAAGGTACTGAAAAGAAGCCTCTGTAACACAGAAATTAAAGTGTATTGCAACTATGACTTTCTTGTTTCAGTATAGCTGGAGGAAGGAAGATGCACATAATAGAATGTACCAAATTGCTGCATTGAATGGCATTCTAGTGACAGAATGTCCTTGCAACCAATTGTTACTGAAGAAAAAGAAGGTTGTTTACTTCATGGCTTTATTAGTTTCTCTGTAAAGTGCGGCTCACTTGAAACAGGGTGGGGACAATTCCAAGAAATGAATTGTTCAGTTGATCATCTATATCCTTCCTTGCTGGTTCTGGTCAATGTTAATGAGGTTTGTTTCTAGATTTGTTTTAAAGCATTTTTACCCATTTTGAACAACATTGGATCAAGAAGCAAGGTAATCTACAACATCACACAAAAAAAGGCTGGAGTTTGGTTTCACTTCCCAGATCTTTTTTTAATGATATTTCTGAAAAGAGTAATTTGTATAAAGTACTTCTGTAAAGTACTAGATAATAGTTCCATGAAGGTTTTTTTTAACTGCAAAAAGGCCATGTGAAAAATTCCAAAAAATGTATAATCAAGGAAAACTGAAATTCCATCAATACATGTGGACTATAAAAGACAAAAGACTCAATTAATTAAGACGGGGTTGGTTCCATAGAAAGTTAGACCCTGGGCAAGCATTAAATCGGGGCCCTCTTGGCTGGAATACTGCTGGCCCTTTGCCAGGACCCACTTCATAGGAAACAATGTTCTGCTCCATTGTGTCTTACTACCTTCACGATTGAAGTCACCTGTTACACAGACTTTTTGTAAGAGTGCATTAAGAGTCATTATAGAATAGAATATTATGTACCTTATTGAGTGGGTTATGCTGTAGGATATGACACTATAATGTTTGTACATTGCACTATCAAAGCATTACAAACGTAAACTTTATGCCAATTTACAATTTAATCTAGACCCAGAAATAAATATTTCTAAGTTATAATTCCAAGTCCCATATTACATGGCTCATTTCCCCTGAACAATGATCAGTGTCATGTTACCAGATACAGAGATGTGCCATATAACAAGACCCAGAGACAGTGTGATTGCATTTACAGAGACAGTGTCAGTTTTCATAATCACAAAATTCTGTTGCCAATAATGTTAAGATATTTTGGAAAGTGATTTGGCTAACAATGTCATCAACTAATAACAATCAGGTGTGCCCACATGTTCAAAATCCTTTAGGCAGAACCATGGCCTGTCAGTTTCAAGGAGAATAAGTTTGAATTGGCTAAATATTCATAATTATGTCAATGGGGAAACAATACACGTCACTGTGGAGACAGGTGATAGAGGAGTATCACTATAAAGCGGGGGCCCATCGATTGCGATCTACCTGTTGACCATGGACAGGTGACAGGTAGATCAAGGAGGCATCCTGTCTTTGCTGATCCCTGCCACTCCTGGTACCGGCCTTCCCCCCAGCCTCCTTCGCAGAGCATGGCTATGAGTAAGACTTATTGCTGAAACGCATAAGCCATTTTATATGCACATTTTACTCGCTAAATATAGTTTATTATTTGGGAAGACGAGTGCCGGCTATACCAATCCTCATCATAAAGCCTCCAACAGAGCTCCTAAAAAAAATAATAGTGTATAAAAATTTAAATTGTAAAAAATAATTTAAAAATAATAAAAAAAAAATGACACCTTCCACTGCCCTAATGACACTGTCCTCTGCTCTACTGACACTGTCCACTGCTCTACTGACTGACACTGTACACTTTTAAGGTAGGATAATTTTATATTTTTTACAGGAGCATTAATTTTATTATATTTTTCGACATTTTCCTTACTATTAAGTTAGGCCTTGCTAGTTAATTTATTTCTTTAAAAATAAGGCTGCCGAACCCTGGTGATCTTTGATATCTTTCATGTTGTTCAGCTGAATATCCACCTCTCAAAGGTTGTCTACCCCTGCTATAAAGTGAACAGGAATAACAAAAAAGTGAAGGGTGGAAGGGGATATAAGCGTCACTATGGTAGAGGAGAGGTGAAGTAGATGAGCAATGCTATAAAGAGGGGAAGGGGTGGAGTGGCACTATAAATAGGGGAGAGAGAGGACACACTATAGAGAGAGGAGGTGGAAGAGAGGAGCACTGATTCAGAAAGATGAGGGGGAGAAGAAGAGTGTCACTATGGAGCGAGGAAGAGTTATTATGGCGAGGAATAGTGAAGAAAATGAGTGTCATAATAGAGAGGGAAGGTGAAAAACCACCACTGTGGAGAGGGAAGGCAGATGAGAGAAGTGTCAATATGACCAGGCTAGGCAGAGAAAAGGGTCAACAAAATGGAGAATTGGGACGGGGGTGATAAGTGTCACTATACTAGAGGAGAGGTGAAGATGATTACTGCTATAAAGAAGGGAAGAGGAGGAGAGGAGTGATCCTTTGGATTGGGAAGAGAGTAAAGAGACACTATTATGAAAGAAGGTGGAAGAAATGAGCACTGCTATAAGGAAAGGGGAAGGGGAGCAGAAAAGCGTCAGTATGGAGAAAGGAGGGAAAGGAGAGACGCTATGGTGGTGGATGAATGATATTATGGAGAATGGGACCTAAAAGTCCATCTCTAAGAAAATAGATCCTTATGAGGTAAGTACACAATCATACATACAGCCTTGCACATTATGTACAAACACACAAAGGAGTTGATTTACTAAAACTGGAGAGTTCAAAAGTTGGTGTAATTGTGTATGGTAGCCAATCAGCTTCTAACTTTAGTTTGTTCAAATAACCCCTTCACGCTTAAGGGTAAAACAAATCTTAACACCTAAGCACAATTTTGCAACTTTGACATGTGTTTTCAAAGCCGTACATATCATCACAACTACTTTTTTCCTCTAGGGTTTTTGCCCTAAAAGGATGCATTTGTGACATCTGTCTAGTCCTTAGGCCTTAGAAACCCTTCAAGCTACTGGTTGCCACTGAGTGCTCTTGTATCTAGAAGAAACAGACCTCCCAATATAAAGGTGTTGAGTGACCAGTTTAAAAGTAACACAGGAAATTTTCTGTGCTGTCCTGCCTTAAATTCTAATGCTGAGGTGCATTTGACCCTCAGGAGCCTGTATGACCCTGTGAGAGAGGAACCCAGAAAGTGAGAAAAAAATGCATGATGCGAAGGACTGTAGAACGTACATGTATTCTGTACTCCTTCCATCCTTTCTCCCAGTTCTCAATGCACATGTGCAATAAAATATTTTACAGTCTTAAAGCAATGTGACTGACACCCATCATTTTCAACATGCACAGAAGAACTGCACCCTGAGAGGAATGTGCCTGATACGATTCATCCCAAATAAAACTGCCTGGGACTTTCGCAATGCTCAAAAGGTCAAGGTTTAAAGTGGTTCTAAAGCCTAAACATTTTTACCTTAATGCATTTCCATTTTGTGTATGCAAATTAATTTATTTTATTATTTATTTATTTATTTCAGGTATTTATATTTGTTTATTTAAATTAACAAATCTTGTTTGCAATCAATGGCCAGCATTGATTGAGGAAAGTAAAGGCTTTCTGCCAAATCTGTTGGGGTGTACTCATTTATGCTGAGCACTGTATATATACAGTCATGGCCAAAAATATTGGAACCCCTGCATTTCTGTCAGATAATACACCACTTGTCAGGGATACCCTCGATCCCCGCCGCGATGGTCCTGGCGCAGGCGCAGGCGCAGTGCACTGCCCTGTGCAGGGACACGGGCACTAGGTCCGGGCCGGCCGCGGCATTCGAGTTCGCGCATGCGCAGTAGAAGCCGCGGCCGCCCGCTGGGCACCAAAGGCAGTGCAGGGCGGGATATTTAAATGTCCCTGAGCTGTCATTCAGTGCCTTCTGGTCTTACCTGTATCCTGTGATTCTGAACCTGTGCCTAAGTAAGTTATTGACCCGGATTGCTTTTGACCTGCTGATTTCTCCTGCACAGACCTTTGCTTTGCCTGACCTCTCGTTCTGAATGCCCCTCATTAGTTCTGACCTACTGTTGCCGACCTGGCGTGTGACCCGACGATTCTCTGCCCGCTCCCTTGTACCATACCGTCCTCTCCGTTACCAACTCGGCCCGTCTGACTTCGCACTTGCTCAGTCATCCATCCATCCCATCGGGGTTACCCGACCTCCTCACATCTGGCTCTCCCTGGTTGGAGCCCCTGGGGAACACCCCTACCACTGACAGGTGTGCTCAGTAGTGGCGACCTGGTCCCGGGGTACTCCAAGTCCATCCCCACCATCAGGGGCTCTGGTGAACAAGTACCCTGGGGCTTAGACTCCACGCTCTGGGCGCGCCTGACCAGTGGAGTGCTAGTGGTGCCGCTCGGCGGTCCCTCACACCACTTCATCCAGAAGTTGTGTATCTCTGTGTACCAAATGGAGCATGGAGAAGAGAATTGTCTGAGGATTTGAGAACAAAAATTGTGGAAAAGCATGGACAATCTCACGGTTACAAGTCCATTTCCAGAGATCTTAATGTTCCTGTGTCCACTGTGCGCAACATTGTCAAGAAGTTTACAGCCCATGGCACTGTAACTAATTTCCCTGGACGTGGACGAAAGAGAAAAATTGATCAATGATTGCAAGGAAGGATTGTTCAAATGGTGGAAAAAGAGCCTCCATCAACTTCCAGACAAATTCAAACTGACCTTCAGGCAGGAGTTTGCCAAAACATACCTGAGGAAGCCAAAATCCTTTTGGAAGAATGTGCTGTGTCCAGACAAAACAAAATTACAGTTGTTTTGTAAAGCCCATCATTCTACTGTTTTAAGAAAAATAAATGAGACATTTAAAGAAAAGAATACAGTCCCTACAGTCAAACATGGTGGAGGTTCACTGATGTTTTTGGGTTGCTTTGCTGCTTCAGGCACTGGATGTCTTGACCCTGTGCATTGCATTATGAAATCTGAAGATTACCAAAGAATTCTGGGGTGCAATGTAGGGCCCAGTGTCCATCAGAGGTCATGGGTCTTACAGCAGGACAATTACCCAAAGCACACGTCAAATAGCACCCAGAAATCGTTTAAGACAAAGCAATGGAGAGTACTGAACTGGCTGGCAATGAGTCCAGATCTCAATCCCATAGAGCACCTGTAGAGAGATCTCAAAACAGGAGTTGGGAAAAGAAACCCCTCCAATCTGAGAGACCTGGAGCAGTTGGCAAAAGAAGAGCGGTCCAAAATTCCAGTACAGGTGTAAGAAACTCATTGATGGTTACAGGAAGAGATTGATTTCAGTTATTTTTTTCCAAGGAGTGTGCTTCCAAATATTAAATTGAGGATGCCAATAATTTTGTCCAGTACATTTTGGGGAGGTTTTGTGGAATGTGTCAGATTTGGCTTTTTGTTTCTCCACTTTTTGTGTCATACCAATACAAACAAAAGAAATAAACATAAGAATGCCTAAACATTTGTAATTTTCTGGGCAAAGTGGTGCATTATCTGACAGAAATGCAGGGGTGCCAGTATTTTTGGCCATGACTGTAGGTATGAACAAAAGCATACATGTAATTTGCACTACATATGCTCACATACACATACTAGGGCCAATGTAGACAGGAGCCAATTTACCTCTCAGCATGTCTTTGGAGTATGGGAGGAAACTCACGCAGGCACAGGGAGAACATTCAAACTCCAGGCAGGTGGTGCCGTGGTTGGGATTCGAACCAATGACCCTAGGATCATTCCTAGTAATACTAGTACTGCCAGGCGGAAGTGCTAACCACTTAGCAACTGTGCATTAGGGCTGATTATCATTAACTAAGGTTTAACAAGGGGTTAAACAGAGGAACATTTAATTAAAAAAAAATGTCTGGGGATGCCCCCCTTGTATTTATGTTTGGATTTATCTTCCTTCATCCCCATGGATCATACTGATACCTATGTTGTTGTTTTTTTGTCCATTCCATTGTCGATGTTCTTATTATTTTCTTGCTATGTATTGTTTAATTTGATACAAAATCTAATAAAGACAAATTTGCTTTTAATTTAAAAAAAAAAACTATTTTCTTTTACTTGTCAGGTTGCTTTAACCCCTTGATGCCGACTTCACAGAAATATGCGGGCTCACGGAACTGGGCTTTTTTCCATGGGGAAGCATATTTGCGTACCTGTCTTTGCACTGCACGCTCCCAGCACAAAGACCACAGTGTCACTGAGAGCCGTTATAACGATTGGGACCCGGGAATCCGGATTCCAGGTCACATGATCGCTGTGATAGTCTCTGATAAGTCACTGTGCAGCCCTGCCCCCTTGTTTTTTTCCCCCTCTATGAATGGAGAAGAGAGATACATTGTATCTCTCGAACTCCTGGCATAGAGGGAAAAAACATTTTTGTATAAAAAATAAAATAAAGATAAATAAATATTAAAAAATAAAGAAAAAATACCTAGATCAAGGTTTGATCTAGTTCAGTGCCAGGGTTATTGTTTGGGTCAAGGTCAGGGTCAAAGGTCAAGGTCAAAAGTCAGGATGAAAAAAAATTGGTGTCAGTTAGTGACAATGTCAGTGTGTTTTAGGTAAAAAAAAAAAAAAAAAAAGACAAAAAACAAAATGCACACAATTGTTTCTGGGCTGTACTGGAGAATTTATTTTGGGTTGTTCTTTGGTAGTAGGTTATGGTAGTAACAAGAAACACACAACTAAATAAAAAAAAAGATTTTTTTTTACTATTTTGGGCCAGTTTTCCTTTGATAATAAAATAAAATCAGGAGATATCCATTACCATTTACCACCAAATGAAAGCCCAATTTGTCCTGATAAAAAATGCAGTGTAATTCACCTCAATGTACAAAGTAGTTGCGATGATATGTACAGTTTTACTACCACATGTTCATGTTGCAAAATTGTGCTTAGGCATTTAGATTTGTTTTACTCTTAGGCGTGAAGGGGTTAACTGACCTCATCTGCAGATGAAAGTTAATCTATTTGACCTGTAGATGAATAAACAGTTATAAAATGAAACAATGTTTCTTTTGAGTAATTTTGTTGATAAAGATTGCCATACTGCTTTAGTTAGACAGCTCCAGTTGTCAGAAGTTTCTGTGCACTCAGCAGTGCTGCTTTGATTAAACAGAGCTGAATTGCCAAGTACTGGGACAGGGGAGAAGGACTGGATGTGTTACACACACCCTGTGTACAACAATGACATTTGCATGGGCGTGTCTAATACTTCCAGAGTCTGCAACTGGTTAATGGTACAAAGTGTCATTCGTAAAATAAAAGTTCTCTGTGCTTCCATAAATGCAATGCTTGAGTGCCATTGTGTAAACTAAATCATTCCACTTCTCATCTTATAAGCATTTAGTCAACCATCTGTGCCACCAGGAAAGTGCTTATCATCTTCTGTGCAAAACCCATCCAGCTTCAAGAGTCCTCACCAGATACTCTGACCCCTCTGCATACAAATGGGTCAGACAGCACTTTCTATCCCCCAAGGTATTGTCTCCACTGATCTCTTCAATATGCTCTCACTCCTATTCAACTCCTTTCCAAACAGTACAGGGAAATACAGAAATGACAAAATAGAATGAAAAATCCTTTTATTAAAATATTCATTGAAAACATAAAATTCTTTGCACTCACATCATTTGATGCTATATCCCAGCATCTAATTATGTCTGCCTATACCTCTGTGGCTTACCACATAGCTACACTCACTATTCTGTGTGAGCGCGGTTTCCGTATGAGATGACGCCAGTGTAGCTACACTCACTATTCTGTGTGAGCGCGGTTTCCGTACGAGATGACGCCAGTGTTCATAGCACTGTCCCTATGTGTTTCATCCTCCATCTTCAGGGAGTGATATAGACACTGCTACATCTCATCCCCTATATTACTGTTAACCATTCATTTACAAATCTTTTGCTTATTGCCTCTAGCATCACTACCTCATATAAGAACCTTTTATAGCCGCTAATCTTCCTATCTTCCTTTTTCACCTTATTTATCTACTTTCTGTTTTCTCATACCTTCTCTTACATGTACTTATACATCAGTAAAAGTCATCAGTTGTCAGGATGGGGTGGAGGCAGCGAGACTAAGTTTAGAACATAAATCAGGCCTCAAACTAGAACAAAGGGACTTCTTTGTAGAGTGCTTAGAATTAGCAATGAAAAACAATTATTTCTGGTATAATAAAAGCATTACCTGCAAACAAAAGGAATCACAGTTGGAGCCAAGTATGCTTCCAGTGTAGCAATCTTATTCATATCAAAATTAGAAACTGAGGAAATATATGGAAAAAGAAGAAAAGAATTGGTATTATATAAGCGCCTTATAGATGACGTGATAATTGTATGAAACAGGAATTAAACATCATTGAAAGAATTGCTAGAGGAGACCAATGAGAATAGATATGGAATTAAATTTTCTGGTGAATGTGGTCAGGAGAAGATACATTTTTTGGCTCAACAATATGACTTAACAATATGCACAGAAAAATATATGCTAAAATTTATATAAAAGAGACAGAAATTGTTTTATACCTACAAACAGTTGCCATCATCTGAAGTGGCTATAAAATATTCCAAGGAGCAAATAGTAAGAATGTGGAGAATTTGGCACCTAATATCTGCTTATGATTATGGTTATTATAAGAACATAATAGACTCCAGAGAGAGAGATATCATATTACCCCTGTACAAATCATTAGTAACACCTCATCTGGAATATGCAGTTCAGTTTTGGACACCAATTCACAAAAAAAACATTGGGGAACTGGAGAAAGTACAGAGAAGAGCAACCAAACTGATACGAGGCATGGAGGAGATCAGCTATGAGGAAAGATTTGAGGAACTGAATTTTTTCTCTCTTGAGAAGAGGAGATTAAGGGGGGATATGATCAACATGTATAAATACATCAGTGGTTCCTATAGTGAACTCAGTGTAGAGCTATTCACCCTGAGGTCATCACAGAGGACAAGGGGGCACTCTTTACATCTGGAGGAAAAGAAATTTAATCTCCAAACACAGAAAGGTTTCTTCACAGTGAGAGCTGTGAAAATGTGGAATAGACTCCCTCAAGAGTTGGTTCTGGCCAGCTCAGTGGATTGCTTCAAAAAAGGCCTGGATTGTTTCTTCGATACACAGAATATAACTGGATACTAACATTTATAGGTAAAGTTGATCCAGGGAATAGCCTCTCGGGGGATCAGGAAGGAATTTTTTTCCCAGCAGGAGCAAATTGGATCATGCTTTGCTGGGTTTTTTTTGCCTTCCTCTGGATCAACTGTGGGTATAGGATTATAACTTTTTTTTTTTCTATGGTTGAACTGCCATATGGCGTCCTCCCGCACATGCGCAGTTCGCACACTTGCAGAGCCGCGCAGCGGCGCGATCTGTCACCCGCCATGTACCTTGGACACGGCCGATGACAGATCTGAGTACCGGCCCCCGTTGCCGGTACCATGTGACCTGCTGTGACCAATCACAGCAGGTCACAGGACAGTTGTATACAATGGATGGCTTCATTCATGCCATCCATTGTATACTAGTGTCTAGCTGTGAATGGTCACATGTCATGTGATTAGCTGTGGCCAAATCACAGCTAAGCACAAAAAAAAAACAAACCCTGAATGAATCAATGTCATTCAGGTAAATGCTTGCTTATAGCAAAGTAATTCTTTGCTATAAGCAAATTGTGTAAAAAAAAAAAAAATACTGTTCACTTCCCCAAAGTAGTACAATGTTACTATGGTACTTGGCAAAAAGTGGTCAATTGGGGGATATCTGTACTATTCTGACATTCTTGGACCTCAAGAAATTAGATTGGCTGTCAGTACTTCAGGATTGATCAATATTCAGATCTATACCATAGTTTGTGAACTCTATAACTTTCCTACAAACTAAAAAATACATCCTAATTTGGGTTATTTTCACCAAAGACATGTAGTAGAATACATCTCGGCCTAAATTTATGACGAACAATTATTTATTTGCAAACTTTTATAACAGAAACAAAGAAAAACGTGGGTTTTTTTTCAAAATTTTCTGACTTTTTTGTTAATTTAGCAAAAAATAAAAATCCCAGCGATGATTAAATACCACCAAAAGAAAGCTCTACTTTTGTGAAGAAAATGATAAAATTTTAGTTTGGGTACAATGTTGTATGACTGCGCAATTGTCATTCAAAGTGTGAGAGCGCTGAAACCTGAAAAATGGCCTGGGCAGGAAGGTGTAAAATTACACAGTATTGAATTGGTTAATGCCCATAGGGTCCACAGAGTTTCCCCCCAGGTAAAGAAGGTATCACAGGGAAGTGGATAAAGAAGGAAGACGCACAATTAAGGGATATAATGGTGGGGAAGGAAATAGAATCACTTAAGGAACTGGAATAAAAAGAGGTTTTCGCGAAAATGGATAAGTGGCGTTATTTTCAATTGAAACACTTTATAGGGAAGCTTCCAAAGCCATTAAGAACAAAAAAGGACTGGAACCCTTTTGAGCAGTTGTTAGATACACGGGGAGATGAGAAACATGGAACGTCTAAAATATATAAGATAGAACAGAATGATGCTAGTGCATAGAGTTTTATGTTTTTTAATGAATGCTTTAATAAAACGATTTTACAGTATATTTGGCCTTTCTGTATTTCCATGTGGCGGATGGAGACAACTTGGGATATAAAAAGTGCTGTCTGACCCATTTGTATACAGAGTATTTTGTGAGTTCTCTTGAAGCTGGATGGGTTTTGTACAGAAGGTGATAAGCACTTTCCGAGTGGCACAGATGGTTGAATAAATGCTTACAAGATAACAAATGGAATGATTTGGTTTGCACTGTGGAACTGAAGCATTGGATTTATGGAAGCACAGAACACTTGAACACTTTTGTTTTAAACACTAGCCGTTTTGTTACATTAACCACTTGTCCTCCTGAGGATTTACCCCCCTTCCTGACCAGTCCATTTTTTGCGTTACGGTGCTGCGTTATTTTAACTGACAATTGCGCGGTCATGCAATGCTGCACCCAAATGAAATGTACGCCCTTTTTTCCCCACGAATAGAGCTATCATTCAGTGGTATTTGATCGCCTGTGTGTTTTTTATTCTTTGCGCTATAAAAAAAAAGACCAAAATTTTGAGAAAAAAAACAATATTTTTGACTTTTTGCTATTAAACATGTCCAGCCGGGATCCGGTGATTGACAGCTGCGACCGTGAATGGCGGCATGGGTAGGGTGCGCATGTGGCTCGGGCATGGGCCCCCTACCCAGAAATGCAAATTCACATATATACGTGATTTTGCGCATCCCTGTCACCCTGTAGCAATAGGGAGGTGGGAATGCGTTTGAAGGACAGTTAGTGCTATGAATTCATAATTTATGCTGATGTACTGTACTTATTGCAGTTTGATTGAATATTTTTGCAAGCACTTTAAGTATTGGAAATGTACAGTATATGTATTCTCTATAACATAGAGAATTTTTTTATATTGACACCACAGGGTGTTAGATACAGCAGCTGAAGCACTGAATAACTGGATTAGTGCAGGCTTAGAAAGTTATGTGTATACTCTTCGGGAATAGACAGTTCAATTTTTAGCACCAGTTCACAAAAAGGATATCGAGAACTGGAGAAAGTGCAGAGAAGGGCAACCACACTGATAAGAGACATTGGGGTTCTCAGCTATGAGCTAAGATTAGAGGAACTGAATTTATGCTGTCTTGAGTAACGGTGAGTAGCTTCTCTAGCGGTCTGCTTATGTCAGTATTTCTGTGCTCAAATTTTTTTGCATGGAAATATGTAGTTTTTTTCATTGTAGGCCTGTAATTTTTAGGAATAACTCACTGAAATCTGTCCAAACAAGAGTCTAGTAAACATCCCGGGTATGTTAAAATTTGAAAAATGAATTCATAAATTATAATTTATTAAATAATCATAAAAAATAATAATATAATAATAAATTTAATTAAATAATATAATCAAACCAAAAACACTGAAATTTGAAATATAGCGCCAAGTTTGCACATCACTGAGCAAAGTCACAAAATCGTTTTCAGTGTCTGATGACGAATTTTCCCACAAATCATTATCACTCAATTCTGCAAGTAGTTCTAATTTACTATCGCTGTTCTCTAGCTGGTCTAAAACCGCTTTTACCTAAAGGGACGCTTTTTGGACGCCATGGACATTTCTCAGGACCAGCAAGGCTCCAATCATCCATCCATTACACATCTGCATCAGAGGCTGGTCAGTAGCTCTGAGGAAAGGGATTCGTCCCCGAAACGCATCAGACATTTGACCGAAATGACAGTTGGAACACCTTGCTTGCCGTTGTGGCCATCGTCATTATGCAAATTATTTTTAGATACATGCTTCGTCTGTGAGTATGTTTTTATTTTTCACTCCTTTCAATAAACCTTGGATAATGCACTAGGTGTGTGCGCCACCTGTTTTTTCTCTATCAAAGCAGAAAGAAGAGTAAAAATGCAGGCAGGGCACAGGACAAAGCACTAGGGACAAAATATATGTGTAATTGTTTGATACAGTAATGTTTTACTATGTGATTTTAGTGTATTTAGTGAATGTCACTTTTTAACATTTTTAAATTTCCCGCCAGTTCCATCCACGTACGCCCTGATGTCACAGGGAACGGAACCCGGAAGACAACGGAACCGGGAAGACAGATGCAGGACATTGCCGGGGACGCTGCATGGGGGACATCGCGGGTGCGAAGGACAAGGTAAGTGAAGAAGAGATCCCAGAGCAATGCTGCAAGGTATTCCGAGTGTAGCTCGGGGTTACCGCTTGTGGTGCTGAAACTTTACCCCGAGCTACACTCGGGAATACCTCCAGGGAGGTTAAGGGGGACATGATAACAAAGTATAAATACATAAGTGGTCCATATAGTGAATTTGGTGTAGAGTTATTCACTTTCAGGTCATTACAGAGGACAAGGGGGCACTATTTACATCAAAGGCTTCTTCACAGTAAAAGCTGTGAAAATGTGGACTAGACTTCCTCAGGAACTGGTTCTGGCGAGCTCGGTAGACTGTTTTAAAAAAGAGCTGGATACATTCCTAAATGCACAAAATATAACTGGATATTATTTTTTAGGGGTAAGAACACAGGGAGTAGTTTATCCAGGGAAAATTAAATTGCCTCCTGCAGGATCAGAAAGGAATTTTTTTCCCCACTGGATCGAATTGGATCAGGCTTTACTTGTTTTTTTTTTCTTCCTCTGGATCAAATGTGGGTATAATATAATGTATATGGAAGTTTTCTATTTGTGTGTGTTTTTTTAAATTATTTTAATGGTTGAACTAGATGGATGAGTGTCTTTTTTCACACTAATATTATAGCTGTATCACTACAGTACCAGCACACTTACAGATGAATCATGAAAGCTCTCCTTTCCCTACAGTTTCTAGCCTCTCTTCCTGCAGGTAGAGGACGGCGGGGAAAACTGTTGCTTCTGCTGTATCCTGCTCATCTGCTGACGTTAGCTTCAGATCAAAGATACCAACCCTAGCTGAAAAACCTAATGGGGTTTTAAAGGCACCATACCACAAAAATACAATTACAAACTATATAGTAAATACAACTTTATTAATAAAATTCAAACCAGTGTTGTGGTAATAAAAAAAATTGAGCGCATAGTGCATTATTCTTAAAAAGCTTGTAAGATTGGTAACAAGCACAATAGATATACTGTACATTAGTACAAAATGAGGCTTCGGATAGCCTGATTATCATAAGTATCATAACTAGCATAATTGGTACAAGAGAATGCTTTACTATTGTTCTCCATAACTGGCATAATTATTACAAATAGATGCTTGGCTTTTATTCTCAAACGTGTTTCACGGGACGCAGCCCGCTTCTTCAGGGAGAAAAAGTATAAAAACTCTGAAATTATACAAAATAGACCAAATAAACTGAAAATAAACATATACCATATTGAAGTCATAATAATGAATCTAACACGCTTGATTTAATATTTACCCAAAATGACATCAAAGACTTTGCAGGTGGCCAGTAGAAAAGAGCATGAGCATACAGTCCAGATCACGATAAGAGGAATCTTTCATTTAGGGAGTATCGATGTCAGCCAATTAAACACAGATTATCAGTCCATAACAGGAGACTGTAAAATCATCAAAGAAATCATACAAACTACATCCCAGTCTGCGAAGTCTTTGATGTCATTTTGGGTATATTTCAAACTGAGTGTGTTAGATTCTGATCTGATTTTGGATCTCCATCTCCCACCTTCCCTTCTCTAGTTAGCTTCAGATCATCTGTCTGAGCTAAAGATGGTGCAACTCTTCAGGTGTAGGTGTGGTGGTGGGCAAGTTCCTGGGAGCCCTGAAGAACCTGGAGGCCCTGGGGATTTCCTAATTTGCTCCCCCAACGCCTACCTTGCATTAAAACTGAACTTTAAGCAGAAAGAAAGGGTACAAATGTATGCAGCACTGTAATAATGAATTCATCATTAAATTTATAAACCATAAAGCAAGATGACCATATCCAGGGGGCAATTGTACTGTGCCACATCCCATACATAAATACCAAAACCAGATCAAGAACCAAAAGATTCTATAAAAAAAAGAGGGACTTTAAAGGCTCCAAACAAACACAGACCAAAAGACACAATTAAGAAAATAAAATATACAAAATTTATTATTCACAAAATAATAGAACCATGCACAGTTGTATAATCTGTCCCTCTGCAATTCTGTACATAGTCATAGCAATCAATGCACCATAAGGTGTTCAGACAAGCCAGACATAGTCCATATTTCAAACAAGAACTCCATGTATTATGTTATTGCTTTCATTAAAACTGACGTATTTCGCAGTCTAGTTCACTGTGTGATTTTTATGCAGCATAAAACTGTATATATTTATTATTTTTCAATTAAAAATATATTTACAAACAATAAAAAGTATGGTACTTACTTTTTGATAAGGACTCACAAGGCCGATATACTACAGCATGTATTTACAACAATAACCAATGTGTGTACTGTATGTATTCTATATTTCTTTAACCTGTTCCCACCCAGCCAACAGCAGAATGACAGCCGTGCGGGACTCTTGTCAATCCGGGTGGGCGTCATATGATGTCCTTTCCAGATCGCGCATCGCACGTGCCCCGGGGCAACGCTGTGGCGAAATCTGTCACTGGCTGTTTACCTTGGACACAGCTGATGACAGATCTATGTACCGGCCCATTGCCAGTACCATGTGACCTGCTGTGACAAATCACAGTAGGTTACATGACAATTGTAAACAATGGATGGCTTCCTTTCATGCCATCCATTGTATACAATTTTGTTACTAGCTGTGATTGGTCACAGTGATCACATGTATAGACATTCATAGCCCATCTGTGCCATGTGATTAGCCATGGCCAATCACAGCTAATCACAACAGAAATCCTGAATGAATTAATTTCATTTAGCTAAATGCTTGCTTTGCTTGTAGCAAAGAAATTATTTGCTATAAGCAATCATAATGTGTAAAAAAAAAAAAATACTGATAATTTCCCCAAAGTAGTACAATTTTACTATGGTAACATCATGCTACTCTGGTCACAGTGTATTATGAAAAAAATCTTTAAAAAAATATAATAAAAAATAAATACATAAATAAAAATATTACTTTTTTCATACTGTCACCAGTCTGTGTCCCTGATCCCTGCTACACCAGTTATATGATGATGCTGAAAAAAAATATTTTTAATTTCTTCTTTTTCCAAAAACGTATTACAAAAAATTACAACTTCAAAAAACATGCCATGCCTCCTACCAAATACCTCAGACTGTCTACTTTGCAAAAAGAGGTCATTTGGGGGATATCTGTACCGTTCTGACATTTTTGGACCTCAAGAAATTAGATTGGCTGTCAGTACTCCAGGATTGATCGATTTTCAGATATATCCCATAGTTTGTGAACTCTATAACTTTCCTACAGACTAAATAATAAATAATAAATACTGATTTGGGTTATTTTCACCAAAGAAATGTAGCAGAATACATCTTGACCTAAACTTATGAAGAACAATTATTTATTTGCAAAATTCTATAACAGAAACAAAGAAAAAAATTTTTTTCCCAAAATGTTTGATAATTTTTCATTAAATTAGCACAAAATAAAAACCCCAGTGGTGATTAAATACCAACAAAAGCAAACTCTATTTATGTGAACAACATTATAAAAATTTTGTTTGGGTGCAGTATTGTATGACCGCCCAATTGTCATTCAAAATGTGAGTGCGAAAGCTGAAAATTGGCCTGGGCAGGAAGGGGGTAAAAGTGTCCGGTATTGGAGTGGTTAAATAATTTATTATCTGTAATCTCTTGCATGCTGATCAGATGGTGGGGTATGGATAATGCCTTTCTTGGGTTATTATGCCCACTTCATCAAGGATTGTGAAGGCTGTGCTACATAAAACAAAACATCATCATTACTGCACTGAAAATGCATCCACTAACAAAATGAAGGTACTATATATAAATACATCTATATGCATCATTTTAACATTTAGACATCTCAAGCTCTGCCTCACCAAACCTTGCCCTGGGAGGGGAGCAGACAAGATCAAGCCCTCTGGAGATCACAGTGTCATGAGTGGCATAGGTCCCCCATAATCTGCCAATTAACAAAATTAACATTAAATTATAGCAGCTATTAGTCTTTTATCCTATCAATTACATGAATTATAGGATAAAAGACAAAGAAATTAGGGAGAATCTTGAAAAATACAATAGAAAAATAATTGTAAAAAGGATAAGAAATTTCAGAGCGACAAGATGGCTTTCTGTGAAAACAAAGCCTATAAATGGAAACATAGTACCATCTTCTTATTATCTCTGGATGCAATCGCAGGTCATTCCATCTCCCCTAGTGCCACAAACACAAAGGAAGAAATGTTAAATACATCATTTTGATGCATCAAGCTTGTCTCCTGTGTGTTAACTGTCTCCAGATTTTATGAAGAAAACTCACTACACAAAATAATACAGAATGCCTTAAAAGTTATCTGTCTGACCAAAAATGAATTCATACTTTTGTAAAAAAAACAATACTCAAAAAAATGTAATTCTACGCCTGGAGACCAACTTCCAACTTTTAAGCTATGCCCATCACTGAAGAAAATACTGCAAAAAAAAGCAATATATATCACCACAACACCAGTGTGTCACCATAAGCTTTTATGTGACATGCTCTCTGAAGAGCGATCCATGTGATCTGAAGAGCAATTTACATCATTTTAATCAATTGCATGGGTTAGGATCAGTGCTCTTCAGAGAACAGGGGGGGCATCATGTCTTTCATGGCTGCGAAGAGAAGCATTTCAGCCACAGCATGTGTAACTCCCTGCAGCTGCTTTTGCTGCTAAAGGGGGCAGCAGTTGGGGTGCAGTAAAACCTCTGCTCAACCACAAGGTTTTATCACCTCCCAACCTCATGCCTAATAGTGCAGCCAGTCACAGTGTCTTTGATCCCCATCATACCAGTCACAGTCTTGACAGACCAGTATAGCAAGAAATAGTGTTCCTGATGCCACCACACCAGACCACTGCAGTCAGCAAGAGTTTTCCTGATCACAGCCATACCAGTTCCAGTGTCCCCAGACCAGTGTATGCCAGCAACAGTGTTTCTTATAAATGCCACACCAGTGGCAGTGTCACCAGACCAGTGTAAGCCAGCAACTGTGTTCTTGACCACTGCCAAAACAGTCCCAGTGTCACTAGACCAGTGCAGGCCAGCAACAGTGTTCCTGATTGCTGCCACACTAGTCCCCAGTGTCGTCACACCTGTGTAAACAAGCAACAGTGTTCCTGATTGCTGCCCCACTAGTCCCCAGTGTCGTCAGACCAGTGTAAGCAAGCAACAGTGTTCCTGATCACTGCCACACAAGTTCAAGTGTCACTAGACCAGTGCAGCCAACAACACTGTTCCTGATCACTGCCACACAAGTTCAAGTGTCACTAGACCAGTGCAGCCAACAACAGTGTTCCTGATCACTGCAAAACCAATGCTGTGTTGCCTCTGCCTGTTTATTGACCAAGTTTCTGCTTGCTGCATGGACCCATCCTTTGCCTGTATGTTAACCATTTCCCGGCCTTCAGCCTGAACTGATTCATCTGCACATCCCACTGACTATGTTTCTGACACTAGTCCCAGACATCACCTGTGGACAACTGCACTCCTAGAACTGCAATAGCTCTTTTGTTCTCCCTTTTTTCAGCCTCCTGTACTTCCTGGACAGTGAACATGGCATTCCTAGGGGCAGCAATGTACCAGTAGGCTAGGCTTGTTTGGCTTACAGGAATGGGGACAGCTACAGGGGATGCTACACTAAGCTATATTCCCTGACCACTTGTACAGAGGCAACCATTACAGTACACTGTTTTTGTCACAGTTAGTTGATTTGTGTGATACACAAGATTAAATATCTGGCACATAATCAGTCCAAACACTGGAACAGTCTCACACATGTGGAATCACAACAAATCTTATTAAATTGACAACTTTGTGTTAAAAAAAATACTTTTCAGTTTGCATTTTGCAAAAGCTTGTGGCAAAAACATTAAGTCTTCAAAAGACTCACTATTCACTGTTCAAGTCACCAAGAAAAATTATGGGAATTTCAGAAGAAAGCAAGCAGGGTAGCCAATTGAGCTCTATGGTGGTGGGCAGTGAGCAAAGGGCCCAGTAGAGGACGTCGGGCCCTCCGGCCACCCTCATGAAGTCTGTTTCTGACTGTTTGGCCAGAGACAATCACACCAGCGGCCTGCTGGAGGTCATTTTGTAGGGTTCTGGCAGTGCTCACCCTGTTCCTCCTTGTACAAAGGAGCAGATACTCTACTGGTCCTGCTGATGAGTTAAGGACCTTCTATGGCCCTGTCCAGCTCTCCTAGAGTAACTGCCTGTCTCCTGGAATCTCCTCCATGCTCTTGAGACTGTGCTGAGAGACACAGCAAACCTTCTGGCAATGGCATGTATTGATGTGCCATCCTGGGGGAGCTGGACTGCCTGTGCAACCTCTGCAGGGTCCAGCTATCACCTCATACTACCAGTAGTGACAATGACCCTAGCCAAATGCAAAACTAGTGAAAAACAGTCAGGAAAGATGAGTAGGGAAAAAAATGCCAGTGGCCTCCACCTGTAAAACCATTTCCTGTTTGGAGGTCGTCTCATTCTTGCCCAACTAGTGCACCTGTTGTTAATTTCATTAACACCAAAGCAGCTGAAACTGATTAGAAAAATACACATTTTTTCCCGAATCTTCTCTTCATAGTGAGGCCAATAACTTCAAGACAACCCTTGTATTTTGCTCTGAAGGCCTGACTCTTTGCAAGGCATTAGTGGAATGTGTTTTAGTTATGTATGTGTACATAACATACATTCTGTTTAAAAAAAGGCTTCTTTCTGAAGGGGGGTTCAAGTTTGTTTTATATTGTTTTTTAAAGTTTACAATATATTATAGGTCACGAAGTCACGTTCTGCATGTAAAATATGAGGGAACATATTTGTCTCATTGTGTGAATATCATATCTGGAATCAGAACGGCAGTGGAATGAAGCCATACAACTGCCAACATAGAGGCCTGTTGAATGAAACATGCAATTGTCTAGCAGGTAGGAATGACAGACATGCTTATGCAAGTTCATTGGTACTGGGAGGGTGTTAGTGATATTTATGGACAATAAGAAAATTACTGTTGAATCACAATAATTTTTTTTCCGGTAAAGTTTAATACATAATTACTGTAATACACTCCCACTCCCTGAATAGACTGATATTATTCTGCCATACATTGTAGCAAGTGAATCACTGTCTCCTACAAATGATCTCTTGCTTATGGAAATACTAACATTTTCACTCAATCTGCACAATTTAGTGGATACTCCAAGCAATATCCTCAGTGCTGTACCGGTAAGTACAAATCATCATACGTACTCTTGCTTTTTGTCAAGGAACTGTTCATTGATTTATGTCTAACATTATTAAGTTGCAATCTTTTAGTAAAGGACTCTATTAAAATTATGAAATAAATGAAATCATAAATATGAGGTTTAAAAAGCACATATGTTGTGTTTCTTAGCTATAGAGTCCCACTGTGGAAATCCAGCAGAAATGTACATCTCAGTAACTCACAAAATGTAAATTAACTTGGCAACGTTTCGCAGCCATGCACAAACTGTATGCTCACAAGACTTTCAGTGTTGTTCAGTGTTTCAATGTTGTCTCCCTCATCCCAGTAACACCCCTCCTCCAAGTATATTATCTTTCTGTTATGATCCCACAAGATCTTCTCTATGTGCCACTGGAGCGCCATGAGATAAAGCATTTTTGAGGAAAGCATTGTGGATGGCCTGGGACAATATATTTCAAATATATTCCTAAGGGAAGGTCATTGACCATCAAGACTCCATTTAAACAAGAGCAGGAGACCAACAACTGGGACTTTTAAGGTGTTTCCACTCAAGAAACAAATAAACAAACTACTGTTAAAAAAAATTCCTTATTTTGTTAAATTTTTTAACATACTGGTCAAGATGTAATAAAAATTTTGAATTAGTTTTAATAATGGCTTATTTATTTCTTGAGAGGTAACACGTTAAAAGTCCCAGTTGTTGGTCTCCTGCTTTTGTACAAGTTTTTGGGGATATGGTGTCATTTTGTTTATCACGTAGCACTCCTGGATATTTTCAATAAGGCTCTATTTAGAAATGTTATATGGTAATATGAACATTTATGTATATTTGTTAAGAGTAGCATGGCTTGGCAAGAAATGGATAGAACTGCACTTCAACTTGACCTGGAACACCTGGGCAGGAGCTAAGCTGCAATGTATATAATAACTTAAAAATGTATTTTCAAGGAAAAAAATTAAAAAGTAAAATATATATATATACTGCATATAAAATATGTCCCATTTATATGAGTTATTTTTATACCTAAAATGAATCCATATTTTTAATAGACTATACCTGAAAATTAATCTGTAAATGTACTGTTTTCCAATCCATGAGTCAGATTCACCAACAATTTCAAGGTACAATCCTCAAACGAGTTTGGAGTCATTATTTCACATAATACATGATTAGCTTCCTATCTTAAATTGCCTTTGAGTTGGGATTACAGAAGTAGGGAGGAACCTTGCAATGTTTTTGCTATGGGACCCTTTCACACAGAGTATCAGTCCTTTCACTATATACAGCTTTTTCTAATTTTGGTGGCTGGTAATGTATAAGGTATCTAACCTCCGTAACAAAACAGCGAGAATAATTTGTTGTCCTTGTTCATCCTGCTAAAGCTAAATATCACTGGGAGACATGTTATGTGAGAAGGATTATTGCATTATATGTATATTCTTTATTCTTCCGCACATTTATGTTTGTTAGATGGGTGGGACACTACAAACAGGAAGAGCTTTCTCTAACACAATTATTACTCTGAATTGGGATGATGTGACATGGATAGTTTGAATGCAAAAGTGAGTTTAGTGAAATTTCATCTCAGTGCATGTGTATAAAATCTCAGTGCTAAGAAGAGCAGTCCAAGTTCTGAAAAAGACTGGTTTTTACTTGTATTTTACATAAATTTTGTCCTCACATATAAATGGAATAAAAAATCTTACCTTAAAATTTTATTTATTTTACTTTATCATGCATATATTTAGTATAGCTGCGAAACTTAACCTTAAGATATCACATAAAGGCAACGGAACCTTATCACAGCAAGATAATCTGTACTAGAGCCCATATGTATGATACTGCTCTAGAAACATTTCAAGGGGGCATGCCAAATCTAGTTACCGAAACCCGGAAATTCCACCCATGCAGAGAAGAACACTTGCTTTTTATTTTTAGTTTAAGCAAGAATGCAGATAACAATGATATGACCAGGGCTTTTTTTCAGCAGGAACGTGGGGGAACGCAGTTCCCTCACCTAAAGCACTAAATGTATGTAATGGCAAGGGATGCTGGGGTGTGCTGGAGGGACTATTGATACTGGCTGCTGGGAGAATCTATTGTCATTGGTGGGGATCTATTTTTGCATGGGTTTCTATTGTTTCTGGGTAGGTCTATTGTTATTGGGGGGTCATTTGTTGCTCAGAGGAATCTCTTGTTGAGGGAGAGGTCAATACAGCTCAATACAAGAGGGTTAGGAGGGCCCTGCTCCTTGGAACTTACAATCTTAGAGGAAGGGGCTGGTGGTACAAAAGGTAATAACTGTGGGGGATGGACTCGTAGAAGGAATAGAGGATTCCGTTATTAGCTGAAGGCAGGATAGGCTTCCCTGAAGAGATAGGTTTTCAGAGATCGCCTAAAAGTAGGCAGAGTAGGTGATAGTCTGATAGATTGGGGTAGAGAGTGCCAGAGGATGGGGGAGGCTCTGGAGAAGTCCTGGAGATGAGCATGGGAGGAGGAGACAAGGGAGCTAGAGAGCAGGAGGTCATGGGAGGAGCGGAGAGGACGGTTTGGGTAATATTTGGAGACAAGATTGGTGATGTTATTTTGGGCAGAGTTATAAATGGTTTTATATGTGATTGTTAATGTTTTGAATTTTATTCGTTGGGCAATGGGAAACCAGTAGAGGGACTGGCAGAGAGGGGTGGCAAATATGGAACAGTTAGTAAGGTGGATGGGTCTGGCAGCAGCATTCATAATAGACTGAAGAGGGGATAGCCTGCGATTAGGTAGGCCAATGAGGAGGGAGCAACAATAGCCAAGGTGAGAGATAACCAGGGAGTGAATACGTTGCTTAGTAGTTTCAGAGGTTAAGAACGGGCATATCTTGGAGATGTTGTGGAGGTGAAGTCTACAAGATTTGGACAGTGACTGGATTTTGGGCTGAAAGGACAGATGGGACTCTAGGATTACACCTAGTACCCTGGCATGAGGGGAGGGACTGATGGTTGTATTATTAATCTTGATGGAGAAGTCAGGGGAGGGGGCACGGGCTGGAGGGAATAGTATGAGCTCAGTTTTGCAAAGATCGAGTTTGAGGAAGTGGAGTGACATCCATGCCGATATGTCACTTAGTAGGTTAGTAATGCGAGAGGAGACTGAAGGGGTGAGGTGAGGAGTAGAAAGATAGATTTGTGTGTCATCAGCATGGAGATGGTACTTAAAGCCGTGGGAGTTTATCAAGTGACCAAGGGAGGAGGTGTAGATGGAGAAGAGAAGGGGTCTAAGGGCAGAACGTTGAGGGACCCCTACAGAAAGAGGAAGTGGAAATTACAGAGTATGAATTACATAGGAAGCAGGACTTCAACTGGAGGATCATTGGGGAATAATCTGTTACCACTGAGTGTATTGGAAATATACCATCACATTACTGTGTGTTCAGGGCATATACTTTAGAACTTTTATAAGGTTTTTACTTTAGCCTGTGTCCCTTTTGAGCAAATATCACCTCTCTTCTGTCCTGGAGACAACAAGAAGTTAACGTCCAACGGAATTGTTATTTTTTTTATAAAGCTGATGCAGTCAGGGTGCCTATACACCAGTGTGTGTAGGTCTTTATTTGTTATCTCTCAATGTATCAGCTGTATATCAAACTGCATTCTTACACAAAGCACAGCAATTCAACATGCCCCCTACATAGTGCTACAATCAGCAACGCTGTTCAGGAGTCATGAGCATTGTTGATTGGAATACTGTGCAGGGAACTTGTCAGGACACTGGAGTACTGTGCATGGGGTCTTGTCATGCTGTCAGTAATCTGGACTGCTGATATCTGTGTGAGAGCAGCAGGCAAATCTTTAGGATTTTGTCAGGAAAAAGCAGCTGGATATGGAGCTGCAGCACTGACAAATTGGGCCTTTAAATACTTCTGAATGAAAAAGAGATCTTTTTATGCAGCATGCAGAGGGGGAGCAGGCATACAAAATTCTCAAAAGTATTAGATGCAGAAAATTATTAAGCAGTGGTATCTCTTAGAGCAGAGAACAATGGCTTGGGTAGTGGGATAGGTAAGTAATTTTTGTTATATGATGACAGGGTCTCTTTAAATCAGAGGACATTTTGTTCTAGAAACAACTGTCAAACTTTAGATTTCTAATTTTTTGCTATGGTGTCAACTGCTACTGGGATAGGTTAGGGTGGATATTCACAAATGGGTAATGTCAATAATAAAGCTCCAACACACCCTATTCAAAACACACTTAAAAAAGTTTTGGCTGGAGGCCAACCTTAATTGAACACAAGCACTTTCCATTTGAAAAATCCAATGGTGCTTGTTCTTCAGCTTTTATACCACTCGCACATGCAATAGATGTTTCAAAATGCTTTACATTATGTTGATATTACTATCTTACTAGCACATTAGCATCTGAACAGCCATTAGAGAACTCCCACAAAATAGTGCAGCTTGGGTCACCATGCTCAAATATTTCTATCCTTTCCTGGTTTCTGGACCATTTTCATGAATGTCCCCTCTTTGAGCTTAATGTTAGTTTCTAATTTTTTGCACTAAAAAAAAATATTGATAGCCTACCAGTCTATATACGTAGTAGTTTACAGTACCCTTTGACATAATTTTCGCTATGATGCTAGTAAAATGTCTACATTTTCCAAAACTGCTCTGTTTCATAGAATGACATGCTTGGGAAAGCCATTTTGGTTATGACAGGGGGTTATTTGTTGCTGATAAGTTGGCCTACTACCACAGTTAGCCCTTATGTTAGGTTCCCATATATGAGGTTTCCCTGCAGTCGTGTTTGCATGGGCACAGCAGCCCATGCATTTGAATGGGCTGCTGTACCTGCAGGAAGTGCAGGAAAAAGGTCCCTGCATCTCTTTATGTATTTCCACACATAGGAAAATGCACCACAGTTTCCAATGCCTGGGGGTGACATTGCAAAATAATTAATAGTCAGCTTGCTAAAAAGCAGAGCATTTTTGCTGCGGGTACAGGAACGTGTGCGATTCACACACAGTTCAGCACCTGCATAGATGTGAACCTAGCCTTATATAGGAAGCATCTGCTTTCACAAGGTGTCCTTCAAGACTTGGGAAAAGAGAGAGAGAAGGAGAGAGAAGGAGAGAGAGAGAGAGAGGGGGGGGGGAAGAGAGAGAGCAGCCTTGTAACTGAAAAAAAAACTGTTTTGTGGAGCTGGTATAACTCTTTGAGGGGAATGGGCTAGACTTTATTTTGTTTTTTCTGTGACTGATGTACCAATGCGGAAAATGGTAAATACTGTGGGGGAGATTTACTAAAATTGGTGCACTCAGAATCTGGTGTAGCTGTGCATGCTAGCCACTCAGATTCTAACATCAGCTTGTTCAATTAAGCTTTGACAATAAAACTGGAAGCTGATTGGTTTCTATGCAGAGCTGCACCAGATTTTGCACCATGCAGTTTTAGTAAATAACCCCCTGTATGTTGCACTGATACTTAAAATGGAACACAACTGGTTATGACAATTTTAAGACCCAACTCCAGGAAAATGAAAAATTCTATACTTGCAGTGCACCCCGCTCCCATCTCACTGAAAGCTCTATCACTTATCCAGCCAACCCAGCGCTCTCCTCCTCCACCTGAAGCTCCAGTCTATGGATGGAGCCTCTGCATCATCACATGCAATACATAAACTTTAACCCTGTATAGTATGCTGAGAAGGCTGGAGTGCAACTGGAGGTGGTCGCAGCTATCAAAGTAGCTGCTGCGGTCCAGTCGCAGTGCTGGAGGGAGCCTGCTGAAGCAAGGAGTTAGGTAAATATTTTCTTATTTTCTCCTTATTCCTCTGCCCCTAGACTAAAAGAATGATTAGTTATGTGTTTATGAGTTTCACTGTTTTCACTGGATTTTTTCCTGGAGATGAGCATTAAACTTAACATCTTAGAGTACAGTACAGGACATTGGCATCTTAGTCATATGTCACCATGGGTTATAAGCTCATACTTTCAGGTGTTTGGACACTGGCAAACTTTTAAGGACAACCTCAACCCCCGATGAATCTCCTTTATAACCTTACCCTACTCCAAAATTCCTCAGTTTTGTAGCAAGTAATGCAGAGTAACAAGGAGAGTTTAGGGGGGTGCCATTTGTCGTACAGCACAGGGCACAGGCAATTTATTCATACACCATGTGACATCCCAAGCAATGAATAAGGGTAGGTAACACCTAGGTAAATGGAGGTGTGCCAACAGATTTAAAAACAACAAGGGTAAAAACCAAGTTCAGAGTGCCACTGCAAGAACCTTGCACTGAAAGCTGTGTAGCAGAAGACTAGACATCCACCTGATAAAAAGTATTAACAGAAGACACGGTGGCAGCCTTACAGAGTTGAACAACAGAGGCCTGGTGCATAAAGGCCCAGGATATTCCAACAGATCTGGTGGAGTGTGCCCTTAGGAGATCAGGTGGAGGTTTATGTTTTAGGGTATAGCTTCTAGCAATCTTGTTGCTTATCTATCATGGAATGGTGAATTTTGAAATGGGTTGGCCTTTGTGAGCACCCGAGGAAAAGAAAAACAGGGAATCTGTTTGTCTTATGGAAGCAGTCGTTTTTGGGTACGCTCTAATGGCTCTGACATCCAGGCAATGTAGAGAGATTTCTTTTGGGTGCTTAGTAGCAGAGCACAAGGAGGATACAGCAATGTCCTTATTGAAATTGAATGCTGAAACCACCTTTGGAAGAAAGTATGGTTTAGAGCATAATACCACCTTGTCATTGTGAGGGGGGGGGCTCTTTACAGGAATGGGCCACTAGTTCAGAGACATGTCTCAGAGATGTGATGGCCATCAGAAAGGCTAGTTGGCTGGCAAGTATTTCTAAAGGAATGTCTCTGATGGATTCAAAAGGTGGTTTCTGCGTCTGATACGAGGAACACCTTTAATAAAGAATTTTATAAGGGAATGAAAAGCCAAAGGCCATTGGAAAATTATGAATAAGGCTGAAACTTGCCCCTGTGGGGCGCTAAGAGCTAGATTCAGGTCACGACCTGTTTTCAGAAAGACCAGGATGTGAGGCAAATGGAAATCTCTGGGAATAAAATGACCACACTCACACCAGGCGAAATAAGATTTCCAGGTGCAATAATAAATATTCCTGGAAGCAGCCTTTTTGTACTTTTAGCAAGGTTGGTATCACAGTCTCAGAAACCCCTCTATCAATTAGGTCTTGGGTTTCAACAGCCATGCCAGTAAATTCAGAAACTGTGATGCAGGCTGGAACAGAGCAGGCCTTGAGATAGCAGATATAGCCTGTTGGGAAGATTGTCATCTGCAAAAAGTCTGAATATGTCTATGTACAGGGTTTTTTAGGACCAGTTTGGTATCAGAAGAAGCAATGTCTTCCTCTGTTCTAATTTGTAAAGCAGGCAAGGCAGAATGCTCAGTGGAGGGAAGGCATAGATTAGTCTGAACTGAGAACGGGGTATAACCAGGGCATCCAAGGCCAGAGCTAGAGGATTCCTGGTTCTGGATACAAGCAAAGGCAGTTTTTAGAAGGTTCTTCTCCAACTTAACAGACTTGCATCTGTTGTAAGCTTCCAATTTTAGGGGAGGAACATTTTTTCACCTAGCTGTAGATTGTCTTGCAATAATTCCTTTTGGTGAAGGGGTGGGAGGAAGCACCTGAGTACCCTAAAAGGACTCTAGGCAGAAGTGGCGTTAAATTGTGCATCCAGTAGTGTGATGGTACTGGTCATCAATCTGAGACTGAGCAATTAATGGTTGCATGTTAATGCCAAGTATAAAAGTTTACACTGTGAATTTAATACATTCCAAATGTAGCCAGGTACAGAGACGCTGGCGTGGCTGTGCTCAGTACACAGACACTGCTGATGTCTTCTGCTTGTTTACATCTCTCTATCCTACTCACTGTGGTGTCTTGCCACCAAACACTAGAGGGAGCTGGAGAGACACAAGGACTAGAATGACTATGATGCAGCTGCATGTAGCACTGGGAAATGTAGTTTACAAGCAGCGCTGCACTGTGGAGGTGAATGCAGCTGTAAACTACATAAGCCACAAAACTCCTGTGAGAGGAGGGGAGAGCAGTTTCCTGGGTTTTGAGACACAGAGAAATTACAGTGCAGGGACCAGAACAGTACAGACCTGTTGCTGATACCGGTCTATGCCTTTATCAGAGAGAGCAGTTACTGGGCTTTTTTGGAAAGGAAGCTGTGTCTTGTGTAGGGATCGGAGAGACCTGTGCTGTGGTACAGATACCAGAAACAAGTCATTAAAAACCAGATTTGCTGAGGACTGCAGACTGACAACCATTTAGTGCGAGGCACTGTATGCCAGGACCAGTGAGCGGATTCACCTGTGCTTACTTCATTAATGTTAGCAGTTCAGTACAACAGGAGGCTGTCCATTTTCTCGCCTAGCAGCCCCAAAACAAATCACTGCATGCAGTCTTAAAGACACAGTCATAAATGCACCACTATACAAATTGGGCCCCACTGTCGACTGACTACAAGTCAGGCATCAAATAATGTGTAACCATCTGCCAGGGGTATCCCTTTTCAGGAAAATATACACATACCTATACTCGGGGAGATATGCACAGAGTGCACTTTGGGACAATGATCATTTGTTACAGGGAGATATTGAGAGATTGTTCATGTGTTTATGTAGTTCACTGTTTTCGCTGTCTTTACCAGTGCTGCTGATATTTGTTAGATTTTGCGTACTACCACTATGATCTAGATTAACTGGCAACTGGCATTCATGTCAGTTAGTGTATTGCATTCAAACTAATTGATTTACCTGTTTACTGCTTTTATGCCTTGCCATTTATTTTATTTTATTTTATTTTATTTTGCAATAATATACTTACTCTGTTTACAACTGAGCAGTCTGGTGTCTATTTCTATATGTTAATACAGTGGTGGTAGTATATTAATACACACCATCTATTGTGCCACCTTAAAGTGGAATAAAACCACTGTGCGCTGGGTAAGCTTTTGCCATAATGAGCAAGTATGCACAGCACACTCATTTCAGGCAGAAGAGGCTTTGCCTCCTACCAATTTTCTTTTAGAGTATCGTTCAACACCCAGTTCCAGTCAAGAATGGCAGGCGGTATGCCACTTTGAAACCTATTAATCAGTTGTACCAAGCAAGGGTGATTAAGGGAGCAGCACATTCTTCTCAGGTTGACATACCACAGGCCTTGGATACACATTGCTTTAAGCGAGGTTCTGAAGTTGTAGCTATATCACACCTAAAAAGGCATGCAATTGTAAGTTCTCAAGCAGTCTCAGCAATGCTTTACAGGGAATGACTTATTGGTTTGGGTCAGAGTTGTGCAAACCCTGCCAATCATAATTGGGTAAAGTTTAGCAGTTCTATTTTATTGGAAACAGTAAAACAATTGGAAAAATGTATCTTCTCTTCTAATACAAAAATATCTGCATATTTTCAGGCACTAAATTATTTTTGACCGTATGGTGTTTTTTATAAAAAAAAGGAGAAAGTCAGTATGTTCAGAATGTAGGATACATATAACCATATATAAAATTACCAAATAATCTGTAGGCTTACTTGACATAAAAGAATAGCCATGTACCCTGCTGAACAGAACATATAGTCCGACCCTACACAGCTAGATTAAAAGGATCGGTTCTAAGCCCTAAAAGCCTATCTGTAGAATCAGTTTTCTGGCAGTACAGCCAACATTAGGATAAATAGTAGGACAAACCCTTCACACTCCAGTGCTCCTGTTTAATGAGAAGTTCCTGGCTGCATTCCCTCTCAACCCTGTGTTGTAGGATACAGATCTTTGTTATGACGGTGCAGCCATCTGGCCTGTTTCAGATCATACACTAAGCAGGGTAATTTATCAGATCTTTCAGGTGCATTAGACAAAACATCCCATTCATTTTCATTCCTCTGTATAACTCCGCCCAGTACTCTATGTAAGTGCATGCTACAACTGATCATATTTTTGATTGGTACATACTGCAAAATGTACTGCTATTCCTATAGGATCACAAAGGAACACGATATACCGATTAAATCATGCAGGTAAGGCTTTGAGTACACAAATTACATGTTTATTGTACAGTCATGACTATAAAATATGAGGAATTTTATTGTAAACAAAAATCCCATGTATACAACATCAATAAAGACTACATAACTGTGATAAAATATGTATAAATACATTCTCCTATTCACTTTAACACAATATTGTATTTTCAAAACTAAATTTCAATACATTATAAAAACTGGCAACTTTCAGCCACCGGAATGTCAAACCCTCTTCCGTTCCAGGCTATTTTTCAGTTTTCAGTGCTGTGACATTTTGATTGACAATTACTCTGTCATGCAATGCTATATCCAATTGAATTTTATATCCTTACAGCCCTACAGAGCTTTATTTCAGTGACATATAATCACTACTGGGTTTTTTTATATTTTACTATACAAAGGATAAAAAGACTGAATTGTTTTTAAACAAAAGTGTTTCCCTTAGTCTCTGTTATAGAACTTTGCAAAAAAAAATTATCTTTCTTCATAAATTTAGGCCAAAATGTATTTTTCTACATTCATTTTGTTAAAAAAAAGTGTATATTATTTATATAGTGCTCACCCTTGAAAGGAGCCGCTGTTACCTCAGGTGTCCTGCTCCCAGTGCCCACAACTCTGAAAGAAGCTCTACACTCCTGACACAGCTGTGGCTTTAAATTGGCTTTAATGAACAGGCAAAAACCCTGCAGGGAAGAAAACAAGAGCAGCAACCAACTGTGATAATAGATGTCAATAGAGCATCTAAAATAGCACACAAATGTAGCAAGAAAGACAATATACAAATCTGTTGTAAAGAACAGCAAACTATCTAGGTGGCCTAAGAGATGAAGAAAACACTAGAACATCTAAACCACTGGCTGGTGGGTCTAAGTACATTTAGCCAATGCTGGGGATACGGATCTCCTTTTGGATCACTAATTTTTCAAAAATAAGAGTATTTAATCCGATAGTAAAAAACTAAAGTGTGCAAGGCCAACTCTCCCCAACCATTAACTTTAAACAGCAATAATAGCAGCCAGGTCATCATTAAATGTGTGGTGTTCAAAGGGCCTCCCACCACTCCCAATGGCCCTAATGCATCTTCCTAATGCCCGTCAACGGTTCAAGATGCATGCACAGGGCTTGACCCTCAAGCTGGCATTGGATGAAATTACCACCTTCTCCCTCCCTTGAGCCCATAGCAATAGCACCACAGAGTACCTATAGTGGCACAATGCAGCGACACAGCCTCTGATGAGCGCAGCGTGGCAACTTTACCCAGAAATAACAGAAAACTCCTTTGCAATAGTTGCAGCTCCTCAGTCTTCACACCAGGCAGCACAGGTCTCAGTACTTACTGTTTCTCCTCTCTAGGTCCTGTATTAGCTCAGTCTACAAAGGCAGGTGGGTAGCCTGGAGCCTTATGCCTGGGTTCAGTGACCTTCTCTCCAGCAGCAGCCAGCCAGAGATCCTCTCCTCCTTCTCTCCTCAGCCTAAAGAACACTCTACAGCCTGTGTTTGCAGCCCCTGTATCCCCATGTGTGATTTTCTCCCTGTATAGACTATCAGTTCTTTTATTCATCCTTCTGCTCTGCGTCCCTTCCCTAGGAACCCTGGGAAATGTAGTTCCTGCTTTCCTTCTGCTCCTTCCCACCAAACTGTGTCACATTGTGGAGACTACATCTCCCAACAGCCCCAATTCATCCCAGCAGGCTTTTTTTCATTACAAGGAGGCACAGCAATCCATCCTCTGTTTCTCTGTGTTAGCCAGGTGTTGGGCATAGCTTTACCAGGCTGCTCAGTGCAAGGTAGTGACAGTGTTCTGTCCCTCTTACTGCAGTCTCTCCTGTCCCTCTGTCAGCTGAAGTAATGGGGAGGGGGAAGGATCACAGAATTCACAAGGTGGCTGCATTCACAGACAATCTTACCATCTCTCTTGCCTCTCCAACAGTTTCCATTCCAACACTCCTATGGGAGTTCGAGCAATTATGTCCACTATCCAATTTTAAGAAATTTCAAGAAAAAGATCTCAAAATCAGAAGGGATGAATATTACAGCCTCTCCCT
Organism: Staurois parvus; assembly: GCF_062004578.1. Lineage (NCBI taxonomy): Eukaryota > Metazoa > Chordata > Amphibia > Anura > Ranidae > Staurois > Staurois parvus. Next base: position 363,961 of record NW_028318847.1, on the reverse strand, counting down.
CCCAACATCAACAGACCGTTCCACTCAAATGGTTTGACTCACACATTACATACTTAGGGACAAATATACCCTTACACTTTGAGAGAGTCTTCAAGCTTAACCCCCTAGCAAAAGCAACCAAATCAGACCTTAGGAAATGGGAAAAAGAATCATTCATCTGGTTTGGAACAAATACCATCCTAAAGATGAACATGTTATCATGTCTATTGTATTTGCTACAGACACTACTGATTAGTCTTCCATCTAGTTTTTTAAAGGACTTGAGGAACAGATTTCACTCATATCATTGGAGAGGGAAGAAGGCAAGGATCAGTAGAACTACCCTACAATTAGTCTGTGCAAAAGCTATAGAATCTACAAACTATGGGATATACAATATATTTGAAATGTATCATCCCTGATGTATTTACTGCCTATCTCATTTCTTCAGATCCTAAAATGCAAGGACAGTAGAAACACCCCCAGAATGACTCATTTTTGAAAATCCAAAATATTAAGTAAGAAACATGGTGAGTTTTTGTAATATTTTTTTGCCACAATGTTTTGGAATATGAAAAAAATAAAAAACTTGCTTTTATTTCACAAAGTTGACACGTTAACAAATTATTTTCCACACACATCGTAGGCATACTTCTAGTTACACTCCAAAACACATTCTTCTACTCTTCCAGGATATGGGGACACCACATATATAAGACTTTTTGCTGCCTATACACATAGAGGAGCCCCAAATCCAAGGAGAAACTTCAGGCTTTCAAGGGGCATAAATGATACGTCTGATTTCGTGACTACCTAACACACATCTTGAGGCAGAGGGGCATTTTGCAAAGTAGAACCTCCAGCGCTTTTTATTAGAGACATATCAAGTATTTTGAAGATCACATTTTTTTGCCATAGGTTTCTAGAAATAACAGCTGTCAATTAATAAGATATTTCTCACACATAGCATGGAAATCCTTAAAATTACACCCCAAAACACTGTCTGCTATTCCTGGGTACCATACTGTATACGTGAGAAAGCCGTAATCCAGGGGCCCAAAATCCAAGTAGCACCTTTAAACTTTCTCAGGGCATAAATTAGGCCTCTAATTTCCTGACTACTTAGCACATTTGTGGAGGAGTGCAAAGACAGCTAAAACACCCACAAAATGACCACATTTTGAAGAGTAACACCTCAATGTATTTTTAAGAGCCATGTTGAGTCTTTTGAAGTTTTCATTTTGGGGATTTGAAGCAGGAGGAAGGGAAATTTTTTGCACTTTTGTTTAGGAAGAATTTTGCTTGTAGAGGAAAATTATGCTTAGGAGGTGAGTGTGCAGATTAATGCCAGCACTCAAATATTGTGTGTCTGTGTGTGATGCGGAGTTTCAGTTTGTCATCTTCACCCTGTACTGCTGTCCCAAAACTGCTTCTACTATTACCAACGCAGCCTGCCCCCCCTTACAATATATATCTATCTAGACATACAGTTGTGTTCAAAATTATAGCAGTGTGTTGAAAAAAGTGAATAACGCTCAATATCCTTCTAATAGCTTTTATTTCCATACACACAAATGCATTGGGAACACTACACATTCTATTCCAAATCAAAACATGAAGAAAAATATATTATATTTGTGTTGTTCCTCTAAAAAAATTGAAGAAAAGTGAATATTAGACTGTTCAAAAAAATAGCAGTGTTTGTATTCTTCTTTACAAACTCAAACATTCACTATATAAACTGAAAAATATTTGAAGATTTTGCTTTCCTTTGAATCACTTAATTAATATTTAGTTGTATAACCACTGTTTCTGAGAACTGCTGTACATCTGTGTTGCATGGAGTCAACCAACTTCTGGTACCTGTGAACAGGTATTCCAGCCCAGGATGATTGGACTACATTCCACAGTTCTTCTCTATTTCTTGGTTTTGCCTCAGAAACTGCATTTTTGATGTCACCCCACAAGTTTTCTATTGGATGAAGATCCTGGGATTGGGCTAGCCCAGGGGTGGGCAAACGTTTTGACTTGAGGGCCGCAATGGGTTCATATATTGGACCCGGGGGCCGGACCAAGAGTAGATAGTAATTCATCCCCCATAGTAATTCATCCCCCATATAGTAATTCATTCCCCATATAGTAATTCATCCCCCATAGTAATTCATCCCCCATAGTAATTCATCCCCCATATAGTAATTCATCCCCCATAGTAATTCATCCCCCATAGTAATTAATCCCCCATATAGTAATTCATCCCCCATAGTAATTCATCCCCCATAGTAATTAATCCCCCATATAGTAATTCATCCCCCATAGTAATTCATCCCCCATATAGTAATTCATCCCCCATAGTAATTAATCCCCCATATAGTAATTCATCCCCCATAGTAATTCATCCCCCATAATAATTAATCCCCCATATAATAATTAATCCCCCATATAGTAATTCATCCCCCATAGTAATTCATCCCCCATAGTAATTAATCCCCCATATAGTAATTCATCCCCCATAGTAATTCATCCCCCATAGTAATTCATCCCCCATATAGTAATTCATCCCCCATATAGTAATTCATCCCCCATAGTAATTCATCCCCCATAGTAATTAATCCCCCATATAGTAATTCATCCCCCATATAGTAATTCATCCCCCATAGTAATTAATCCCCCATATAGTAATTAATCCCCCATATAGTAATTCATCCCCCATATAGTAATTCATTCCCCATAGTAATTAATCCCCCATATAGTAATTAATCCCCCATATAGTAATTCATCCCCCATATAGTAATTCATCCCCCATAGTAATTCATTCCCCATAGTAATTCATCCCCCATATAGTAATTCATCCCCCATAGTAATTCATCCCCCATATAGTAATTCATCCCCCCTATAGTAATTCATTCCCCATATTAATTCATCCCCCATAGTAATTCATTCCCCATAGTAATTCATCCCCCATATAGTAATTCATCCCCCATAGTAATTCATCCCCCATATAGTAATTCATCCCCCCTATAGTAATTCATCCCCCCTATAGTAATTCATTCCCCATATTAATTCATCCCCCATAGTACTATTCCCCCCCAAGTAGTGAGCCAAGTCCCCCCTGTGTCAATTCACTTACCTTTGCTCCGCGCGTTCCTCTCGCCGTGTTCCCGCGCCGTTCCGGTCTTCAGGGCGGACTGTGAGAGGAGCCTAGCTCCCTTCACGTTCGTCACGCTGCCCCGCCTACACACATCCTGACAGCCAACGTTTGCCTGCCCTGGCTGTGTTCTTTTTTAGCACGCTCCGCGGGTCGGATTGAAAGGTCCGCCGGGCCATATACGGCCCGCGGGCCGTAGTTTGCCCATTGCTGGGCTAGCCACTCCATAACGTCAATCTTGTTGGTCTGGAACCAAGATGTTGCATGTTTACTGGTGTGTTTGGGGTCGTTGTCTTGTTGGAACACCCATTTCAAGGGCATTTCCTCTTCAGCATAAGGCAGCATGACCTCTTCAAGTATTCTGATGTATTCAAACTGATCCATGATCCCTGGTATACGATAAATAGGTCCAACACCGTAGTATGAGAAACATCCCCATATCATGATGCTTGCACCACCATGCTTCACTGTCTTCACAGTGTACTGTGGCTTGAATTCAGTGTTTGGGGTCATCTGACAAACTGTTTCCCGCCACTAGACCCAAAAAGAACAATCTTACTTTCATCAGTCCACAAAATGTTGCGCCATTTCTCGTTAGGCCAGTCAATGTGCTCTTTGGCAAATTGTAACCTCTTCAGCACATGTCTTTTTTTCAACAGTGGGACTTTGCGGGGGCTTCTTGCAGATAGCTTGGCTTCACATAGGCGTCTTCTAATTGTAACAGTACTCACAGGTAACTTTAGACCTTCTTTGATCTTCCTGGAGCTGATTGTTGGCTGAGTCCTTGCCATTTTGGCTATTCTTCTATCCATTCGAATAGTAGTTTTCCGCTTTCTTCCATGTCTTTCAGGTTTTTGGTTGCCATTTTAAAGCATTTTCGATCATTTTAGCTGAGCAGCCTATCATTTTCTGAACTTCTTTATATGTTTTCCCCTCTCCAATCAACTTTTTAATCAAGGTACGCTGTTCTTCTGAACAATGTCTGGAACGACCCATTTTCCTCAGAATTTCAGAGAGAAATGCACTGTAACCAGCATGTACAACATTTGCTGCCTTCCTTCCTTAAATAAGGGCAATAATTGCCACCTGTTTTTCAAAGAATGAATGACCTCACTAATAGAACTCCACACTACTATTATTTTGAACATGCCCCTTTCAATTAGTGATTCAATTACACAGAATCAGCAGCATGCATGTCATGACTGTTGGGTCTGTTGGATTTTTATTACTCTACTACACGTGCTAGTAAATTATTTGCCATGTAGAAATATCATTTCTACCAAAAACAGTGATTGATCAGGTTAGAGATGTCTGACTGCTATTATTTTGAACACAACTGTACATATATACATACATCATTATTATTATTATTATACAGGATTTATATAGCTCCAACAGTTTGCACAGGACTTTACAAAAAGAAGGCAGACATTACAGTTACAATACAATTTGGTACAAATTGCTGTGGGGGATGAGCTGATGGAGAAAGTAAAAACACAATGAATTAGTTAGACGCAGGATAGACTTCTTTTAGAAGGGTTTTCAGGGATCATGTAAAGGTGGATAGATTAGGAGATAGCTGGACAGCTTGGGGTAGGGAGTTCCATAAGATGGGAGAAGGTGAGGAGAAGTCTTGGAGGCGAGCATGGGAGGAGGTGACACAGGAACTAGAGAGCAGGAGGTTTTGTGTTGACTCAAGAGAGCGGTTTGGCTGGTAATTTGATACCAGTTTAGTGATGTAGCTGGGGACCAAGTTGTGGATGGCTTAGAAAGTTGTTGTTAGTACCTTGAATTTTAGTCATTGGGAGAGTGGAAGCCAATGGAGGGATTTGCAGAGAGGGGTGGCAGACACTGAATGGCTGGCAAGGAGGACGAGTCTGGCAGCAGCATTCATGATGGACTAAAGGGGAGATAGCCTAAGTAAAGGTAAACCAATTATGAGGGAATTTAATAACACAAAAATAATTTGCGCTAGTAAATAAATATTACAATTATACCTGTGAACAAGAAAAATATAAAAATATTATCCATATGAGTAATAATTATAAATACATAATTAAAAAAAAAAATTTTATATAAAAAAAAAAGGGTGCAAAAACAGTCCAAATTTAAAATGTGTGGTACAAATCCAAAGAAAAGTGCACAAAAAATGTGACAATCCACCACCAAAAGCACTAAATTAACTCACCAGAGCTATAAAAAACTGAAGCATATATTGCTCTGGCGGCGATGGTATTAGCAGAGTAATGAACCACTCATGGATGTGTCTTCAGGAAGTAATATTCTGCAGAACCCAGCTCCAAGCAGACCAATTTCAATGAAGCAATGCTCTATAATTAGATACCACTGAGGAAATCCACTTCTCCAAGAGATCACTTTAATCGTATCCAACAGGGGTAATACCAGACACTCGGAAGAAATAACAAAAACTTCATGGTGCAGTATTATTAAAAAACAGCTTCATTTATTATGCACTCATCTCAAAGGGTGTCCCAGCCGACACCAGCGTTAACAGCATATAGGAATCACAATGAAACGAACCCAGCCACTCGGCACATACACAGTAGATCGCCGGGAAACGTAATGACGTCATATCAAACAAGCCCCGCCCTACGCGTTTCGTCATCAACGCTTCGATCATCCGTCCTGTGAGGCCGTCGATGACGAAACGCGTAGGGCGTTATTTTTTCACACTTTATTAATTTATGGTGGATTTTGCAGCTGGTATATCAGTTAGTGACCCACATGTTTCTCTCTCCATAGGCGCCATTATATTTATTTACTTATATGAGGGAGTTTAAGTACCGTATTTGCCGGCGTATAAGATGACCGGGCGTATAAGACGACCCCCTACTTTTCCTGTTAAAATATAGGGTTTGAGCTATACTCGCCGTATAAGACTACCCTTCTTCCAACACACACCAAATAAAAATGAAAAAACATCAGATTTGATTTCAATATGGTATGCTATTTCAGTATGGTATTCCAATGATGGGGTGCTATTCCTCCCACTGACAGCAATGATGGGGCACGATTCCTCGCTCTGACACCAATGATGGGGCACTATTCCTCCCACTGATACCAATGATGAGGCACTACTCCTCCCACTGACACCAATGATGGGGCACTATTTCATCCACTGACACCAATGATGGGGCACTATTCCTCCCACTGATACCAATGATGGGACACTATTCCTCCCACTGACACCAATGATGGTGCCCCATCATTAGTGTCAGTGTGTGAGGAATAGTGTCCCATCATTAGTGTCAGTGGGAGGAATAGTGCCCCATCATTAGTCAGTGGGAGGAATAGTGCATCGTCATTGGTGTCAGTGGGAAGAATCGTGCCCCATCATTGGTTTCAGTGGGAGGAATAGTGTCCCATCATAAGTGTCAGTGGGAGGAATAGTGCTCCATCATTGGTGTCAGTGGGAGGAATAGCGCCCCATCATTGGTGTCAGTGGGAGGAATAGCGTCCCATCATTGGTATCAGTGGCAGGAATTGCGCCCCATCATTGGTGTCAGTGGAAGGAATAGTGCCCCATCGTTGGTATCAGTGGCGGGAAAAGTGCCCCATCATTGGTATCAGTGGGGAGAATAGTGCCCCATCATTGGTGTCAGTGGGGGGGGGGGGAATAGTGCCCCATCGTTGGTGTCAGTGTGGAGGAGGAATAGTGCCTCATCGTTGATGTCAGTGGGGGGAGGAATAGTGCCTCATTGTTGGTGTGAGTGGGGGAGGAATAGTGCCAAGAGTGTCACAGCATGGTGCTGCTGCACACTTACTGGCCGCTCCCTCACTCGATTTTCGCGGGGAAGCTCGGCTCCGCCTCCTCACCGGTGATTGGTCGCCTGTGTGCCTTTCCAGTGCTGGCGCCCAATCACCGGTGAGGAGGCGGAGCCAAGCGGCCGCGCGACCATCGAGCGGCCGAACTGAAGGAAGGAGCAGCCGCGCTTCCTGGACCGGATCGTCGTGGGACCAGGACCGAAGCCAGATAAGGTACAGCAGCCCCTGCCCGCCCCTGTACTTAGTGTCCCTTCCGCCACCGCGCCGCCCCTCGAAAAAGTGCCGCCCTGACACCGGCTCGCCGTATACTGGCGTATAAGACGACCCCCGGCTTTTCAGAAGATTTTCATGGGTTAAAAAGTTGTCTTATACGCCGGCAAATACGGTAGTCGAGGCAAAAGATAACCAGGGAGTGAATTAGAAGCTTTGTAGTGTCATTGGTTAGGAAGGGGGTGTATTCTGGAGATGTTGCGGAGGCTGGGGCATGATTTGGACAGGGATTGGATGTGGGCCTGAAAGGACAGTTCAGCTTACACCTAGCACTCTGGCATGTGGGGACAGGTTGATAGTTGTGCCATTGATCTCAGGGGAAATCAGGGGAAGGGCCATGTGGAGGAGGAAATATTATGAGCTCAGTTTTAGATAGATTAAGTTTGAGGAAGTGGTGTGACACCAAGTCTGATATGTCTGTTAGTAAATAAGTAATACTTGAGGAAATTGATGGAGTGAGGCGAGGTATAGAGAGATAGGTTTGTGTGTCATCAGCCTAAAAATGGTATTGGAAACCATGGGAATAAGCTGACCCAAGGAAGAGGTGTAGATCGAGAGTAGGAAATGTCCAAGGACAGAGCCTTGGGGGACCCCGATGGTAAGAGGATAAGGATGGAGGATGTAGAGTTCTAAGTGACAGTGAGGGTGTGGTGAGATAGGTAAGATGCGAACCAACGGAGAGTACAGTCACAGAGGCCAAGGAAATAAAATTTTTTGAGGTGGAGGAGTGGTCCACTGTGTCAAAGGTGGTGAAGAGGTCCAAGAGTAAGAGTATGGAATAATGTCCATTGTTTTTAGCTGTTAGTAAATCGTTTGTGAGTTCTAGGAGAGCAGTTTCTGTTGTGGGCAAAATCCAGACTGAAGGGGATCAAAAAGGTCATTTTCAATGAGGTGGCAGCTCAGCCAGTTATAGACTATAGACGTTCAAGGAGCTTGGAGGAAAAAGGGAGTAAGGAAATGGGTCTTAGGTTGTTAAGATTGGTGGGGTCCAATGAGGCCTTTTTAAGTATGGGGGATGCATACACATGCACTTTGAGTGCCTTTACAAGCACATGAACTTTAATGGCATCCCAGTCTTAATCCATAGGGTTCAATATTGAGTTGGCCCATCCTTTGCAGCTAATTAGCTTCAATTCTTCTGGGAAGGCTGTCAACAAGGTTTAGGAGTGCGTCTATGGGAATGTTTGACCATTCTTCCAGAAGTGCACTTGTGAGGTCAGGCACTGATCTCAGATGAGAAGGCCTGGCTCGCAGTCTACGCTCTAATTCATCCCAAAGGTGTTCTGTTGGGTTGAGGTCAGGACTCTGTGCAGACCAGTCAAGTTCCTTCATTCCAAACTTGCTCATCCATATCTTTATGGACCTTGCTTTGTGCGCAGTCATGTTGGAACAGGAAGGGGCCATCCCCAAACTGTTCCCACAAAGTTGGGAGCATGAAATTGTCCACAGTGTCTTGGTATGCTGATGCCTTAAGAGTTCCCTTCACTGGAACTAAGGGGCCAAGCCCAACCCCTTAGAAACAACCCCACACCATAATCCCCCCTCCACCAAACTTTGCACTTGGCACAATGCAGTCAGGCAAGTACTGTTCTCCTGGCAACTTCCAAACCCAGACGTGTCCATCGGATTGCAAGGGAAGTGTGATTTGTCACTCCAGAGAACACGTCTCCACTGCTCTAGAGTCCAGTGGCGGTGTGCTTTACACCACTGCATTGCACTTAGTGATGTAAGGCCTGGATGCAGCTGCTCGGCCATGGAAACCCATTCCATGAAGCTCTCTACACGCTGTTGTTGTGCTAACCTGAAGGCCACACAAAGCTTGGAGGTCTTTAGCTACTGACTCTTCAGACAGTTGGCAACTTCTGCGCACTGTGCGCTTCAGCATGCACTGACCCCTTTCTGCCATTTTACGTGGCTTACCACTTCGTGGCTGAGTTGCTGTTGTTCCCAGTTGCTTCCACTTTGTTATAATACCACTAACAGTTAACCATGGAGTATTTAGTAGCAAGGAAATTTCATGGGTGGACTTATTGCACAGGTGGCAACCTATCATGGTGCCACACTTGAATTCACTGAGCTCCTGAGAGCGACCCATTCTTTCACAAATGTTTGTAGAAGCAGTCTGCATGCCTAGGTGCTTGATTTTAACCATTTGCCGCCCCCGCCCTATGGCCGAATGGCGGCCGGCAAATGTCAACAGTGTTCCGGGTGGACGCCATATGGCGTCCTCCCGCACATACACAGATTGCGCTCCTGCAGAGCCACGCAACGGCGCAATCTGTCACCGGCCGTGTACCTCGGACACGGCCGATGACAGATCTGAGTATCGGCCCCCCGTTGCCGGTATCATGTGACCTGCTGTGACCAATCACAGCAGGTCACATGACAGTTGTATACAATGGATGGCTTCATTCATGCCATCCATTGTATACTAGTGTCTAGCTGTGAATGGTCCCAGCGATCACATGCACATATCATGTGATTAGCTGTGGCCAAATCACAGCTAAGCACAAAAAAAAAAGAAAAAACCCTGAATGAATTGATGTCATTCAGGTAATTCTGAATAAAGCAATACAGTAATTCTTTGCTATAAGCGAATTGTGTAAAAAAAAAAAAAAAATACTGATCACTTCCCCAAAGTAGTACAATGTTGCTATGGTAACATTGTACTACTTTGGTCATAGTGAAATATGAAAAAAAAATCTTAAAAAAAAGAAACATAATTTAATAAAAAATAATAAAAAAAAAATATATTTTTTTTTTCATACTGTCAGCAGTCAGTGTCCCTGATCACCGCCATGCCAGTTATATGATGACGCTGTACTGCACTGGTGACAATATGTAAAAAAAAAATAGTGAAACTAATTTTTTTAATTTTTTCATTTTCTGAAAAATTATGACAAAAAAAATACAACTTCAAAAAAACTTGCCATGCCTCTTATGAAGTATGTCGGACTGTCTACTTTGCAAAAAGGGATCATTTGGGGGATATCTGTACTGTTCTGACATTCTTGGACCTCAAGAAATTAGATTGGCTGTCTGTACTTCAGGATTGATCAATATTCAGATCTATACCATAGTTTGTGAACTCTATAACTTTCCTACAAACTAAAAAATACATCCTAATTTGGGTTATTTTCACCAAAGACATGTAGCAGAATACATCTTGGCCTAAATTTATGAAGAACAATTATTTATTTGCAAACTTTTATAACAGAAACAAAGAAAAACATGTGTTTTTTTTCCACATTTTTGGTCTTTTTTTGTTAATTTAGCAAAAAATAAAAACTCCAGCGGTGATTAAATACCACCAAAAGAAAGCTCTAGTTGTGTGAAGAAAATTATAAAATTTTAGTTTGGGTACAATGTTGTATGACCGCGCAATTGTCATTCAAAGTGTGAGAGCGCTGAAACCTAAAAACTGGCCTGGGTGTAAAATTGCCCGGTATTGAATTGGTTAAACACCTGAGGCCATGGAGGTGATTGGAACACCTGAATCCAATGATTTGGAGGGGTGTCCTAATACTTTTGACAATATAGTGTATATAGACACTGCTCAAAAAAATTTAAGTAACACATCAGATTTCAATGGGGGAAAAATCATGCTGGATAGCTATACTGATATGGACTGGGTAATGTGTTAGGGACGTAAGGATGCCCCATCGTTTGATGGAAATGAAAATTATCAACCTACAGAGGACTGAATTCAAAGATACCTCAAAAATCAAAGTGAAAAAATGATGGAGCAGGCTAGTCCATTTTGATGAAATTTCATTGCAGCAACTCAAAATGGTACTCAATAGTTTGTATGGCCCCCACATACTTGTATGCATGCCTGACAACATCGGGGCATGCTCCTAATGAGACGACGGATGGTGTTCTGGGGTATTTCCTCCCAGATCTGGACCAGGGCATCACTGAGCTCCTGGACAGTCTGAGGTGCAACCTGATGGTGTCGGATGTACCGAAACATGATACCCCAGAGGTGTTCTATTGGATTTAGGGCAGGCGAGCGTGGGGGCCATTCAAATATATGTATAGTATATATCTTTCTCTCAGGACAGGGTTATTTTAAATTGAAAGTGCTACAACTACAAGTGCTAAACATTCATTCAAAGAAAATACTTTAAATCAGCAGTTATTTAAATACAGCTATTAGAGGGGTGTTCTATCAAACTCAAAGTTAAAACCAGTGGCATCCTACACAAGGAGGGTTGCAAAACATTTCTACCTGTAAATGAAAATATCTGTACTAACTATTCTCAGATACAGGTTCTGAAGGGCAAGAGGTGTGAACAGCACATCTCTAGGTGTGCTCACTAGGACTCCACAGCTTCAAATGCCAATTAACAGAACACAAAAGACCTGTTACAAAAAGAACGCTGCACCACCCATAATAATATGTTTTATTGTAACAGTAATAGAAACAACATTATTATGTCCCTTATTGTTTGAGTAAAACATCATTATTTTTTAAAACAATGTGGGTAGTTCTTTGTATTAGGTGTCTCTTAGGCTAGGTTAACACCTATGCAATTTGCGTTTGATCCGTTTCTGCAGTGCTTTTTGCGGTGCGTTTTGGCACATGCCTTTTTGATGCATTTTGCAGGGTTTTTTTCTTGTTGCTAGGCAGATTAAAATGCAAAAAGCAGCAAAAATGCACTACATGCTTTTCTGCAGCATCTCCATTGAAGTCTATAGGACAAAAAACACAAAGTTTTGCATTTAAAAAAGTCCCTGACCTTTTCCAAAAAAACGCACTGGGTGAAAACGTGAAGATGTGAACGTGTCCCATAGGAAATCATGCTAAATGGAATGTAGTGTGTTTCTGCAAAACGTAAAATGTGGAAAATGCATAGGTGTGAACCTAGACTTAATGTGGAACTCCAGGCAACTAGTTAAATACAGGTTTACCTGCCATAGAGCTGTAATTCTGTCTGGAAAATCTCATGAATGGCATACCTCTGAAACATATAGTCAGCCAGGTGTCACACTTGTTTACTAGTTCAGTAATGTCAGCTCTCCATTTCTAACCAGCTCATTGGACAATGATTTAAATACCCACCTCTGTACAATCACCATTGATAGGAGTCTGGAATCAGCAAAGCTGAACATGAATGCAGCAGGGTGATTTTACTGGCTTTGTACTCTGGCAAGAATCACAAGAGCAGCTAAATGAGATTACAAACTTCTGACAGGATAAACAGAAAACATACCTTTTTAGCTCTTTGTTCAGGGTCCTACTTTAACCACTTGTCCTCCAGAGGATTTACCCCCCTTCCTGACCAGGCCATTTTTTGTGATACAGCACTGCGTTACTTTAGCTGATAAATGTGCGGTCATGCAACACTGCACCCAAATTAAATTTATGTCCTTTGTTCCCCACAAATGGAGCTTTCTTTTGGTAGCATTTGATCACCTCTGCATTTTTTATTTTTTTGCTCTATAAGCAAAAAAATACCAACAATTTTCAGAAAAAAACAATATTTTTGACATTTTGCTATACAATATATCCAGTAAAAACATTTTAAAAATTTAATTTTGTCATAACTTTAGGCCAAAATGTATTCTGCTTCATGTCTTTGCTAAAAAATCCCAATATGTGTAAATTTATTGATTTACGTGAAAGCATCTACAAATGGGGTATACCTATATATATTGGAATTTTTTTTATACTAGTAATGGTGACGATCAGTGACTTATAGCAGAATTGCGGGACTGCGGGGGCATTCTGACACTGGGGGGAGAACTGACTAACTGTCACTGACATCCCCAGTACACCAATACAGGGATCAGTGCTAATAAAAAGCACTGACACTGTACTAATGACACTGGGCAGGAAGGGGTTAACATCTGGGGCGATCAAATGGTTTACTGTGTGCTGTGTGTGTGTTTTACAGTGTAAGCACATTTCTTTGTATTGCTCTGCTAGACAGAGCAATACAAAGCAGTGTGCTGGAGCAGACAGGGGACAGATCTGTATTGTTTACATACAGACCTCTCCCCTGTCAGTGATACTGACACACGTGCCCCCTACCCGGACATGCAAAATCACAAATATGTACGTGATTTTGCACAGCCCTGCTGCCCTGTAGCAGTTTTTATGCTATAGGGTGGTGGGCAACCGGTTATACATCGTATGTTTTGAAGGGATGGATTTTGATTTCTTTATATGGGAGGGAAGATCATATATAATATATGACATGCTGCTGACCACTGCACTCTTGTGCTGAACTGTGTGTGACATTCTGGATCATTGCATTCTGTAAACTGGATTGTGTATCACATAATGTTAATCTTTTGTTTTGTTTCGATTCATTATTTGACTATTTTCGTTAGTTAAATTTGTTTAATTCATTTTTCGGAATTTGTTTTGTTTATTCAAATTCGACCGAGGTCGAAATTTCAATCGGATTCAAAAATTATTTTAATGGATTCGAAAATAATTCTAATGGATTATAAAACAATTCCAACGGATTTGATAATCATTCTAACGTTACAATTCATAATCCATATGTGTTTGTGATGGTATATGGGCTATATGAAGAGTTGCATGACCATATATGAATTTTCTATTTCAGCAAAATTTTCACAGTGCCTTTGTTGATCACTTCTCACATCACCATAGTGCAGCTCACAATTTTTTTTAAAAGTATTTTAGTCTTTTCTAATCTATTCTATTCCATTATTTTATATTCTATTCTAATGTATTCTGTTCAAATTCATTATATTTAAAAATCGAATTTTGGAAGGCAGTTACATTCCTTCTATTTTATTTTATTTTATTCTATTCTATTTTTTTATTTTCTAGTCTATTTTTCTATTCTATTCTAATTTATTCTATTATATTCCTTTCTTTTCTGTCCCATTTGCCTCTGTTTTACTCTATTATTTTCTATTCTATTCTTTAATTTTCTATTTTAATCTTTTCTATACGTTCTAACTGATTCTATTCTTTTCTATTCTATTCTTTGATTTTCTATTCTAGTCTTTTCTATTCTATTCTTTGCTTTTCTATTCTAATCTTTTCTATTCTATTCTAATGGATTCAATTCTTTTCTATTCCTTTATTTTCTACTCTATTTTCTTCTGTTTTACCCTAGTATTTTCTACAGTATTCTGTCCTAGTCTTTTATTTTCTATTCTGTTCTTTTTTTCCTCTATTCTTTTCTATTCTATTCTTTTATTTTATATTCTATTCTTTTCTATTTCTTTTTTTTCTGTTCTATTTCATTCTATTCATGTTTTCAAATTCAAATTGGTTTTCAAATTTGTTTACGTATTTTAATTTGTTTTCGAATTTAAATTTTGGCCGAATTTTGTTTCGTTATTTCAGATTCGTTTAAACTCGTTACTATTCTCATTCGGATTTCGGATACATCCGAATCTCCAAATAACAGAAAATTCATCCGAATTTAGATTCGGGAAAAAAACAAACTGCACATGTCTAGTTTGGAGGTTAAATCTTTTTTCTTCCAGACTTAAAGAGTGCCCCTTGTCCTTTGTGATGACCTTACAGTGAATAACTCTAAAACAAGTTCACTATATTGACCATTTGTATATTTGTACATGGTTCCTGATAGCCAAGCTCCTCCATGCTGCTTATCAGTTTGGTTGCCCTTCTTCGCACTTTCTCTGGTTTCCCAATGTCCTTTTTGTGAACTAGCACCCAAAATTGAACTGCACATTCTACATTGTAGGTGAGCTCTTACTAATGGTTTGTACAGGGTCAAAACAATGTCATGATACAAGCAGTATGTTGCTTGCTTTAGAAATTAACTTGGCATTGCATGTTATTTTAAGTCTAAATCTGATCTACCAGAACACCCAGATCCTTCTCCACCATTGACTCCCCCAGCTGTTCTTTTCCTTGAATGTATAATGCATGTGTTTAGCCCCCAAGTGCATAACTTTACTTTTATCAGCATTAAACCTCATTTGCCACATACAGTAGTTGCCCAAATAAACAGTACATTGGGGTTGGAAACATCCTGTAAGGATATTATTCCACTATATAGCTTGGTGTCATCTGCAAAAACTGAAACTTTTAATCCAAAACCCTATAATTTATTAATATAATAAAAAGAAAGGGTCCCAACTCAGAACCTCCTGGTCCATCACTACTAACCTTAGACCATTCTAAGTATACTCTCTGAATTTGGTCTTTTAGGGCCAGTACACCCTAAATGCATTTCAGTTGCTTTTTTTCTGCATCTAAAATGCAGAGAAAGTAGGTTATATGATTATCAATGTCATAGTCATTGCTTGCAGCTTGCAGAAAAAAAGCATGCTGGATTTTTTTCTGCACAGAACTGTACTGGAATGCGATAAAACACATAGAAAAAATGCACCGGAACACACAAAAACACTCTGGAATGCACATATCCCTATTTAAATTGAAGAAAAAGAGAGGGGAAAAAATGAACTGGAATGTAAAAAAAACACACCAAAAATGCACCGGAACACACCAAAAATGCACATGCAGGTACACGTCTGGACGGTGTTTCTATAGTGTGAACCGGCCCTTAGCTAGTTTTCTATCCATTTACAAACTGAATTTTCCAAGCCTTTAGACTTTAACTGTGAGGAACTGTTTCAAATGCTTTTGCAAAATGTAAGTATACTATACTACAGTCACTCCTTTGACTTCTGTGAATTCTGTCCCCATTACGGACTTGAGCTCCCCCATGTTCCTTTGTATGCACAGAGCTGAAGAATCCACTAATAAATTTTCCTTCTCTTTGTTCCCAGTCACCAACTCTAAATTATTTTGTGAAGAGCCTACATGCTCAGACTTGAGTTTTTTGGGATTTGTCCTACTCTCCTTTGCAACCTGTTGCTAGTTTTGAATTTTTGCTGTCTTAATTTCAATTTACTCATTGTGTTATATTCTTTGTAACTTTTAAACAATAATAGTATTCCTTCATTTTTATATTTTTTTAAATGCTCTTTTCTTATTATTTATAGCTTTTTTTTAACTTTGGTCATGAGTCACGTAGGCTTTATTTTTAGCCTTTTAAATGTATTGCCCTTGAGAATATATTTTGCTTTGTGTTTACATACAGTCGACTTGAAGAATTCCCATTTCTGTTCTGTGTTCTTCAATGACAATATTCCCTCCCATGTCTTTGAGAGCAAGCCTTGGAATTTTTTTTTCTTAAAGTTAAATGTTTCATCTTTCCAGTATGTGCTTGTTGCTTACAGCTAAGGTTAAATGAAATCATGTTATGGTCACTGATACCCAGATGTTCTTTTACATGAACATTAGTAATAAACTCTGCATGGTTTGAAATTGCCAGGGTCAGCAGAGCATTCTTTTTCTAGTTGGGGCTTCTATCAACTGTACCATAAAACTGTTGTGTAATAGGTTTATAAATTTCTGCCCTTTTACTATCCAAGCAGTAGTATTGGTCTAGTCAATTTCCGGGTAGTTAAAATCCCCCGTTATTATCACCGTCCTAGCCCTTTCAGCCCTTTCTATCTGTCTCCACCTTCAGGAGTCTCCACCTCCTCATTAACATTGGTAGGCCTATAACAAACTCCAATAACTAACTTTGAATTATGCACACTCATATGCAGTCCCATCCATAATGCAGTCCCATCCTTTTAATATGTCCCCTCTACTCCTCCTTTTCATATTACTTTCCTACATTCCCAAAATCTCACTTCTTTATCCCTCTGCTCCACCCCAAAACTTGCATATCTCACCCTCACTGCTACCATCTCCCTACTACTGCTCTCATCACCTTCTGCTGATACTTCACTCTCCTGCTGACCCAAACAACAGGACTGGAAGGCATGTGCACTCGTGTACATCCCGCTCCTATGTTACTTTCCTCACCCTTCTTCTTCTCCTAACCTCTGGGGACATCTCCCCAAACCCTGGTCCTCCACTATCTCACCCCCACACCAGGCATCCTCTTTCTTCCGGGAATAGCCGCAATCCCCTCAATTTAATATTGGTTCCCGTGCTCCCAAAAACCACCCTCCCTTTTTCATGTGTGCTCTGGAATGCCCGCTCTGTCTGTAATAAGCTCACCTCTGTCCATGACCTTTTTGTCTCCCACTCCCTTAAACTACTAGCAATTACAGAAACCGGGCTACAAGCAGCAGATTCTGCTTCCCCTGCAGCACTTTCCTATGGAGGCCTCATCTGGACCCACTCACCCAGACCCAGTGGTCGCAAAGGTGGTGGTGTTGGTTTGCTTCTATCCCCATTCAGCACCTTTCAAGTCCTCCCTAACCCTCCCTCTCTATCCTTCTCTTCTTTCGAGACTCACTGCATCCGGCTGTTTTCTCCCATTTCTCTGAGGAATGCAGTGATCTATCGGCCTCCTGGACCGGTGTCCCACTTTCTTGATGATTTCTCCGCCTGGCTACCCTACTTTCTCTCCTCTGAACTACCTACTATCATTCTCGGAGATTTTAACATCCCTGTTAATGTCAACAACCTGGCTACATCCCAACTCTTCAACATAATCTCATCTTTTGCATTAACACAATGTATACAGTCCTCCACTCTGATGGGAATACATTAGACCTTGTTTTCTCCCGTATTTGCACTCCCTACAACCTCACAAACACCCCCTTTCCTCTCTCCGATCACAATCTCATCACCTTTACAGTCTCCTCATCTTCAAACACCTATCCCTCCAAGCAGCAAACAATTACCCGCAGAAACCTTCACAACTTGAACCCTGCTCCTTTCCACTCTGCAACGGACCAACTCTATGACAGAATTTCCCCCTGTCCTGCCCTGACCTGGCCACTGCTTTCTATAACAGTTCGCTTTCATCCGCATTAGATTTACTTGCTCCTCTAACAACACGAAGCATCAGGCCCCGACCGTTACAACCTTGGCAGGCTGACCACACCAGAAATCTTAAACGACATAGTCGTGCGCTGGAGCGATTGTGGCGTAAAACCAAATCCCACCAAGCATTCACCCGATATAAATCTGCTTTCTTAACATACAATTCCTCCCTTCATGCTGCCAAACAAGCCTACTTTGTCACTCTTAGTAACACCTTCTCATCCAGTCCTCGTCGTCTCTTCTCTACTTTTAACTCTCTACTTTCTCCACCTTCACCTCCACCCAGCACCTCACTCACTTCTCACGAGATTGCAAATCATTTCAAAAACAAGATCGATGCAATTCGTAGGGGCATTGCCACTGCACAGACATCCATCCCACTTAGCATACCTTATACTAAACCTCCCTCAACACTTTCCTCTTTTGACCTCACCACTACCGAAGAGGTCACTAAGGTTTTCTCAGAAGAACGTCTCACTACCTTCCCCCTGGATCCTGTCCCCTCACAACTACTACGGTCACCCTCTTCTTCCATCCTATGCTCCCTCACTAACATCTTCAATCTTTTCCTCTCTACTGGTGCCTTCCCCTCCCCTCTAAAGCATGCGCACATCACTCCCATACTTAAAAAGCCCTCCCTGGACCCCACCGACCTGAACAACTTAAGACTCATCTCCCTGCTGCCATTTACCTCTAAACTCCTAGAACGCTTAGTCTACAATCGCCTGAGCTCCCACCTCACCGACAACAACCTCCTTGACCCTTTACAGTGTGGCTTTTGCTCTCTACACTCCACTGAAACTGCCCTACTAAAACTCACGAATGATCTACTAACTGCTAAAACCAATGGCCACTACTGCGTACTCTTACTACTTGACCTCTCTGCGGCTTTTGATACAGTTGACCATCCCCTCCTCATCAAAAAATTCCACTCTCTTGTTCTCAGTGACTCTGCTCTCTCCTGGTTCTCCTCCTACCTATCGCAGAGCTCCTTCAGTGTTACCTATACCGCTGCCTCCTCCTCTTCACTCCCTCTTTCTGTAGGGGTCCCTCAAGGTTCTGTCCTTGGACCCCTTCTCTTCTCCATCTACACCTCCTCCCTTGGCCACTTGATAAACTCCCACGGCTTTAAGTACCATCTCTATGCTGATGACACACAAATCTATCTTTCTACTCCTCACCTCACCCCTTCAGTCTCCACTCGCATTACTAACCTACTAAGTGACATATCGGCATGGATGTCACTCCAGTTCCTCAAACTCAATATTTTCAAAACTGAGCTCTTAGTATTCCCTCCAGCCCGTGCCCCCTCCCCTGACTTCCCCATCAAGATCAATAACACAATCATCAGTCCCTCCCCTCATGCCAGGGTACTAGGTGTAATCCTAGACTCCCATCTGTCCTTTCAGCCCCAAATCCAATCACTGTTCAAATCTTGTAGACTTCACCTCCGCAACATCTCCAAGATACGACCGTTCCTAACTTCGGAAACCACTAAGCAACTTATTCACTCCCTTGTTATCTCTCGCCTTGACTATTGTAACTCCCTCCTCATTGGCCTACCTAATCGCAGGCTATCCCCTCTTCAGTCTATCATGAATGCTGCTGCCAGACTCATCCACCTTACTAACCGTTCTGTATCTGCCACCTCTCTCTGCCAATCCCTCCACTGGCTTCCTGTTGCCCAACGCATAAAATTCAAAACACTAACAATAACGTATAAAGCCATTTATAACTCTGCCCCAAATTACATCACCAATCTTGTCTCTAAATATCACCCAAACTGTACTCTCCGCTCCTCACAAGACCTCCTATTCTCTAGCTCCCTTGTCTCCTCCTCCCATGCTCGTCTCCAGGACTTCTCCAGAGCTTCCCCCATCCTCTGGAACTCTCTACCCCAATTTATCAGACTATCGCCTACTCTGCTCACTCTTAGGCGATCTCTGAAAACCTATCTCTTCAGGTAAGCCTATCCTGCCCTCAGCTAATACTGGAATCTTCTACTCTTCCAACCAGTCCATCCCCCACAGTTACTACCTTTTGTACCACTAGCCCCTCCCTCCCAGATTGTAAGCTCCAAGGAGCAGGGCCCTGAAATCCCTCTTGCATTGAATTGTATTGTTACTGTATTGTCTCCCGTTATATTGTAAAGCGCAGAGCAAACTGTTGGCGCTATATAAATCCTGTATAATAATAATAATACTTCAGCACCATCACACTCTCCATCAACACGGTCCTCTTTCACACTCGAATTCAGATCACTTCTCACATAAATACAGACACCTTTAAATTCTACCCTGTCTCTCCAAAAGATGGCATAGCCAGGAATATTAATATCCCAATTGTGTGAAGAATGAAGCTAAGATTCAGCAATGCCAAATAAATCAACCATTTTACCCACCATTAGGGTTTGACTCCTGTCTGACTTGTCTGCCCCATTATATTCTAATTCATCCTCCCCCTGTATCCTAGTTTAAGTACTCCTCCAGCCTTCCCATAAACCAGGGGTCTCCAAACTTTCTAAACAAAGGTCCAGTTAACTGTCCTTAAGACTTTGGGGGGGGGTGAACTGTGGGCTATTGGGAGTATAAAAGGTTCTGGTGTCAGTGGGGAAAAAAACAATGCACCTTTTTTGTGTCAGTGGGAGGAATTGTGCCCCATATTGGTGTCAGTGGGATTAATTGTGCTCCATCTCTGGTGTCATTGGGCCCCCCGCTTGTTGGAGTTACTACAAGAAACTGTGCTCCATCATTGGTATCATTGGGAGGAATTGTGCCTTGTCGTTGGTGTCAGTGAGGGGAGTTATGCCTCATTGTTGGTATCAGAAGATGAAATAGTGCCCCAAGGGTCAGATAAAAGCAAGTGAAGGGCCACATCTGGTCCCAGGGTGGCAGTTTGGAGACCACTGCCATAAACCCTGTTCCATTTATGTGCAAACTATCTTTAGCATATAGGTGGTACCGTAATGAAAAGTCAGCCCAGTGCTCTAAAAATCCAAATCCTTCACTCTTACACCAGGTCTTTAGTCATGCATTCACTTCTATAGGCTCTTTCCTGTGTTGTGTATGGCACAGGCAATATTCAGACTAGTTCTTTCAATTGATTCTTAAGGATCCTCCATATTCCATGTATTCTGTCATTGGTTCCATCATTGACCAAGACAGCTGGGTCATGCCTAGCCCCTCCCAGGAATTTATCAACCTGGTCCACCACATGCCAAACTCTGGCACCAGGGAGACAGCAAACCATTCAGTTGAGGTGATCCTGGCGACAAATTATTCAGTTTCAGTATTATTCTATAATCAGTCCTTCTGCTTATAGAATCCCCTTTTACCACCAACTGTTCAGGCCTTCCTGAACTACCCTCATCACCCCTACTAGATGGGCTGCTCTCTCAGCTGTTAGGGAGAGTTTGCCACCTCCACATCTTCACTCAACTTGGCAAATTTGTTTGGGTGCTCAAACCCAGACTGGCCTTTGTTTTCTGAGGGTACCTACCACTCCCTTTGACTACGGTAACCTATCTTCCTATCCAAGAATCCTGGCTTACCCATCCACCCTCCACATCAACCACATTAACCACCTGCTCAGTGACCAGAAGACTCTTTTCCAGGTTATCAGTTCTGCCCAGTGTTGCAATTTGCTCCTCCAGATGTCTAATGGGAGTTTCCAGAAGTAAAGCCTGCTGAAATCTGTTTCAGCGGTATTCATACTGGAGCTGTCACTCCATTATTGTATACATGCGGCACCCTGTGCATTTGGCAAAATATTCAACCTTGCTAGCACTCATTATCTGAGTTACAATATTAGTATTACTTACAGGAAATTTAAGATGTTAATTATAGGTCAGAAGACACCTGTTTTAATCTCCTGTTTTCTACTCCTTTTTTGATTGGCCACTTAGGCTGGCCATACATTACACAATTTTCTTGAGATTTTTGGTTTAGGTTTACCAAAACCATATAATAGGAGGGCAAAACTAACAACACTTCCAATTCTATCCAATTAGGCAGGCTCTTGCACTACATAGTTGAAGGTAAATCTAAAGGAAATTGGGCAGAAATTTGACAGAAAATTGTATAGACTATGGCCAGCCTTAGTCAAACTTATCATTTTGTCAAAGTTCCAAACAGCAAAATGTGAGAAAGCGCAGTGTGAGCTCTACAGAAAGTTATGCAGTAGTAGCTTTAGCACCTGTGAACAATTAAGCACTCTACTTATTTCAAAACTGAAGGAAGGAAAGAATAAAAATGCTGTTTAAGAAGTAACTATAAAAGTGTTTTAAAAGCTGCTAGAAAAGTTCCCAAAGAAGAAGATAGAATATTTTCAACAACAAGCAATCACCAGCAGTCAAAAGCATATCTCCCGTTATTAACTCCACTTAGTCAAACTTCGCACTTCAAAGTCAAAGTTCCAGCCAGCAAAACATGAGCGTATGACAAGCTCCTGACCACTGTACTCTGTACTCTGGGCTGTATATGACATGCTCCTGACCACTGCACTCTGTACTATGGGCTGTATATGACATGCTCCTGACCATTGCACTCTGTACTATGGGCTATATATGACATGCTCCTGACCATTGCACTCTGTACTCTGGGCTGTATATGACATGCTCCAGACCACTGCAGTCTGCACACTGCACTATGTTTATAACATGCTCCTGATAACTGCACTTGTTACTCCAGTTTGTATATGACATGCTGCTGACCATTGCACTTCGCCTCACTATCTGCCCCCTGGACCCTATCCCCTCTCAACTCCTCCGGTCACCCCCCTCTTCCCTCATCCGCTCCCTTACCCACATCTTCAATCTCTCCCTCTCTACTGGCGTCTTCCCCTCCCCCCTAAAACATGCGCACATCACCCCCATACTCAAAAAGCCCTCCCTGGACCCCACTGACCTCAACAACCTCAGACCAATTTCCCTGCTGCCACTCACTTCCAAGCTCCTTGAGCGCTTGGTCTTCGATCGCCTAAGCGCCCACCTGACTGACAGCAACCTCCTTGACCCACTACAGTCCGGCTTCCGTCCCCTACACTCCACCGAAACTGCCCTCCTCAAAATCACCAACGATCTACTAACCGCCAAAGCCAAAGTCGACTACTCTGTCCTCCTCCTCCTAGACCTCTCCGCGGCCTTTGACACAGTCGACCACCCCCTCCTCCTTAATAAACTACTCTCCCTTGGCATCAGAGACACCGCTCTCTCTTGGTTCTCGTCCTATCTATCCCAACGCTCCTTCAGCGTTTCCTACAACGATACCACCTCCTCTTCCCTCCCCCTCTCTGTTGGGGTCCCCCAGGGCTCTGTCCTTGGACCCCTTCTCTTCTCCATCTACACCTCCTTCCTTGGCAAACTCATACACTCCCACGGCTTCAATTACCACCTCTACGCTGATGATACTCAAATCTACCTATCCACCCCTCACCTCACCCCCACATTCTCCGCCCGCATCACTCACCTCCTAAACGACATCTCTGACTGGATGTCGCTCCATTTCCTCAAACTCAACCTCTCCAAAACCGAGCTTCTCGTCTTTCCCCCTTCCCGCGCCCCCCCCCCCATCCTTTCCATCACTACCAACAACACCACCATCAATCCCGCCCAGCAAGCCAAGGTCCTTGGCGTCATTCTGGACTCAAACCTTTCCTTTCAACCTCATATCAAATCTCTCACAAACACATGCAGGCTCCACCTCCGGAACATCGCCAAGATACGCTCCTTCCTTACCCCAGACACCACTAAACTACTCGTACACTCCCTGATTATCTCACGCCTTGACTACTGCAACTCCCTCCTAACCGGCCTACCCCAGTGCAGGCTCTCCCTGCTTCAGACCATCCTGAACTCAGCGGCCAGACTCATCCACCTCACCAGCCGCTCCACCTCTGCCACCCCCCTCTGCCTCTCCCTCTACTGGCTCCCCATTGCCCAACGCATTAAATTCAAATTGCTCACCCTGACCTATAAGGCCATTCACAACACTGCCCCTAACTACCTCACCGACCTGATTCCCAGGTACCACCCTACCCGTACCCTTCGCTCTTCACAGGACCTCCTTCTATCTTGCTCCCTGGTCTCCTCCTCCCACACACGACTGCAAGACTTCTCCAGGTCCTCCCCCATCCTCTGGAACTCACTACCCCAATCCATCAGACTGTCACCTTCCCTCCTCACCTTCAGGCGCTCCCTGAAAACCCACCTCTTCAGGGAAGCCTACCCCACCCTCACCTAACAGCCGCTGCCCTTCCCTCCTCCTACCACTCCATCCCCCACAGCCGTTTCCTCCTGTGCCTCTACCCCCTCCCTCCTAGATTGTAAGCTCGATTGAGTAGGGCCCTCTTACCCCTTGTGTACTGTTTGATGTTACTGTTCTGTTTCATGTATTGTCCCCCTCTATTGTACAGCGCTGAGCAAACCCTTTGGCGCTATATAAACTCGATAAATAAATAAATAAATAATTGCACTTTGTAACATTGGCTGTATATGAGATGCTCCTGACAACTGCACTCTGTACACTGCACTGTGGTTATGACATGCTCCTGATAACTGCACTTGTTACACCAGGCTGTATATGACATGCTCCTGAACATTGCACCTAGTAACATTGTACTTATATTTCAAAAATGGACCCCGCTGAGGTCACAAATAGACAAAATAAACTGTGCAATCTTTAAAGTGATAACAATGAGCAAAACACAAATACATTATTAATGTTCAGTCCCAACGTGAATAATTGGTGCAACAGTGCTGTATCTTTACCGGTGTTACTCCGTACTGAAATGACAAGTGCTTCACTGTGTTCACACTGGTACCCCACATAGATATAAACTTACCGTCATTTCATGACCACCTATCTCTAGGTAAGTCACACTCACTTTTTGGGACTATCCCAGTTTGCAATCTGGTTCTGATGGCCGATATTCCTTCGCCCTTATAACCATGGTTGCTGGTAGTAACCAATAACTTTCCACTAGATCTGCATCAATGTTAGGCAACTCCTCTCCTCCACAGGCAATTAAAACTTTAATATGGGGTCAAACAGTAGAAATTCCACTCACAAAAAAGTGCCTTTCCTGGCACTGGATGTATTCAGCTTTGTATATTATGAATGGGAATTAAGATGGCCGCTGCATTCCAACATGTGTTCCAAATCACGGAAATGACATCAGCAGAGGTTGTCTCATAAGCCCTCCTTAGGCCACCGTACATACAGGGGGAAGTATCTGAGTCTGCAGTCTTTGAGACCCAGAGCAGCCAAAACTAATTCAACACTGCTCCACTGTTTACAAAGGAGCCCAAAACTAAATCTGCCTGAACCTCTTTCTAGCAACCAATTCTAGCAGGGTGCTATGCTAATTATTCTAATTTGGGTACTCAAAGTTGAACCTGCTCAGAAAATAAAATATGTGGCACTGAAGTAGATGCTTTAAGGATAAGCTCACCTGTTGGAGCATGTTACACATTCCACCCATATTTATGGTATAATGTGTAACATGCACCAGCACATGTCCTCCTCATCCCCTCAATCCCCCAGCCGCACACCCCCTTGCAGAGGGCGGGGCTTCCTCTCCCTGCACGTGCTCCTCCCACACAGCTACATCATTCATTTACAGGAATCTGTGAATGAGAGAACTACAGGTCCCATCTTCAACTGCAGCAGGTGGCTTGTAATTCTCAAGGAACTGCGAGGGCAATGGTGAGTGTGCTTATAGTCCATCCACAAACCCTGCAGCTTTCAAACTGACTTCTCTTACAGAGGTACAGGCTGAAAAATGGGGGCTTGATCCCTTGATCATGGGTGCAATGCTTTGCAGGCTACTGCAGGAAAAAAAATAATAAATGCACATTTTTTCTCAAAAAATATGTTCATTTATTATTTTTTCTGAAGAGGTGAACTTTAAGTAAATATGATGATAGGTCTGACAACATAGAATGACAGCATAGGGAGATTAAATTTAACTTGTTAAAGGACATATGATTGTGGTGAAATATAGTATCTTTTTTTTTTAGTAACTGGAATATAAGTCAAAGGAGAGAGTAAATTGATATGAGCAATTCTGGGAAAAATCATACTGCAGTATGCAAGAGATGAAATGCTAAAAGATTATTGATATTCCAGCAGGTATGTAAACAATGAAGCAAAAAGAAACATGAAAGAGTAATAAAAATATCCTAGAGACAATGTCTAATCATGTGTTTAAGGCTGGGTTCACACATGGTATATCGCATGTGATTCACACAGGAACCGCACCGCATTCCTGAGCAAATCACATGCAAATTGTGTGCGGTGCGATTGGAGCCATATGGCTCCAATCACACCGCATCCGCACCAAAAAGGCACAGGACCCTTTTTTGGTCCGCATAGAATCGGATTGCACGGGTATTCACACCTATGTGATGCGATTCTGCACATCACACTGCATTTTGCGGTCTGCATGAATGGGGTGTGATTGTGATGCAGGGCGCAATTCACACAGAAAACGCTGCAAATTCCTCACCGCATCAGTGTGAACCCAGGCTCAAGCTGCAATTTACAAATGGATCTCACATCAGCATATGCACATCACATGACTGAAGGGAAGGGGGACAAACTGCTGAAGGTGTGAAATGCAGTTACTTAGCGGTGCCAGCGCATACCTGCAGAAATTCCCGAACCTTGATGTCACAACAAAAGCTTAGGCTGCTCTGACAAAATTTAGCATGTCCTATTGACCAGTGAGGATGCCCATCGTAGTGCTGGGCAAACAGGAATGCAGGGAGCATAGCTTAACAACAAGCTCCTATAAGTGTCTTAGTTTCCCCTCTTCCACTAGTGACACCGATTAAAGGAGTAGAGACTGTTAATGTGAATTACCCAATCATGTGCTTGTATAAATCTGCTCTTCATTTCCTCTGCACGACTGGGTATTCAAAGCAAGCCCAAGTTCTCTTGGTAAATCAACCTCTTTTTAGTCACTTGACAAAACTAGCTCTACCCTGGCTATTGATATATTAGACATCAAAAGACACTTATATTTAGCTGTGAAGCAATTTTCAAATTATCCAAAAATCAGGGACACCTAGTGATACAAAAACATA
The DNA here is from genome assembly GCF_062004578.1 of Staurois parvus. Classification (NCBI taxonomy): domain Eukaryota; kingdom Metazoa; phylum Chordata; class Amphibia; order Anura; family Ranidae; genus Staurois; species Staurois parvus. The sequence goes on along the minus strand of NW_028318847.1, from coordinate 336,883 downwards.
CAAAATGTTGTTTTAAGAGCATGTTCACTGGCAGTTCAGCCTCGTTTTTACCATCCCCTGACTGCATACCTTCAAAGGAACATGGAGTCTGCTCTAGTGAGTAAATGTTGTGTCAATTCTATATAGGCAGGCAGAGTTTCGCAAACAGTGCCACTTGCTAAACTCACCCATTGAAGTCAATTGGACCAAACCGCAGCCTCAAGCCAAATGTTTGCTGCCCGTTTAAACCTAGCCTGTTTTTGTCCTGAGTGCAAAATGTTCCTGACCATGCCCTTGCAAAAGAAAAGATATCCTTGCAAAAAAAGCCAATTTGATTACTTTAGAGTTAGTATTTAAGAGGTCCTTCTCTGTAACTGTTTGAGCTTGTAAAATGGGAGCAATACTGGACAGCCGGGGATCCCGTGCACATTGCTAGATCAAGAGGGGTATCAGGTGAGTATTTGGGGAGCTGTGGGGGGAGCAGAACACAGAATGTTTTTTACCTTCATGTATAGAATGCATAAAAATAAAAAACCTTCAGCCTTTACAGCCACTTGAATTTACACAGTGTTCTCTTCTGGGCAACGTAAATAGACAATGTTAAATATGTATCTGCAGCTTATACTGTATATCCATAGATAGGTGGTTGTGTTTGTTTTACTTGTTTTAGACTTTCCTTCCTTTATTTTCACGTCTCAAAATAACCTAAAAAATAACACACTTCCTAACCCTGGGTGGCTGGCTATGTTCACTCCATAGAGGTAGCCATGGCTGTCACCCAGGCTAGACTTCAAACATGCCTTACTGTTTTCATCTCCATAGGAGTGGAGGGATTAGTATTTTGGAGAAGGAAGATAACATTGTGCTTTCAGTTCAGCTCACCAGTGCCAAGGACATTGAAGTTCTGGCAAGATCAAAAAGTATTTTCTGTACTTGCAGAAAATTTTCATAGCCTGAAAAAAAGAAAACAAATGCAGCCACTGAATGTAAATATTGGTAAGCTGCAATATATTAAACTTTTGGGTTATGTATCTCTTAAAGTGTTACTAAACACACAACAGCAAAATCAGTCTGTGTATGTAGTAAAGCATGCTTGTTATACTCACTGTGGAACCCAAGGGATTAATCCTTTTGTCTAAAAAGGCTGTTTGAGCCTGTCTTCTCTGATCCTCCCTTTCTTCTACAGTCCCCAATTCATTTGCTGATAGCACAGACAGAGCCTTGGGGGCAAGCTGCACATACTCAGTTTGGTGTGTATGGAGTTTTGAGTGGCTTTTTTTTCCATATGATCAGCACAGGGCCAATAAGTACTGCCTAGACAGAGAGTCAGGGGTCCTGTAGCCTCATAGGACAAACAGGAGAGAAAGAAAACTCCTCCTACAAGCTGTAGCCAGTGCTATGCTGGATACTGATAGAAGTCACAAGACTGCTATATACTGCTCATTAGAAAAGGTACTTATCAGTTTATATTTTCTAAAATATTAGCATTTCCATGTACTCTGTACTGTGGGAGACCAACTTTAGTGGATGCAGGGTCCTGGTTTTAGTAAACTTTAAACAGAAGTATGGCCAAGCCTTTTTTGTCTATACCTATGTTTAGGGTCACAGGAGTACACTTACTATTGTACTCCCGTGATCCTAAGTCAGTTGATAACAGGCTATTGCACCAGGCTTGGGAAAAGTCTTGACAATATTGTCGTGATCCACTCAGGTGCCTGATTTACATCTGGCTCAGCCACTCAGCCAGACCAAGAGCTTATTGATCAGCAGTCATGTGATCGTTCAGTTATTGATCTGAGAGTTGGTATGGGGCAGCTCCAGTGTCACACTGATGTGGCACCATGGAGGTGAGTATGTATGTTTGTTTGTTTATGTAGCCCAACTTCTCTTTTAATTTCTGCAGATATCCGCTCCACTGATGTTTTGGATTAACTATGTCCTCTAAACAGTAGATGATGCTTTTTGATAATAGTTGAGTGAAAGGAAAGAAAATTGCTTGCTTTCGCCATCAGTGCAGTCAATGTTGATGGGGAAATCCCTCCTACAGCTCTATTGAGTTTTTTCAGAGGGGAGCCTTTCCTGCCAGCAGAACACAATGATTAGTGTTGCCAGCTATACCTGGCAACAAAAGTATTGGAACACCTCTCCAAATCATTGGATTCAGGTGTTTCAATCACCTTCATGGCCACAGGTGTATAAAATCAAGCACCTAGGAATGCAGACTGCTTCTACAAACATTTGTGAAAGAATGGGTCGCTGTCAGGAGCTCAGTGAATTCAAGCGTGGTACCATAATAGGTTGCCACCTATGCAATAAGTCCATCCGTGAAATTTCCTTACTACTAAATATTCCATGTTCAACTGTTAGTGGTATTAAATCAAAGTGGAAGCAATTGGTAACAACAGAAACTCAGCCACAAAGTGGTAGGCCACGTAAAATGACAGCGTGCGGTCAGTGCGCAGAAGTCACCAAATGTCTGCAGAGTCAATAGCTAAAGACTTTTAAACTTCATGTGGCTTTCAGATTAGCACAACAACAGTGCATAGAGAGCTTCATGGAATGGGTTTCCATGGCCCAGCAGCTGCATCCAAGCCTTACATCATCAAGTGCAATGCAGTGGTGTAAAGCATGCCGCTACTGGACTATAGAGCAGTGGAGACATGTTCTCTGGAGTGATGAATCATGTTTCTCTGTCTGGCAATCCGATCGACATGTCTGGTTTGGCGGTTGCCAGGAGTACGGTACTTGCCTGACTACATTTTCCCAAGTGTAAAGTTTGGTGGAGGGAGATTATGATGTGGGGTGGTTTTTCAGGGGCTGGGCTTGGCCCCTTAGTTCCAGTGAAAAGAACTCTAAATGTATCAGCATACCAAGACATTTTGAACAATTTCATGATCTCAACTTTGTGGGAACAGTTTGGGGATGGCCCCATCCTGTTCCAACATGACTGCACACCATTGCACAAAGCAAGGTCCATAAAGATATGGATGAGCTAGTTTGGGGTGGAGGAACTTGACTGGCCTGCACAGAGCCCTGACCTCAACCCAATAGAACATCTTTGGGATGAATTAAAGTGGAGACTGCGAGCCAGGCCTTCTGATCCCACATCAGTGCCTGACCTCACAAATGCGTTTCTGGAAGAATGGTCAAACATTCCCATACACACACTCCTAAACCTTGTGAGCGGCATTCCCAGAAGAGTTGAGTCTGTTATAGCTGCAAAGGGTGGGCCAACTCAATATTGAACCCTACGGACTAAGAGTGGGATGCCATTAAAGCTCATGTGTGTGTAAAGGCAGGTGTCCTAATACTTTTGGCAATATAGTGTATGTTTAAAATAAAACACAGGACAAAGTTCTAAAAGGAAAATAAGTATAGAAAGCTTTATTCAATTTAAAAAAAAAAAAAAAGCAAATCCCAACTCCAGGAAAATTAAATAATCCACCCTTGCAGTGGAGTTCCTTCCACACTGTAATAGTTAAATACTTGTTTGGTCTAGGAACAGAGGATTAAGGAGAAAATACTTACCTTAAATCTCTCTCCAGATGACTTCTTCTAGCACTGCAACTAGCTCCCCCAGAGCTGCCTCTGTAAGCTGTGAACAGCTCTGGTCATACTACAGCCTCCTAAATGTACAATACAGGATTAATATCCCTGTATTGTACATGAAGACACCTAGGATTTGCCCAAAGAACAGATCTTTGGGTGGGGGAGGCGGGGAGTGCTGGAGCCGCTGGATTGGTGTGTAGGTTATGTGATAGAGCCTCTTCTGCAGTCCCCTAGACATAACAAGCATTTAATCCTTGCAATGTGGGGGAGATAACCATTGTAACCTTTGTCACCTTTGTACCTGTTGAAGAGCCAAGGTAATACAGGCAAGCTGTTGGTTTTCTAGTCCTAACAACCCCCAATATAACAAAAAAGGGTGTAAAGGCAAAGGAGGGGCAACAATAGTTGAGTACCTTTAACTCACCAACACTCTGGAGGATGTACAATATACATGCAAGGCATCGCACAGATTGAGAACCGGTACAATAGGCAGGTGAAGAAGAGAGAGGGACTGAGCAGGTGCAAACAGAAGCAAATTCATGAAAAGGACGGTGTAATACACCGCCTGGCGGTACCTCTAGCAACCCACGGAATAGGATTTCCCAGAGTGCGGAGTCTAAGTCCCAGTCTGCTTGTTCACCAGGGCCCCTGATGGTGGGTATGGACTTGGAGTAGACAGAGACCAGGTCGCGGCCCCTGAGTACACCCACTCGTGGTAGAGGGTTCCGCCAGAGGTATATTCTGGAGAAGAGCCTGACGTGAAGAGGCGGATGGGTCCGTGCAGGACGGATGGATGGCTGAGCAGAAGTGTGGTCAGGCAGGCCGGGTCGGTAACCGTGGGGACAGCGCGGTACAAGGCAGCAGGCACAGAATAGTCGGGTCACTCGCCGGGTAAATAACAGGAGGTCAGATCCAATGGGGGTATCCAAAGAGAGGTCAGACAAGCCAGGGGTCAGGGCAGGAGAAGACAGCACGGCCAGGATCAAGCAGGTTCGGCAACAATCAATTAATAGATAACAGGAGCAGGAACAGGCAGATAAGACCATACGGCAACCAGTGTCAGTGCAGTGTGGATTTAAATAGCGTGCTCTGAACTGTCATTGGTGCCAGGCGCGCGTCCGCAGTCCCAAGTGCACATGCGCAAGTTCTGCCGTCGTCGCAGCCGCCCAGGACCTAGTGCCCGCACGCTAGTGTGAATCGGCACACTGCGCCGAGAAACACGCCGCGGCGGCTCCTGACAAACGGTTTTCACAACACTTGAGGAGCCAAATTGACAAGCAGCAGCAGAAGAGGTCAAGCTGGGTCAGTAACTGGCAGGCGATGTGGTATCAAATCACTAGGCAAAAGTAGGGTTAGAATACAGGCTAAGATCAACAATAGAGAAACAGAGGGTCAGCAAACAGTCAAAGGGGATACAAAAAGCAGATTCAGGAACAATTTAGGTTGGTAATAGCAGCAAGGTTAAGTTCAGGTCAGGTCAGGTCACACAAGTACAGCAAAAGACAGGACAGCACTGTCCACAAGCACGGCTGAGCTTTAAATAGGCTAACCAAAGCCAAAGCCAGGCATGTAAGTGCTCCCATGTGTATAATGACTGACACACACTGACTATCATGTACACCTCTGGACAATGACATGACAATGACCTTCATGACCCTGAAAGAAGGGTTGTTCACAGGAGCTTGTACACCCATCGGTGCTGTTGCTGCTCACAAAGCATGTATATATGTGTATGTAAGTGTGTATGTATATATATATACTGTATATATATATATATCATCTTTTGAATTAGGTATCAGCGAGCAGCTGTGTTCTACATGTATAGATTTGTTCATTTAATGGGATTCCATTAAGAACGGCAGCTACCTGTTAGTTTTTTGTTTTTTTCTCTCTGTGAGCGGTCTAGAGGTCCATGGCGCAGTCCTACATATTATATTTGCTGCTCAGAAAGCAACCTTACAAAATTGCAGTAATACGTATAATAAGCAATTCATATATATATATATATATATATATATATATATATATATATATATAAAAGAAAACATTCTAATATCCAAATGTACAATATGCTTTAAAATATCTCTAGAAATGACTTGTGGGAAATGACCAAAATCAAGAATTTGCAGTTCTATTGCTGTCTATGTAACTTATTCTACTGTCTCACACTTTATTGACAATTTATTTTATAGAGAGACAATTGTGTATACATTTTTTACTGTATTTATGTATTCAGGAAGTGATGGAAGCAGTATGCATATATTGATAGCAACAATGACAGCACAGCAGTGCTTCCAGGACTTAAGATATGACCTTTTTTTCTGTCTTACCTAGGCAGTGTATTTTCACAAACAGTTTGTTATAAGACCTTTTTTATATTTGTTATGTGCTCCTATTCACATATCATAACTATTGTGCTGCCCCCAGAGGAGCCATTGAATTGTTTGGTGATTTCTCTGCACTCCGGAAGATGACACACTTCGCTTGGCCAGAAATTACTAATACACCTTGAAGTATTTCAAAGAATTTATTAGGCCAAGCACCATCCTAAAAGAAGAGAGGAGAAGTGAATGTACATATACAAACAATTAATAAACAAAGCTACTCTGAGAGATATGCTTGAGATTTGGTTAAACAACAGGACAGAATTGATTTTAGATAGCAATAGTATGTAAAGACAGTCCTAAATTGGTATACCAGTCCCCATTTTATCCCACTGTCCAGCGAATGATGAAAAAGAAAACATGGCCAGCAAATTTGGGGCCCTTGAAGAATGCATAGCAGTTTCCAGCAGATGACAGATTAACCCATGCAATGTTAATTTCTTAACAGACGAAGGGCATACTCTTCTGGGTCTCCAGACACATGCTCTGATTCAGTAAAAGTCAAGTAGAAGTCATACAGGGATAGAAGTTGCTGTGATCTCACTTTTCCTTCCTTACAAGCGGTAGGAGTACTCTAGTGAAGTCTGATCACACCAGGCTTCCAAATTACACCTCACACCCTTCCATGGAGAAGGTTCCCAGTCTCTGAGGCAAGGTCCTTTGTGATACTATCCTTTGCTTCTCTGAGGTCTCACACGATTGTAGTCAGATAAAGAAGGGATCCATTTAGCCAGCATCCCAGTCTTTTTTTGACCCTCTTTTAGTTTTAACACAATGCTCTCTTTTCCTCTCAGCACACTTCTCCTTGCTTTGTTGCATCAGCCAATCATTTTTCTCCAGGATTAATCTAGACATTGCCAATATGTCTACTCCCTGCACTGGAAACAGTCCATAGACAAGCATTGCAAAGTTTTCTCCTCAAAGATGGCTGCTGCACTTTTGCATTCATGAATATTCAGTTTAGCCCTGTCTTCACTGCAGAAAGATAAAACAACAGCAACAAAGGAAGAAGTTCCGCAGAAGTTATCAACTACAGTTCAGGGTAACTTACATTAAAAATATATACACAAATGTGGCTGCACACCTTTGTATTTCTGTAGCACTCCCTTAGGCAGGCCAAAGATGGATCAGTTTTTTTGGTTCAATCAGCAGGTTGAATGAAAAAAACTTACCAGATTCCCAAATCCACACATTCTAGGTGGATGGGGGAATCCTCCCACTGAGCTATTGTATTCTTTCAGTGAGGAGACTTCCTGCTGTCAGAATATACAGATCAAAATGCAGGCTATAGCCTGCTGTGCTGATCAAGTGAGGACAATCTGACAGGGCAATTGTACAGAAGGTAAACGGTAGATTGACTTTTGAAAAACCGCAGGGGCCATACATGGATCGCAATTCAGCTGTTCCCTGTTGAAATGACTCAATTTCAATCTATGTATGGCTGGCTGGCAGTGGTGGAGGACCCTAGGGTGTCTCAGTGGGCCAGCATTTCATGTCAGGGCAGAATCCTTGACTTTTTGTGATTTGGAAGAAATTGGGTGCTAGTCACTTTAAAACATTTTACACAGTTTGCTATAGGACCATAAACTCGGAGAGAATGGATACCACATGACCACAAATGCAGACTTCAGATTCTAGTTTTTAAATCCACAAATGTGACCATAAATCTTTCTCTTAGTTTATGCAAAAACCCTCTTTATGTGTCAGCCAGGACACAATATAACATCCTCACTCTCTTAGGTACTCTCTCACATGCATATTCTCTAGCATCAATCCAGCTAGTAGGTAAACCCCAGTGTTGATGGAGAAGGGCAGGGGAGATGCAAACAAGGACGCTGTGCAGGCACCCAATGTACTCTTGATCAGCTGATGATGTCATTGGTTGTTAGGAAGTCGGTGGCTGGAAGGTTATAATGGTGCACAATGAAAACCTATTGCTAAAAAGCAGACTTGATCCACCAGCTGACTTTTATACAATTTTTGGGCAATGTTTAGGCATTTTGCCAAGGCACCCCTGAAGAAACCTGAAGGCACCCTGGTTGAAAAAGCCTGATGTAGGCAACTCGGAAACATAGAAACAACATAAGGCAAGTGCATATTTAGCACAAGTTATTGAATTTGATTGGCAAGAATAAATGAATGCACTCACATGCTCTGCCCAAAATGAACAACCGCAAAGTCTGAAATGGCCTGTCCAGAGATCCTCCTCATCCCCTATCTGACAGCTCCCTCAAACATGGGTCTGATTGCTGCTATGTTGGTGTACTGAAGAAAGGAAGTAGGGCATTCCTACAGTGTCAGAAGCTCCATGTAGCAAAGGTTCACAGAGAACTTGGGTGGCTGCGCTGTAAAGCAGAGCACATCCAGGTAGAGCGTGGCGGGTTGCTGTGGATATGACGCATTTCAGGGTCATGTTCCCCTTTCTCTAGCATGATGCTTTTCCATAAATTTACTCTCTAATATGAGATATATCAAAAACTATTTTCTGTATTGTTAATATGACTGTTGTTTCAATTTTATTAGTATTGCTTTCTTCTTTTAAAAAGTATTTTCTTTATATCTTTTAAATATTATTTTGATATATATTTCTTGAAGTATGAGCTTATATTGTATCATATGTGTTTCATTTTACATTGTCTGCTAACAAAGGTTTATCTATACACTATGCTTTTTCACACCTGATGCCAGTGCCACGTTGAATCGAAATAATGTAGCAGTTTTAACTGTTAGCTTTATGGACAAGTACAGATAAAAATCAACCTGGCAGAGTTATCTATGTCCAATTTAGCAGATGCACTAACACTTTAGTGACTTGCAGATACTCTTACAGTTTTTTTTTTCAGAACAAAAGGTCAGTTGTGTACCGCAAGTGAGAGTTTCACGGACACAAATAACATAAAACATCATCTTTAAAACATAAAACCAAATATAGTCAGAGAGTATAGTCAGTCTCAACCAACATTACAGTGGAACTTTACTCTATCAGTGCTGGTTCACATCAGGAATCCACAGGAAATGCATAGGATTCCTATGCTATTCAGTGCAATGAAATTTTTAGCCCATTCAAAAGAGCTGAAATCACACTGGATTGCACCAAAAGAAGTGCAAGAACTATTTTTAAAAATGCACTGCCAGCGGATTGCATGGTACTGCAGTATCATGTGATTCTGTGCAGGCAAACGCACTGCTATGCGATCTGCATTTGGGGTGTTGTTAGGAATCTATTGACACCCACATCAGATTTCAAACCCAATGCGGTGTGGGAAATGCACACAGAATTTGTGTTTCCTTGCATAAAGTTCCAGTGTGAATCAGCACTTAATCAACATTAACTATTTTTAATCATTATGCTGATATTCGTAATAGCTATATATAAAGGTATAATTTATTTACTTGTTTTATCATTTTTTTTTTTACATTTTTTCATGCTGCTTCCTGTTTCCTGGCCTAGGCCAAAATGATGTCATACATCCCAGGAGTCTTCATGGGCATTTTTTTTCATCCGGAGAAGAGGAGGGGCTTTCTCAACTAAGCCTGCCCTCCTGACTGTATGCCTGAGCTAAGGGTTAAGGATTCATGGAAATAAATGCTACATGAATCGCCTGCCCTTACTCAAGATGGCCATGGCTAGAAAGGCTGGGGGGGAAATAGATGCCTTTCTGCACGTTTTTGATGCATTTTTTATGCATTGCGGTGCATTTTGATGTGTGTTGTTGCATTCCCCCCCCCCCTTTTTTTTTTTCTTCACCTCAAGTAAGAACATATGCATTCTGGTGCATATATGGCATGTTCTGGTGCTTTTTAATTATTATTATTATACAGTATTTATATAGCGCCAATAGTTTGCTAAGCGCTTTTTAATGTGTTTTACTGCATTCCAGTACAGTTCAGTGCAGAAAAAATGTAGCATGCTCTACTTTTTTTTCTAGAACTGGAATGCACTGAAACTGACCACACTAGTGTGAACTATGCCATTGCAAACTATATGACCTACTATCCATGCATTTTTGATGCAGAAAAAAAATTAACTGGACTGCATGTGGTTTGAACCAGCCCTTAAAGAAGAACTGTAATAAAATAGTTGGCAACTACGTAGTAACTAGTAACTGTTGAGACAATAAACACTTTGGTGGGGAATATGTAATGTACAGTAATGAGCACTTTGTTATGTACAACATATTGTATAGTGAAGTATGTGTCATAGTGCTCTGTATACTGCTAGTTAGCAAAGGAAATTATGTCTGATATCTGTGCAGTCAAAAATGGTGAGCCAGTGGTGAGCCAGTGTGACTCTGATACACAGCAGCATGGAAAAAGTTTTACTTTAATTTCCAGATAGGTGACAACGTGTACAAAGCTTTTTTAAAAAAAATAATGCCATACTTCACATCACTGAAGGAGGCTCTTTCACCCTTTCATTGTAGCCCTTGTTTGTAAAAACACAATTACCTGGGGGGCATTTGTCCTCTTGACCTCCCTGCCAGCATACCCATGAAGCCCTGCCAGGAAAGATGTATTGGGAAAGACAAAGGACCTGAATATCTAGCTGTAGGAACAGAGCTAATCAGCATGTCATGAAACAGTTCAGGCTTAAGTAATTACTTCTATTACACAAAAGACTGGTTAAAGAGGTCTCTGTTGTCAGAGATGTTTATTTATTGAGCCAAGTCTGAGGTGAGGGGTGTGTGACATACATTCACAGACATATCATAGGGGGGTTGCTTTCAAAACAGTGAGATGTGCTGCTATTCGCAGGGGGGTGGATGTGCTCTGGCCATAATATTTTGAGTCTGGTTCACTATTTTACATATAATTAAAGCATGCATCTATATGGATACATTTTATGTATTTGTTAATTTTTTTTATTCCACCATAAATAGTTCCATATGAAGCGATGTGAGTGGCGGATTTGTTTTTGCTGTGGAATATTTTTAATCTGTTTAAACATTCAAGTCAGTGTGGACAATGCTTGCATATACTAAACCAAGAGATCTTTTTTGTTTGTAATAAAAGTAAACTATATGAATATGTATTTCACATACTGTTACTATATTACCACATATATGAGTTACTCTTTATTAACTTTTTTTATTTCAATGATTTTCTTTTGGATTATGACACAAGAATTACATTTTTACTTTCACATTGTTTCACATTTTGATCATTCTAGTTCAAATCTAAATTGTAAATGTTCCAACGTTCAGAGAATGTGACTAACTCAGTTGCCTTCAAGATAGTTTTTCTTGTAGTCAAGTTCAATCCGAGGAAAGCACCACTCACATGCTCCTGTGTAATGCACCGGTCAGTTCAGACACTGCTGCTGGGTGCTGATCTCCCAATAAGAGCCCATCTAGCTCAACAGTGTAACCACAAATATTTCACAGGACTGCACACCATTGATGTGAACCACAACAAACAAAGATTCACAGGCTGGCTGCAGCTGGCTCTCCAGCCATAAGGATATAACCCTTTAATGCATGTAGGGCTTAATCATAGCAGCCTCTACAATTAAGCCCTAAATGGGTGAAACACATTAGAGGGATGTATCCTGATGGGTAGAGATCCAACTGAAGCCAGACCGTGAATTTTTGTTTGTTGTGGCTTACATCAATGGTTTGCAGATCTTTACACGGCATAGAAACAATCCTTACATTAATTTTGATTACTTACATTAAAACCCAACTCTGGACTATTTTAATTGCAACTCCCTCCTCATTGGCTTACCTTTACATAGGCCATCCCCCCTCCAGTCCATCAAGAATACTGCTGCCAGGCTCATCCACCTTACCAACCATTCAGTGTTTGCTACCCCTCTCTTCCAATCCCTCTACTGGCTTCCACTCACCCAACGAATAAAATTCAAAATACTAACAACAACTTACAAAGCGATCCACAACTCTGCCCACAGCTACATCACCAACCCGGTCTCAAAATATCAACCGAACCGATCAACCATCGATCCTCCCAAGACCTTCTGCTCTCTAGTTCCCATATCACCTCCTCCCATGCTCACCGCCGGGACTTCTCCCTAGCTTCTCCCATCCAATGGAACTTCCTACCCCAATCTGTCCAGCCAACTCCTAATCTATCCTAATCTATCCACCTTTAGACGATCCCTGAAAACCTCTTTAAAGAAGCCTATCCTGCTTCTAAGTAGAAAATTGCCTTTTATTTCCTCCATCAGCTCATCCCCCCCAGCTATTACCTTTTGTATCACTCAACCCTTCTTCCTAGATTGTAAGCTCTAACGAGCAGGGCCCTCTGTTTCCTCTTGTATCAAATTGTATTGTAACTGAAATATCTGCCTTCATTTTGTAAAGTGCTGCACAAACTGTTGGCGCTATATAAATTCTGTATAATAATAATAATTGTGAAAGGGCCCCCAGACAGGCTGCAAAATACAAAAGCATCTCAGGTTGCAGTACACACCTTCAGTGTGAAGCAGTCCCATGCAGTGTTGCTCTTTTGCCACAAGATGTCCTCAGTCTGGGGATACACTGTGCATGAATGGGTGTCTTGACTCCACCCCCTAGGAGAGCATCACCCTGGTTCAGTTCATCTATAGTGTATTAATCACCTCAATCTATAGTGTATTAAAACAGAGGACCACCCCAGGCCACAGAAAAGAAGACCCACTGTGTGTAACAGGAGCGGTCTGAACAAACCTGAACAAGGTATGGATGGAGGATGGGGGGACTTTAAGCTGATCACAAGCACATATATTATATATATATCTAAAAAAGGACTGCTGTTTCCCTTTAAATATAAGGATGCCCAGAAATAAATATATATATATATATATATATATATATATATATATAAAACATTATCTTTGCCAATGAATGCAATGTTACAGTTCTGCATATAAGCAGGGGATTAATGTGTACATAAACACACACATGTGTATCCCTGGTCTTGTGTAACTACATGCAATATTTCAGGTTAGCATATAACATGTATATGATGTGTACTTCTAGAATCACTTATGCCCATACACATGTGTGGCCTTAATCTCATGTCATTTTCCATCCTATGTGTTCCCTCACTTTTTCTTTACATCTCCATCCGGTCCTCTCTCCCTCCCTCTCCCCCTCCATCCACAACACAGTGGCCCTACCCCCCTCCATCCTTTCTCTACAGAAGCTATGACATCTGATTCATTCAATCCCTCCCTCTCCCTTGCCTCTGTGCTGGCTTCATAAGCAGCTCTATCTGGACATTTAAAAGCTTAACCTTTTATGTTTATTATTTTGCAAATCTTGATGATGAAACACGGCGAATGTAGAATGCATCGCTGTGTAAGCCAACCCCTCTCCTCCTAACCACAGGCCTTTCTTTCTACATGCACAAAGGTATGTTTCCTTTTATTATTTCAGCCATCCTTTGATAAAAATGAGCCAGTGGCAGTGCTCGCATGTGCGGGGTTTCTATTCTTCTAGGTAATAATGGTTATCAGTTCCTCCCTCAGGTTCCTTGAGCCTGCAGTCTTAGGTCCTAAATATACATAGATACAGGTTGATGTTATTGACAGCTTGCATTACCAAGCCGACCTGCTTTTGTGTGAGTGTGTTCATTCATGTATTATTGATGAAAAAACAATAGGGTTTATTCAGGATTAGGCATTCGCCACATTGTGTCCTCCTGCTTATCCTACCATGTTTTGCTGTCAAACATGTTATTAATTATACTACAGTGACTAGTGTTCCTGGGCTCAGTATAGCAATGCGTCTTTTGTTATTGAATAGCCAGAGTATGTTAAATACTTTAAAGTGATAGCACCTTTTAAGGTTCAGTTTTAATTGGGACAGCTTGCATTAAAGAAGAAAAAAAAAACAGAATAACTTGAAAGTGTATTTTTCACTGACAATAAACCCTATTGTCTTTAATATTTTATAAAATTTCTGTTTGACATTAACTTTATTGCTTGCTAAACAGAGAATGATAACCTGGTAAGAGAGATGACAGAGAGAGCAAGAGAAAGATCACTGCTAGTTAAACAGCAGAGGCAGAGATCACTGCCCAGTAAACAGGAGAGCAATTGAGAAGGATAAGAGATAAATAATCAACAGAGAGAGATCACTGCCCAGCAAACACTATAGAGACCAGAGAGAGATCACCGCCTGTGAAAAGTAGAGAGAGGAGAGAGATCACAGTCCAGAAAATAGTCAATATACAGAGGAGAGAGATAACTGTTCACTAATCAATAGATCACTGTTTTGTAAACAGTAGTGAGAGATCACTGCTTAGTATACAGTATAGAGAAAAAAAAATCACTGCTTAATATACAGTATAGAGGAAATAGATCACTGTTTAGCATACAGTATAGAGAGAAAGAGATCACTACTTAGTATGCAGTAGAGAGTGAAACAAAGAGATCACTGCTTAGCATCCAATAGGGAGTGAAAGAAAAAGATCACTGCTTAGCATCCAGTAGGGAGTGAAAGAAAAAGATCACTGCTTAGCATCCAGTAGGGAGAGAAAGAGAGATCACTGCTTAGCATCCAGTAGGGAGTGAGAGCGATCACTGCTTAGTATGTAGTAGGGAGTGAAAGAGAGAGATCACTGCTTAGCATCTAGTAGTGAGTGGAAGAAAGATAGATCACTGCGAGAAAGATCACTTCTTAGCATCCAGTAGGAAGTGAAAGAGAGAGATCACTGGTTAGCATCCAGTAGGGAGTGAAAGAGGGAGATCACTGCTTAGCATCCAGTAGGGAGTGAAAGAGAGAGATCACTGCTTAGCATCCAGTAGGGAGTGAAAGAGAGAGATCACTGCTTAGCATCCAGTAGGGAGTGAAAGAAAGAGATCACTGCTTGGTATGCAGTAGGGAGTGAAAGAGAGAGATCACTGCTTAGCATCCATTAGGGAGTGAAAGAGATACAGCAGATCACCGCTTAGCATCCACTAGAGAGTAAAAGAAAAAGATCACTGCTTAGTATGCAGTAGAGCGTGAAAGAGAAAGATCACTTCTGCTTAGCAGCTATTAGAGAGTGAAGGAAAGTTAATCAGAATTTTAATATACATTTATAAATGTAAAACACAGATGCTAGATGGTAAGCACTTTCTTTTATGTGTTTTCGGTTTATGAGGTACTCTAACAAATACACACGTTAAGTATACATTTTGCCTTAAAAATAGATTTGATCAAATGTTATTTCATTGCTGTTTATTTATTTGTAAAACACATTTTGTATGGGCCAACATGCCCAGAAAAAATGAATGGACCTCAGACTCATCATGTATAGGAGAACTGAGTGAGAGTGGGGGACATGTTGCATGGCTAAAGCAATGAGGGCCTTAAAGTTAT